>NW_027507785.1:195544090-196144090 GCF_037356315.1 Lithobates pipiens
AAAAAAAAAATAGATGTTAGCTGCTTATTCTATTAACTAAAACTTGAAATAAATAAGAATTCAAATAAATAAAATAAATGTTAATATAACAGAAAAGAAAACCTGGGATTGTCAAATTCTTTGTGTGTCAAATAATCTTTACTAAATTATTATATAAAAATCTGTACTAAGTAGGAATGTAATAGTTTCTACTAAGCAAGAATATAATAATTTCTACTAAGTAACAATATAATAAACTTAAAAAAAAGTAAATAAATAAGAAATAAAAAATAAATAAATAACCTAAAATAATTTATTGAATGCACTTACAATTTATTTTCACTTACATGAAAATAAATTGCAAGTGCACTAAGAAAATAATATTCTTACTTGGTAGAGATGATTATATTTTTACTTTTATTATATTTTTACTATATCTAGCTATCTAATATATATATCTATCTATATATCTCTATCTATCTATATATATATATATATATATATATATATATATATATATATATATATATATATATATATATATATATATAGATAGATATATATATAGATATATAGATAGATAGATAGACAGATATATCTATAGATATATGTAGATATATATCTATAGAGATATATATATATCTATAGAGATATATATATATATATATATATATATATATATATATATATATCTGATTATAAACCTGTATAAGTGCAAGCTTAAAGCTTCGCGTTTGAACTAAAGTTTAGGACTGGGGCTTTGAATTTGATATAAAACTAGGACTAATCAAACGGATATACTTTAACCAGACATATTTAATAGCGTCAGTATCAAAATAAATCATATTAATGCTTCCTGCAATAAACTGCATTAAAAAAAATTCAATTGGAGGAATTTCTGAGAACACAACCACCTATACATTAGCTCTCTGTTTCCTGTACACTACAAGTGCCTATTGGATCGTCTGTATGTATATCTATTCTCTCATTATGCTCATTATCACCAACACTAATGAGTCCAATAAAGCGCTATGTAACTGTCAATATCTGTACCATGTATACAGTGTATCCTAGAACAACTGCATGACAGAGGATGACCCCTGTGTGATCATCTTCCCTAATTCCCTGTCACAGTCCTATACTGGGATATCCTGTATACTCATTGTCACATACTTCTATGTAGGAAGTGGAGAAGGGGAAATTGGCACAATATTATTTTATATAGAGTAGGACATGTGCAACTTGTCATCCACTGATCTATCTGAGCTTGGGCACATATAACTACCAGACACCATCTGTCCATCTGTGTATGTTTGTATATATATATATATATATATATATATATATATATATATATATATATACCATACCCCACATCGTAACTAACATGGGAGCCAAAATCTGGATCCTGTCCTGTCTTTGTGACAGCCATCTATATAGATATATAGATATGTGTGTATGTATAGATATCGCTCTATATATATATATATATATATATATATGTATATATATCTATAGCTAGATAGATAGATAGATAGATAGATAGATAGATAGATAGATAGATAGATAGATAGATAGATAGATAGAGGCATACCCCACTTTTCAGTACACAATGAGGTTTATTTACTAAAGCTGGAAAGTGCAAAATCAGGCTCTCTTCTGCATAGAGACCAATGAGCTTCCAGGTTTTATTACCAAAGCTTAATTGAACAAGCTGGGTTAGAAGCTCATTGGTTTCTATGCAGAAGAGAGCCTGATTTTGCACTTTCCAGTTTTAGTAAATAAACATCATTGTGTCCTTAAAAGTCGGGTATGCCTGTATATATAGATATATGTATATATCTATATATATCCAGATCTATAAGCATACAACTTTTGGCGTCCCCTCCTTTGGAATCACCTCCTTAACCAGACGATTTGTTATTTTTATGGTCCTAACCTGGCTTAAAATACTGTGATAAAGTGTGGAAAATGAAGCTGGTTTACTAAAGAAGTTGAGATTTTTCACAAAAAAAAAGTGTACATTTTCACTTTATTTATATGTCAGTACCTGATCACTCTGAATAGCCAATCATGATACTTTTTCACATACATGGATAATGATAAGGAATATTCACACCATTTTTATCCTAGTGAAGTTTCACAACTGCTTTAGCAAATTAGCTTCAATGTGTAAATAAGCTCATATGAGATGATCCTAACTACTGCTGATGGGAGGCAAAAGTGTGGCCAAGAACTGTACTTGGAAAAGTTGCCCCTATGCCTCTGCCGCCTATAGGCACACACCTACTATATACTATACAATAACGTATAGGAAAAAACTATATATTATATATATATATAGACAGACAGATAGATAGATAGATAGATAGATAGATAGATAGATAGATAGATATAGATATAAATCGATATAGATAGATCGATAGATAGAAAGATAGATAGGCAGATATATAGATATAGTTAGATAGATATAGATAGAAAGATAGATAGATAGATAGATAGATAGATAGATAGATAGATAGATAGATAGATAGATAGATATAAATATATAGATATAGTTAGGTAGATATAGACATCATTTCCCCCCATATTAGGAATGTCTATCCCAATACAAAGCCCCAATCACAGATCATTGCCCAGTTTGCGGCTCCTGATAGGATGTGTCCCCTCCCCTCTGTGATAAGTTGGGGCCCCTGTGCAGAGATCGGAGGGCCACTTACCTTGCATGTTGTCCGGCATGTGTCCGTGCTCCCCGTGTGACCGGGACAGTCCTAAGGCTTCGGACTCCACCTTGGGCAGCATGCCGGGACAGGAGACACCGCACACAGGGAGCCGGCCGTGCGCTGTGATGTCAGCAGAGGTAAGTGACTACTGTAAGTGCCGCCTGCCGGACTAGTGTCTGTGGACGGGCGGCATTGGCTCCTGTGGTGGGGAGGAGGTAGGTAGGTAGGTGGGGGGCAGGTAGTGGACTTGTCATATACACAAGCTCTCAGTAGTAGTATCTAGGTGTGTGTGGCTCAGGTGCGCTGACAAGTGTGTAGAAGGAAAGCAATGGACAGCCCGTACCTCCTGGCTCCCCTCCCAAGCTCTGTGTGATCCAGCCGGCCAGGCTGAGCTCTGTCTCCTCTCATCTCTGTCACTCTGTCAAGCGCTGGGGGCTGGATCCGCTCCGCCGCGTCTCCTCCAATCAGGGGCACCTCCTAATAGCCACGCCTCCCTCGCTCTGTTGTGTCTCCGTAAGTTGTGAAGTTGGAGCTTCTCTCAGTCTATCCAGATAGGAGATCGCCAGCACAGAGCACGGGGAGCCTGGGGGAGGAGCCTAGGAGGAGCCTGGGGCTCACCCCTCCTCTTCATATCATCCAGTGTCATGTATGTGGTGTGTAGAGGTGTCCTGATGGAGGATCACAACTTGTGTCGCTGCTTTCACTTTACACAATGTAGATGGTAGAGACAAGCGGGAATCAGCACTCATATCACTCACATTCCTCTTCTCTGACCCTGCCATGTGCCATCTCTGCCCTCAACCTCTGACCCTGCCATGTGCCATCACTGCCCTCATCCTCTGACCCTGCCCTGTGCCATCTCTGCCCTCATCCCCTGACCCTGCCCTGTGCCATCTCTGCCCTCAACCTCTGACCCTGCCATGTGCTATCTTTGCCCTCATCCCCTGACCCTGCCCTGTGCCATCTCTGCCTGCATTATCTGACCCTGTGCCATCTCTGCCCTTATCCTCTCACCCTGCCATGTGCCATCTCTGCCCTCATCCTCAGACTCTGCCATGTGCCATTGCTGCCCTCATCCCCTGACCCTGCCATGTGCCATCTCTGCCCTCCTCCCCTGATCTTGCCCTGTGCCATTTCTGCCCTCATCCCCTGACTCTGCCCTGTGCCATCTCTGCCCTCATCCCCTGACTCAGCCCTGTGCCATCTCTGCCCTCATCCACTGACCCTGCCCTGTGCCATCTCTGCCCTCAACCTCTGACCCTGCCATGTGCCATCTTTGCCCTCATCCCCTGACCCTGCCCTGTGCCATCTCTGCCTTCATTATCTGACCCTGTGCCATCTCTGCCTTCATTATCTTACCCTGTGCCATCTCTGCCCTCATCCTCTCACCCTGCCATGTGCCATCTCTGCCCTCATCCTCTGACCCCGCCATGTGCCATCTCTGCCCTCATCCTCAGACTCTGCCATGTGCCATCGCTGCCCTCATACCCTGACCCTGTCATGTGCCATCTCTGCCCTCATCCTCTGACCCCGCCATGTGCCATCTCTGCCCTCATCCTCAGACTCTGCCATCACTGCCCTCATCCCCTGACCCTGCCCTGTGCCATCTCTGCCCTCATCCGCTGACCCTGCCATGTGCCATCTCTGCCCTCATCCCCTGACCCTGCCCTGTGCCATCTCTGCCTTCATTATCTGACCCTGTGCCATCTCTGCCCTCATCCTCTCACCCTGCCTTGTGCCTTCTCTGCCCTCATCCTCTCACCCTGCCATGTGCCATCTCTGCCCTCAGACTCTGCCATGTGCCATCTCTGCCCTCATCCTCTGACCCTGCCATGTGCCATCTCTGCCATCATCCTCAGACTCTGCCATGTGCCATCTCTGCCCTCATCCTCTCACCCTGCCATGTCTCACCCTGCCATGTGCCATCTCTGCCCTCATCCTCTGATCCCGCCATGTGCCATCTCTGCCCTCATCCTCTGACTCCACCATGTGCCATCTCTGCCCTCATCCTCTGACCCCGCCATGTGCCATCTCTGCCCTCATCCTCTGACCCCGCCATGTGCCATCTCTGCCCTCATCCTCTGACCCCGCCATATGCCATCTCTGCCCTCATCCTCAGACTCTGCCATGTGCTATCTCTGCTCTCATTCTCTGACCCTGCCATGTGCCATCTCTGCCCTCATCCTCTGACCCCACCATGTGCCATCTCTGCCCTCATCCTCAGACCCTGCCATGTGCCATCTCTGCCCTCATCCCCTGACCCTGCCATATGCCATATCTGCCCTCATCTCCTGACCCTGCCATGTGCCATCACTGCCTTTATCCTCTGACCCTGCCATGTTCCATCTCTGCCCTTATCCTCTTACCTTGCCCCGTGCTATCTCTGCCATCATGCCCTGACCCCGCCATGTGCCATCTCTGCCCTCATCCCCTGACCCTGCCATGTGCCATCTCTGCCCTCATCCCCTGACCCTGCCATGTGCCATCTCTGCCCTCATCCTCTGACCCTGCCATGTGCCATCTCTGCCCTCATCCTCTGACCCTGCCATGTGCCACCTCTGCCCTCATCCTTTGACCCTGCCATGTGCCATCTCTGCCACCCTCCTCTGACCCTGCCATGTGCTATCACTGCCCTCATCCTCTGATCCTGCCATGTGCCATCTCTGCCCTCATCCTCAGATTCTGCCATGTGCCATCTCTGCCCTCATCCTCTCACCCTGTCATGTCCCACCCTGCCATGTGCCATCTCTGCCCTCCTCCTCTGACCCCGCCATGTGCCATCTATGCCCTCATCCTCTGACCCCACCATGTGCCATCTCTGCCCTCATCCTCTGACCCCGCCATGTGCCATCTCTGCCCTCATCCCCTGACCCTGCCATATGCCATATCTGCCCTCATCTCCTGACCCTGCCATGTGCCATTACTGCCTTTATCCTCTGACCCTGCCATGTTCCATCTCTGCCCTCATCCTCTTACCTTGCCCTGTGCTATCTCTGCCATCATGCCCTGACCCCGCCATGTGCCATCTCTGCCCTCATCCCCCGACCCTGCCATGTGCCATCTCTGCCCTCATCTCAGACCCTGCCATGTGCCATCTCTGCTCTCATCCCCTGACCCTGCCATGTGCCATCTCTGTCTTCATCCTCAGACCCTGCCATGTGCCATCTCTGCCATCATCCTCTGACCCTGCCATGTGCCCTCTCTGCCCTCATCCTTTGACTCCGCAATGTGCCATCTCTGCCCTCATCCTCTGACCCTGCCATGTGCCATCTCTGCCCTCATCCCCTGATCCTTCCATGTGCCATCTCTGCCCTCATCCCCTGACCCTGCCATGTACCATCTCTGCCCTCATCCTCTAACCCTGCAATGTGCCATCTCTGCCCTCATCCTCTGACCCTGCAATGTGCCATTGCTGCCCTCATCTAAATTACAGAGCCCAGGCTGATCAGATGTGTGCAGCCAGCACCATCCTTCCTATTGATGTGTGACGTCACCCAATCAATGGCAGCCCACCCCCATGTCAATACTGCTCATGGCACACTGCTGTCTTCACATTGCTTGATTAAGTCAGCTACCAATGATAGTTCATTGTAAGGCCGGCCATACATTATACAATTTTCTTGTACATTTTCCTGCAATTAGGCGGGCCCTTGCACTACACAGTTGAAAGTAAAGCGAAAAGAAAATTGAACAAGAATATTGTATATTGTATGGTCAGCTTAAAGCAGAGTTCCACCCACATTGACAACTTAGTGTCTTCCTGTTCAGTAGGGATGAGCCGAACACCCCCCGGTTCGGTTCGCACCAGAACTTGCGAACGACCCCCGCGTTCGGTACGAACGTTAGAACCCCATTGAAGTCTATGGGACTCGAACGTTCGAATTGGAAAGTGCTAATTTTAACGGCTAATATGCAAGATAGTGTCCTAAAAAGGGTTTGGCGACCTGCCTCCTGCCTCAGGGGACATGGGTCACTGCAAAAAAAAGTTTTAAAAACTACCGTTTTGGCGGGAGCACTGATTTAAATGACGATTAAAGTGAAAAAAAAAGTGAAATATTCCTTTAAATATGGTGCCTGGGGGGTGTCTGTAGTATGCCTGTGAAGTGCCACGTGTTTCCCGTGTTTAGAACAGTCCCTGCACAAAATGACATTAAACGGAAATAACACCATTTAAAACTGCTTGCGGTTTTAATGTTATATCTGGTTCCTGCAATATGGTTGAAAATCATTGAGAAACATGGCATGGGTAGCCCTCCCTGCCCATTACCAGCCTATTTGGGTTTTGTACGCATATTAAGGGGAACCCCGTACCCATATTAAAAAAAGGAAATGCGTGTGGCCCCCAGGCCCTATATACTCAGAACAGCAGTATACAGGCGGTGCAAACAAGACAGGGACTGTGTAGGTTTGTTGTGTTAAGTTGAATCTGTTTGTCATTTTCAACCGGTACATTTTTAAAGTGTAGCTCCAGTCAAAAAAACTATCTTTAAGATTTTTGGAAAACATAGGGAAGGGTTATCACCCCTGTATAATTTGTTTTGTCGTCCATCTTTTTTCATCTCACTTGCTGCTGTCTCCTTGCGTTTGCAAGTAGGAGATGTTTGTAAGTTGGATGTTTGAAAGTAGGAGCCTGCCCTATATTATAGCGGTATGTACTGGGTACAGAGCACGCAGACAGCACGCACTATCTCCTAACACTACTGACTGCAAGCTCTATTATTAACCACTTGTTAGCCCAATGTTTGCATAAAGTGAAAGATGAAGTTATGCTGAGTAAATAGATATCAAACATGTCACTCTTCAAAATTGCACATGCCCGTGGAATGGCGCCAAACGTTGCTACTTAAAAAATCCCCATAGGCGACGCTTTAAATATTTTTTTACTGGTTATATGTTTTGAGTTGCAGAGGAGGTCTAGGACTAGAATTATTGCTCTCGCTCTAACATTCTCGGCGATACCTCACATGTGTGGCACATGCGAGCACATGGGGACATGGGCGCTTTAATTTTTATTTTATTTTTTTATTGTTCATTTTACTTTATTTATTTTAGTTTGACATTTTTTTTCCCAAAAATATATTTTTGATCACTTTTATTCCTATTACAAGAAATGTAAACATCCCTTGTAATAGGAATATGGGGTGACAGGTCCTCTTTACAGTGAAATCTGGGGGGTCAATATGACCCCACATCTCACCTCTAGGCTGGGAAGCCTGAAATAAAAAATAAAAAAAAGATTCTGGCTTTGATCGTACTGGCGAGTTGGTAGAAGCACCGGAGGGCGATGAGGGGTGGGGGGCGTCTATGGCTGGGTATTTCAGGGTATCACCGAGTATGGCTGGGTATCTCTGAGTATGGCTGGGTGTGGCAATTTATGGCAGGGTATTACAGAGTATTGGCGGGGTATTGGCGGGGTACTACAGAGTAATAGCAGGGTACTGCAGAGTATTGGGGGTACTGCAGAGTAATGGCGGGTACTGCAGAGTATTGGGGGGTACTGCAGAGTAATGGGGGTTACTGCAGAGTAATGGGGGGTACTGCAGAGTAATGGCAGGGTACTGCACTGCAGAGTAATGGTGGGGTACTGCACTGCAGAGTAATGGCGGGGTACTGCAGAGTAATGGCAGGGTACTGCAGAGTAATGGCAGGGTACTGCACTGCAGAGTAATGGCGGGGTACTGCACTGCAGAGTAATGGCGGGGTACTGCAGAGTAATGGCGGGGTACTGCAGAGTAATGGCAGGGTACTGCACTGCAGAGTAATGGCAGGGTACTGCACTGCAGAGTAATGGCGGGGTACTGCACTGCAGAGTAATGGCGGGGTACTGCAGAGTAATGGCGGGGTACTGCAGAGTAATGGCAGGGTACTGCACTGCAGAGTAATGGCAGGGTACTGCACTGCAGAGTAATGGCGGGGTACTGCACTGCAGAGTAATGGCGGGGTACTGCAGAGTAATGGCGGGGTACTGCAGAGTAATGGCAGGGTACTGCACTGCAGAGTAATGGCAGGGTACTGCACTGCAGAGTAATGGCGGGGTACTGCACTGCAGAGTAATGGCGGGGTACTGCACTGCAGAGTAATGGCGGGGTACTGCAGAGTAATGGCGGGGTACTGCAGAGTAATGGCAGGGTACTGCAGAGTATGCACTGGTATTGCAGAGTATTGGCAGGGAATTGAGGGGTTAAATTCGGTGAGCAGCGATGTGGGCACTGCAGATGCAGCCCACATCGCTGCTGACACCGATCTCTTTCTCCTCCGCTGTACCGATCGGTACAGAAAGGGGAGGGAGGAACAGGCGTCATAACATGACGCCGGTTTGTTTCCAAGTGATCACTCCGTCATTTGACGGAGCAATCACGTGGTAAACGGCCGCTATGAGCGGCCGTTTACCGTGATGCGCCGGGTCCTATGGACCCGGCGGTCACGGATGCTCTCGAGTGCGCACACCTCGGGGCACGCGAGAGCAGAATTCTGGGAGGCCGTTAATTAACGGCCTCTCTGAGTTAAACAACCGCCCTGAAGCCGTTAATCGACAATGGGCAGTTGTTAAGTGGTGAAAGCTAGATCACTAGCTATATAGGTGAGGTGAATATAGTGGTGTATACTGCAGTCAGGGCACAGACAACAACCACTACACAGCAGCAAGATAGGAAATCAGCCAAAAACGATTGGTGTGTACTGTGTTGAAGGTACACAGAACACCCACTGCTTCAGATGCAAAGTAACACACTACAGGAGGCCGCCTTAAAGGCGGCCTTATATAGTGTGGGGCGTGCACTACACAGCCTGAGCTATGATTGGCCACAGGCAGGATGCCTGTGGCCAATCATGGCTCTCCTCGCTGCCGGCGCTGCGATTGGCCAAGCATGCGGGGTCACAGTGCATGCTTGGCCAATCATCGGGCAGCAATGCACTGCGCCAACGCAGTGCATTGTGGTCCGCGCGCGCGTCACTCGAATTTTGACGCGAACGGCCAAAACGTTCGGAATTCGCCGAACGCACGAACAGCCAATGTTCGAGTCGAACGTACGTTCGACTCGAACACGAAGCTCATCCCTACTGTTCAGTATTGCAGTATTAATCCGCACTGGTCATTTTTTTTTTTTAGTCTACTAACCTTCTTTCTGCAGAGCAATTGCTGCTCTTCTGGAGTATCTCGCCACGGTGAGGTACATCATTTCTGGGCACAGATTGGCTCCTGGGAGATGAGTTTCATCAATCCCAGGAGTCAATGGGCATCCCCACTGGTAGCCACGCTGTGGTTTATGCGCATGCACATGGTCAGGAGGTGCATGCTGGGTAGCCAGCAATGCTGTATCCCGAAAAAAGATACTATTGGGCTTCACATGCCCACAACGAAGATGGGATCGCGAAAGCAGCAGCAAGGTTAGTTTAAAGAAAAAAAAAAACATTTAGAAAACCCACATTAAATAGTAATACAGTTTGTTAATAATTTAGGTACAAACATCACAGGGGTGTTTTTTTGTAAAAGAAAAAGCTGGAACTGCACTTTAAGTCACATAAGCAGATCATGAGTCATTATGCAGGAAACAGAACCAATAACTAACTATGGGGCTGATTTACTAAAACTGGCAAGTGCAAAATCTGGTGCAGCTATCAAAATACTATTGCTAGCACAAGTAAGTATTTGCAATTCACAGTTCACTTTGGAGTAGATTTACTAAAACTGGTGCACACAGAATCTGGTGCAGCTCTGCATAGAAACCAATCCGTTTCTGGGTTTTATTGTTAAAGCTTAACCACTTAAGCCCTGGACCATTTTGCTGCCCAAAGACCAGACCGCTTTTTGCGATTCGGCACTGCGTTGTTTTAACTGACAATTGCGCGGTCATGCGATGTGGCTCCCAAACAAAATTGACATTGTTTTTTTCCCACAAATAGAGCTTTCTTTTGATGGTATTTGATCACCCCTGTGGTTTTTATTTTTTGCACTATAAACAAAAAAAGCGACAATTTAAAAAAAAATGCATTATTTTTTACATTTTGCTATAATAAATATCCCCCAAAAATATATAAAAAACATTTTTTTTCCTCAGTTTAGGCAGATATGTATTCTTCTACATATTTTTGGTAAGAAAAAATTGCAATAAGTGATTATTGATTGGTGTGCGCATTTACAAAATAGGGGATAGTTTTATGGCATTTTTATTAATATTTTTTTATATTACTAGTAATGGCAGCGATCAGTGATTTTATTGTGACTGCGACATTATGGCAGACATTTTTGACACATTTTTGGGACCATTGTCATTTATACAGCAATCAGTGCTATAAAAATGCGCTGATTCTTGTGTAAATGGCACTGGCAGTGAAGGGGTTAACCACTAGGTGGCAGTGTAGGGGTTAAGTGTGTCCTAGGGGCGTGTTTCTAACTGTGGGGGGCGTGGCTGTCTATGACATGTCACTGATCTCTGCTCCGATCACACGGAGCAGAGATCAGTGACACTGTCACAAGGCAGAGCAGGGAGATGCTCGTTTACTTTAGCATATTCCCGTTCTTTCTCCCCGTGAGGCCATCGCGGGTATCCACGCGGCGATCGAGTCCAGGGGACACGCGATCGGACTCACAGAGGTTCCAACCGGAGCGCATGCAATGGCATGGTGGCAAATTTAAAGGGACGTACCTGTACACCCATTTGCCTGTCCATGCCATTCTGCTGACGTACATCGGCGTGCGCCGGTTGGCATGTGGTTATTTGAACAAACTGAAGTTAGAAGCTGATTGGCTACCATGCACAGCTACACCAGGTTTTGCACTCTCTGGTTGCAGTGAATCAACCCCTATAGATGTAGACATTCTTCAAGAAGAGTGATCCCCATCCTCAGTCCTCAGGTACCCCCAACAAGCTATGCTTCTTTAGATAAAATAGCTGTCAAAAATAGCAAACTGCTGTCATTGATATAAAGCCTGGACACGGTTTTATTCAAACATGCATTCTTACCACAGTACATTCTATTGCTCTCAGCCTCCTCCAGATCTCTCCTGCTGTGCTCTGACTTCCTATTAGAGGGTGGCCACTTTCTCCATGGTCCCCATATATGAAGAAATGTAGTCACCCCTTCTTGTTCACTCCCAAAAATGGAACTTGCGCTTTAAGGGTAGGTGACCCCCCGACATGCCACATTTAGCATGTCATTTTTTTGGGGAGAAGGGGGGGCAGATACCCTCTTCCCGGCGCACCGTGGCACCAGAAGGGAGATTACCTCTCCCCCTCCCTCTCAGCAGTCATCTGGGACACAGATGATTGTCCAGCCAGTCATGGCACGCCACACATCTCGCGCATGCACAGTGCGTGCCTGGCTGTGAAGCCACAGCCGGGCGCCCACAGTGACTATGCTAGCGCGCAGAGAGGAAGGGGAGACGAGTGGGGCTTCGATCTCCTGCATCACTGGACTCTGGGACAGGTACATTTAAATTCACCAATCAGGTGCTATCAAAATACTATTGCTAGCACATAATTGAGTATTTGCAATAAGGACAGTTCACTTTGGGGGGGGTCACTAAAACTGGTGCACACAGAATCTGGTGCAGCTGTAAATAATAACCAATCAGCTTCCAGGATTTATTGTCAAAGCTTAATTGAATAAGCTGATGTTAGAAGCTGAGTACTATCCACAGCTTCACCAGATTCTGTGTGCTCCAGTTTTAGTAAATCTCCCCCTTTGTTATTGAAGTCTCCACTCCTTTAGAAAATCAGCCCCACAAGGTAAGTATCACAGGCAATCAAATGGCTAATGGTGGCCATACACACTTCGATAAGTGACCGATTTATTTTCTGATTGATCTCTCCCAATAGGAATAATCCATCTATAGTGCACAACCCATTCAATTGATACCTCACACACACAGGGAATTGGATTTTGATCAATAGCTGAAAGTTAGATTTGCAAGTTATCGATCACACCTCTGTTTTCACAATGCAATCTCATAATCTGATTGGTGAAATACTAATACATTCACGCCCAAAGGATCTGAGTGCTGCCAAACCATACAACATGATCAATAATTTCCTGCCTTGACCAATCAATGTAGTTTGATTGAATCTGATCTAAGGCTGACCATACATTATATAATTTTCTTGTACAATTTTCCTTTAGATTTACTAACATCATATAATATGAGGTCAAACCTAAACACTTTCAATTTGCCAGACAGGCCCTTTCACTATAAAGTTGAAGGTAGATCTAAAAGAAATTGAAAAAAAATAAATAAGATTGAATAATGTATGACCAGCTTCCATCCAAATTGGTTGAAATGGAAGTTATACCTACTGTACTTAATTGTTTGTTGTTTAGATGGTTTTGATGTAATTACACAGCGATCAAAGCATGCATGGACCCCTTTCACATTGGAGGCAGTTTTCAGGCATTTTAGCACTAGAAATAGCGCCTGTAAAGCGCCTGAAAACTGCCTCCCATTCATTGCAATGAGTGCTTTCACACCCGGACGGCGTGCTTGCGGTTTGGGAGCGCTCCCAAAATGCCCCTGCCCATTGCAATGAATGGGCAGCGCTTTAGAAACGACTGAAAATTGCTTTGAAAGCGATGCAAAAAGGTCGTTTTTAACCCCTTTTTTGGGTTAAAAGTACCCGCTAGCATCCGAAAAGCTAATGCGGCCTCAGTGTGAAAGGTGTTAAAATAAATATCACTGACCATAAAACTCTGCTGTTCCTGTAGAGTAAACACTAGCCTGCTGAGTGCTATTCCTGATCTGCAGATTTGACATATTGAATGACTGCAGAACTATACAGGACATATCTGTATGGGGGAGATTTACTAAAACTGGTGCACTCAGAATCTGGTGCAGCTGTGCATGGTAGCCAATCAGCTTCTAACATCAGCTTGTTCAATTAAGCTTTGACAACAAAATTTGGAAGCTAATTGGTTTCTATGCAGAGCTGCACCCAATTGTTTTCACTTTTCAGTTTTAGTAAATCAACCCCACTGTTCTGCAGATTTGACATATTGAATGACTAAACCTAGAACAATACAGGACATATTTATGGGGCAGATTTACTATAAAAACTGAAGCACTCAGAATTGGGTGCAGCTGTGCATGATAGCCAATCAGCTTCTAACTTCTGCTTGTTCAGTTAAACTTTGGATTGGTTAATATGCAGAGCTGCTCCAGATTTTGCTCTCTCCAGATTTAGTAAATACCCCCCTATGTGTCTGGGTGCACCCCAGCTGCAGATTACTGTTATTGTAATAAGACACATGTGGAAAGGCACCAAAGCTGAAGTTTTACACCGTTTTTATTTCCCTCTGTGCAAATAAGCTCTCTTTACACAATGTAACATCACAATTTAATTAAAAATTAACCTTATCACCACGTAACTGCTGGAGTCAAGAGGTTGTGCAAACAGGTATTTTATTTCCAGCAGCATTCCAGGGAAGGAATGGAGAAAAAAAGAAAAACACGAATTTTTCCACCAAAAATTATCTTTACTGTCATTTATTTCAACATATGTGCAAACATCTAAATTCAGAAGCAAACTAACAAGCAGCGATCAGATGTGTTGCTGCAATCATCGCTAAGAAGTCAATGCAAAAAGTAGAAATGTATGTGGTCTTTGGACTGGATGGATTTATATATAAATAAAAAAGGGGCATTTAAACGTTTATAGCATTTAAACACTAGATCTATTTGAATCCGTAATTTCGTTAGAATATATATATATATATATATATATATATATATATATATATATATATATATATATATATATATATATATATATATATATATATATATAATATATGAATCTATATATCTATATATATACAATATATAAATCTATAAATCTATATATATATATATATATATATATATATATATTTGTATGGACCCGTATGTAGAATTTTTATGTATCATATATGCGATTGTTAGATGAAATCCCCGACCCTAGTAATGACCCCCATTGTGTATTTATTGAATGATCCTCTGTGATCACCGACTCCTCCACAATACCCTCATTTAGATCTATATTTAGCCCCCCATTGTTTTCTTCAAACACCGAAAAGTTATAGAAAAACAGACTAATCTAAACGGATTTCATTTGTAAACAATCGGCCAGACTCCCGTTTTACAGCCTTTTTATTTCCCCGCGAATGTTTTATATGCTGTCAATGTATATTTCGTTGAATGGAATAAATTGCTGTGTGTCGGGTCCGCATGTGACAGCAGCCGATGTGCACACACACGGGGAGGGGACACCAAGGTGAGCGATTTTTTTTACTAATTATTTCCTAACCAAATATCCGATTTCCTTCCCCTGGGGGTGTATATTTGGATCGTTCCTTCATCGATCCTTTTCGGATTATTTCATTGGAGGGATGTCATGGTGTGATTTCATGCGGCAGAAGTGGAAGATTCGTTCTTTTTATTTTACAGGCATTTAACTGTCAGCCAAGCCCTCTTTACTATAACACAAGAATTCCAAGTCACATTGTTGGCAGCAAAAGTTCACATATATCATAAAGATCGCTTTTTACTAAGCTGCACATGTTTTATAGATGTCTGCAAACACTGAAAATACAAAAACTACGGGAAGGGACAATATAAGTCCCACCTCTGCTTCTTGTTCTCCATATCTCTCTATTCTTCTCATTCACTCTCTTTCCTCTCTGTTAAAAAGTTACTTAACCTTTTCAATTTTTATTTTTTTTCTTAATTTCAGCTCCATTACAATCAGACATTTTATATACACTTTTTTGAAATATGAAGAAGTTTATATTACATTTAATCTATAATAATTTTATGTTTTAAATAAATGACACTGTTTTTTAAAACATCTATCCAGGTTAATTCTATAGCACTACTATAGTATATCTATTCATCTCAGACACTTAAAAAAATATAAATTGTTTTTTTGTTTTGTTTTGTTTTTTGTTTTGTTGCTGTGATGTGATTTCCTGTTAGAGGATTGCTTCATTCGCTCCCCATGGTCCCACTGGGATTGATTTACTAAAACTGGGGCGTGCAAAGTCTGGTGAAGCTGCGCACGGTAGCCAATCAGCTTCTAATGCCTGTTATACACTACAAGTTTTTTTTTTTCGTTCAACTGAAAAAAACAAATTGTCTGCTCCAGTCAGAGCGGTTGTATTAACCATCCAATGTTAGTGCAGCAATCTTCCCCCCACTGAGCTGTTGTGCTCTAACAGGGGATGCCCCCCACCAGACCATTCCGATCAGCACATTCTGCCATTGGCTGAGAGCATTGATCAAGAGTCAGTCGGCTGCTGCTTTTCCAGCATGCTTGTGTGACAGAAGATGGTGAAATGGCTGGCTTCTGTGGGACAGACCGACATACACATGGACCGAACATCGTCCATTTTTTTTTTTAACTGGATGATGTCTCCCAACATTCGACCCATGTGTACTGGGCATAAAGGTGTTTTAGTGGGGTTGTAAATTCTATGCATTAAGGTGAAAAAACATCCGACAAAACCGCCCCCCCCTGCACCCCTGTTTTACTTACCTGACCTCCCATGCTAGCTCCCAACATCCTCTTCAACGCTCAGCCTGGCCGTTCACTGGTTACAGTGGATGGATTGAAAGCAAAGCAGCCATTGGCTCATGCTGCTGTCAATCACATCCAATGACGCGGCGCGCCGGGTGGCGGGGCCAAGTGATACAGTGAGAGGCTGTGGCCACCAGCTGTATCACAGGAGCACGCCCGCAAGCACTGCACTGTATCTCCTAAATCGTGCAGATTTAAAAGATATCCTGGGTAGCTACAGGTAAGCCTTATTATAGGCTTAACTGTAGCACAAAGTGATCTGTAAGGGTTTACAACCACTTTAACTTCAGCTTGTTCATTTAAAGTGTTACTAAACCCACAACAGAAAATCAGTCTGTATATGCAGTGAAGCATGCTTGTTATACTCACTGTGGAACCTAAGGGGTTAATCCTGTGCATTGTGTAAAAAGGCTGTTTGATCCTGTCTTCTCTGATCCCCCCCTGCTTCCACAGTCCTCAATCCATATTCCATACGCTAATAGTCCAGAGCCTTGAAAGCACATACTGGTGTGTATTACTAGAGAGTTTTTTTTTGGGGGGGGGGGGAGTGTATGTGATCAGTACAGGGCTAATCTAATCAGCACTATCCAGACAGAGGGTCATGCAGCCTCATAGGACAGTCAGAGGAGAAGGAAAACTTCTCCTACAAGCATTAACCAGACACTGAAGTCACAAGACTGCTGTATGCTGCTGATGAGAAAATATATTTAGCAATTTATATTTACTAAAATATTTGCATTTCCATGTTTGGTGTACTGTGAGAGACCAGATATAGGTGCTGGGTTCTGGGTTTAGTAAAACTTTAAGCTTTGACAAAAAAAAATGAAAAAATCCTGGAAGCTGATTGGCTTTTTTTGTAGAGCTGCACCAGATTTTGCAGTCTCCAGTTTTAGTAAATCCCCCCCACTGTATGTAGGAACATAGCCATCCTCTCGTGCTCACCCTGGAGATGGACTATGGAATCTGTAGTGTTTATAGAGTAGTACACATGACCACAACTGGCGTGCACTGCCTGTTCTATTCTGAACAAATGGAAGTGAGAGGGAAAATGAAAGGTCTGGGAGCTAATAGAGGATGCTGGCATCCGACCCACTCTGATCCAAAAAAGTGTGACGGAGGAAAAACCTACTACATCCGTCCACGGATCAGATCGGGTGATGATGGACTCTGCCGTCCGTCGTCATCCGATCTCCCATAGGGGAGAGCGGCGCTCTGACAGGTCCGTCCCTGTGCAGTGTGCAGAGACAGACCTGTTGTCTTCCTGCTCAGCGGGGATCGACGGAGCAATACCCGCTGAGCAAGCGGATGTCCCGTGTGAAAGAGCCCTAACACAACAATTTCAAGTGGTTCGAAAGACTAAAGTTTTTTTTTTTCTTTTACCGAAATGCATTCTCTGCATTAAAGTGACACTTAACCCACGTGCAAGTCGCACCATATTTTTGGCAATGTAACTGTTTAAATTGGTGTGACTCTAACTTTTTGGTGCTGCACCGAATTGAAAAAAAGGTTCCTGCAATATTTTTGCAGGTGCAACTTGCATACACATCTGTGTATAAAGTCGCACAGATGTCAGCCAAGTCACACCTGAAGTTGCACTGATCTGATTCAGTGAAGGGAAGTCGCACAATTTCAAAGTCGGATTTAGTGTGAACGGGGGCTAAACCCACATCATAAAAAACTATCAAAAAATGGTGTATTACATGCTGTTTATACTCAATCACCATGAGACTCATTTTCTGTATTCTGCAAAAAAAACTGGTTGATCCTGCTGTTCTCTATCTCCACCAAGTCCTCACTGCTCCTCACTGCTGTTGGAGATTTTGCAGAGCAGTGTTGGAAAATTCTGCACATGATCAGTTTTCAGTGAGATTTTATGCTGAGCATTTCCTCCCTATCATATCTGAGCAGCCCATGTGACTATAGTGTCAGACATGTGGGTGTATACACAGTGGTAAATGACAGGCCCCTCTTCCACCCTCCTCCATGTCCACTACTCAGCTATAACCAGGATATTACATGTAGATTTATGGAAGCTTCTCCTCCCTGATATTCTAAGAAACAGGCTGGAGGGGTGGGACACAGCCTGCGACTGTCAGAAATCCACCCACACCATGTTATTACCAAAAAATAAAAAGAATTTGATTTCAAGTATATATTTGTATGACAATTTAGTTTGTAGCTATTCATTATTATTATTATTTTTAATCTGCATTCCAAAGGCAGAATTTTTCTATTTTGAAAATGTGACCAGCAACATAGGACTAAAAGCTCCTCCTGCTTATGTTTCCCTGCAGACTTGCTGGGAGAGAGCTGGGTCATGTGATAGTTGTATATTGATTAGGAAAAAGGTACTTAGATTGTATTTTTTTATTAAATAATTACAGTGCCATCACCCACATACAGAAATACACATACATGATCCACATACAATATAAATTAATCCCTTCACGCCGACACAATGCAAATATGCAGCCTCGGCTTGATGAGGTTGTACTGGGGTGATGCATCACCCCGATACCGTTTTTTAGAGTTGGCGGTCGGCTTTCTTGTGATAACAACCAATGCGGCTAAGAAGCCCCTCACCTGTTATCCCAAGCAGCGGGAGGACGTTCCCACCCTCCTTCCACAGCTTGTTCGTTACACCAGGCTGGCTGGAGACCTGAAAGAAGCCAGAATCTGCTTTGATCAGGTCTCGGATCTAGTAACCCAGAAGCGATGTCATGACATCACTTCCGGTTTACAGAAGACTTAACGTTTTTTTAAAGGGACAGTGTAAAATAAATAAATAAATAAATAAATAAGAAAAATAAAAAAGTAAAGCACCCCATCCCTCCAAACCCGCGCGCAGAAGCGAACGCATTAGTAAGTCGCATCTGCAAATGTAAATAGTATTCAAACAACACATGTGAGGTATCGCACTGATTGTTAGAGTGAGAGCAATAATTCTAGTACAAGACCTCCTCTGTAACTCTAAACTGGTAACCTGTAGAAATTTCTAAAGTGTCGCCTTTGGAGATTTTTAAGTACCGTAGTTTGTCGCCATTCCACGAGTGTGCGCAATTTTAAATTTGAAAGAACGTTGCGCAAATACAATGTGATATAAAATATTGCAATGATTGGCATTTTAATCTCTAGGGTTTCTGCTAAATATATATATATTTCATACATATCTATATCTATATATCTATATATATATATATATATATATATATATATATATATATATATATATATATATATATGTTTTGGGAGTTCTAAGTAATTTTCCAGTGTTTAGTATCACTTTAAGGTAAAAAAAAAAAATTCCCCTCTGTGTTCCCCCAGTCTCTAACATTTACCTGACACCTGTATCGATCCAGTGCTGTGCCCGGCTGCAAGTCTTCTCTTCCTGCTGTCACAGGATCCTGCTACTGTCAGTTAAATCCAGTGAGCAGAGAATGGGGGGGCGTGGCCGAGCTGGACTGTGTGTGTCTATGGACACACACACAGCCCCACTCTGGATGAAGCTTGCACGTCTGCCTTCATTGTGAGTATCTCCAAAGCATCCTACATATGTGATGGGGTGCTGCTGTGCAATCATTCTGGATGACTGGAGCAACCTTTGTATATGCTTATAGGCAGATAATTTTGTTGTATAGTAGATTCTATGCCTTTTCAGATATTTTATTTTGTATTTACTGCTAAACTGTGTCTTTCAATGGTGCCTCCAGGGTAGAAATGGTTAAGAATTGTGTCCTGTTTCCAGGTGTTCTTTGTAGAAAAGGACAAAGGAAAAACCAAAGAGGGAAGGGGAGGTCCTAGTCTGGAACTCATATGAGAAAAAAAAACATAAAAATTAAAAGAAGAAAATCCTGAAGAAAGTATAAATAATTGCAGAGTTATGCAAAGGAGATACATTTGAAGATGTCGTCTTAAGGGAAGCAAGGTCACAACCTATCCAATAATACAAATACACTGCTCCAGGTCAGACCACCTATATACTAGCCCAGAAATTCACACAAGAAGGTGCCGGTCCAGCTCGCAACTGCAAAATGCTTTGAAGAGACAGGTGGGTGACCGCACTTTACTGTATGGAAAATGAAAAAAATTCCAAAGAAGATTATTAGAAGTACCGTATTTATTGGCGTATAACACGCGCCGGCGTATAACACGCACCCCAAGTTTAGGAGGGAAATTTAAGGAAAAAAAACTTACATTTAAATGCCCATCCATTCTCGGCGGCTTTCGCCCGCCTTCGGCCATTCTCGTCAGCTTTAGGCCGCTCTCGGCCTTTCTCTGCAGTTTTCGGGTGAAGCCGCCGAGAACGGCCAAAGGCGGGCGAAAGCCGCGAGAAGGGCCAAAGGTGGCTGAAACACGCACCCGCGATTTTCCCCCGATTTTAAGGGGAAAAAGGTGCGTGTTATACGCCGATAAATGCGGTAATCCATTAATAAAAGCACATCAAAGCCTCTCAGGACAGGGAACACAAATTGTATAATAAGTTATGATGAAAGCCTAGTACACACGATCGAACTTTCCGACAACAAAACTGTAGAATTTTGTCCGAAGAGTGTTGGCTCTAACTTGTCTTGCATACACACGGTCACACAAATGTTGGCCAATAATTATGAACGTAGTGACGTACTACATGGGTGTCCAGCTCTTTAGCACCACCCTTTGGGCTCCTTCTGCTAATTTCGTGATAGTAGTAGTTTGGTGAGTGTTGATTCGCGTTTTTCTTTTCGTGTTTTTCATTTATCCGATTTCATGCTTTTCAGTTCATTTCTAAAGGGGCGTTTGTCAACCAAACATGTTGCGGAATTGGAGGAGATACCGTGTTATTTATTATTGGCCTTGGAGTTATTGTTTTGACATAATTTTTTTGGGTTGATTTGATACATTTATTTGATTTGGTAAATTTTTATATTTTGATTTAAATATTTTGAATATTTAAATGATTTAAATATTTTGATAAACAATTTGATTTGGTAAATTTAAATATTTTTGGATGCAGAGAATGCACTTTTTAGTTATTTTCTATTGGCAGACAGCATGTCTAATTATTTTTAACCTCCCTGGCGGTATGATTATGTCGGATTGTAGGTGCTGAAAGCGGTACAATTATTTTGCATGGAAATTTGGCATTTTATATTGTAGGCCTGCAATTCTTAGGAATAACTCACTTAAATCTGTCCAAACCAGAGTCTAGTAGACATCCCGGGTATGATAAAGTTTGAAAAACAAAATCATAAATTAAAATATAATAAATAACTATAAATAATTATACCAAATAATAATATACTAATAATAAAAATGATTCAATAATGTAATCAAATCAAAAACACTGAAATTTGCTCAGTTGCAGAATTTTCACTGTCATTACTTTTCAGTATTTGATGACGGATCCCCCCACAAATCACTATCACTCAATTCTGCGAGTGATTCCCATTTATTATCGCTGTTTTCTAGCTGGTCTAAAACCATTTTTGATGTAAAGGGACAGTTTTGGTTGCTATGGACAATCTCCAGTTTCCAGGCAGAAAGAACAGTTTTTATAATATAAAACTGCATGCAGGACACTGGAGAAACCACTGGGGACAAAGGGGATGTGGAATAATTACATATAGCGATGTAATCTGTAAGATTACATTATACTGTATGCATTGTGTGTTTTTCACTTTTTGAATTTGCTCTCCGTCCCCGTGCGTCGCAACGCTCGCAGGGAACGACGGCGCTCGGCTCTGTGATAGATCGAGTGGAGTAGGGATGAGCTTCGAGTTCGAGTCGAACTCATGTTCGACTCGAATATTGCCTGTTCGCCTGTTCAGTGAACAGTGAACAATTTGGGCTGTTCGCAGCAAATTCGAAAAGCCGGAACACCCTATACAAGTCTATGGGAGAAATCTAAAGTGCTCATTTTAAAGGGTAATATGCAAGTTACTGTCCTAAAAAGTGTTTGGGGACCTGGGTCCTGCCCCAGGGGACATGGATCAATACAAAAAAAAGTTTTAAAAACGGCCGTTTTTTCAGGAGCAGTGATTTTAATAATGATTAAAGTGAAACAATAAAAGTGTAATATTCTTTTTAATTTCGTAGCTGGGGGGTATCTATAGTATGCCTGTGAAGGGGTGCATGTTTCTGGTGCTTAGAACTGTCCCTGCACAAAGTGTCATTTGTGCAGGAAAAAAAGTCTTTTAAAATCACTTGCGACTAAATTGTCGGCTCCCCGTAATACAGAGAACACTCAATGAGTGTTCTCTGTATTAGCCGACAATTCATTCATTCATTGATAAAAAAAAAAGCGTGGGGGTTCCACTAAATTCAATTACCAGGCCCTTCAGGTCTGACATGGATATTAAGGGGAACCCCGTGTCAAATTAAAAAAAAAATTGACGTGGGGGTCCCCCTAAATATCCATACCATACCCTTCAGGTCTGATATGGATATTAAGGGGAACCCCGCATCAAATTAAAAAAAAAAATTGACGTGGGGGTCCCCCTAAAAATCCATACCAGACACTTTATCCGAGCACGCAACCTGGCAGGCCGCAGGAAAAGAGGGGGGGACGAGAAAGCGGCCCCCCTCCCTCCTGAACCGTACCATGCCACATACCCTCAACATTGGGAGGATGCTTTGGGGGTCTGTGACCCCTCAAAGCACCTTGTCCCCATGTTGATGAGGACAAGGGCCTCATCCTCACAACCCTGGCCGGTGGTTGTGAGGGTCTGCGGGCGGGGGGCTTATCAGAATCTGGAAGCCCCCTTTAACAAGGGGACCCCCAGATCCCGGCCCCCCCCTGTTTGAAAAGGTAAGGGGGTACAAAAGTACCCCTACCATTTCACAAAGAAAGTGTAAAAATGTTTAAATAAGACAAACACACTTTTGAAAAATTCCTTTATTAAAAATAAAAAAAATAAAAAAAAGATTCCAGCGGTGCTAATCCACTCTTGCTATCCAGTGACGAATCTCCGGGGTCCAGCGATGGATGATCATATCCAGCGACGGGGGATCTCTCAGTCCAGCGCTGTCCATACATCCGTCTTCTGTCTCCACTCCGGAGAAACTGCGTAGATCCCAGCGCTGACGTTTCTTATATTAGGAGGGCGGGGCTACCCGTCACCTGACCCCCCGCCCTCTCTGACGCTGGTGAAGGGAGCCAGGGGTTCCCCAGTGACGTATGGTTGACCCCGCCCCCTCTGATGTAACGGAAACCTGCGTTACATCAGAGGGGGCGGGGTCACCCACACGTCACTGGGGAACCCCTGGCTTCCCTCTCCAGCGTCAGAGGGGCGGAGTCAGGTGACGGGTGGCCCCGCCGTCCTAATATAATAAACGTCAGCGCTGGGATCTCCGCAGTGTCTCCGGAGTGGAGACAGAAGACGGATGTATGGACAGCGCTGGACTAAGAGATCCCCCGTCGCTGGATATGATCATCCATCGCTGGACCCCGGAGCATCCCAAAGCATCCTCCCAATGTTGAGGGTATGTGGCCTGGTACGGTTCAGGAGGGAGTGGGGCCGCTCTCTCGTCCCCCCTCTTTTCCTGCGGCCTGCCAGGTTGCGTGCTCGGATAAAGTGTCTGGTATGGATTTTTAGGGGGACCCCCACGTCAATTTTTTTTTTTAATTTGATGCGGGGTTCCCCTTAATATCCATGTCAGACCTGAAGGGCCTGGTAATTGAATTTAGGGGAACCCCCACGCTTTTTTTTTTTTTATTTTTTTTTTTTATCAATGAATGAATGAATTGTCGGCTAATACAGAGAACACTCATTGAGTGTCCTCTGTATTACGGGGAGCAGACAATTTAGCCGCAAGTGATTTTAAAATACTTTTTTTCCTGCACAAATTACACTTTGTGCAGGGACAGTTCTAAGCACCAGAAACATGCACCCCTTCACAGGCATACTATAGATACCCCCCAGCTACGAAATTTAAAGGAATATTACACTTTTATTGTTTCACTTTAATCATTATTAAAATCACTGCTCCTGAAAAAACGGCCGTTTTTAAAACTTTTTTTTGCATTGATCCATGTCCCCTGGGGCAGGACCCAGGTCCCCAAACACTTTTTAGGACAGTAACTTGCATATTACCCTTTAAAATGAGCACTTTAGATTGTGAACGTTCGAGTCCCATATACTTTAATAGGGTTCTAAAGTTCACACGAAGTTTAGGTCTGTTCGCAGGTTCTGGTGCGAACCGAACAGGGGGGTGTTCGGCTCATCCCTAGAGTGGAGGACGAGCCGCTCACACAGCAGGGAGACCAAGGGATCCAAGGGATAAGGTCTGGCTTGGGGTTACCGCTAATGGTACTGAATTTTCACCCCGAGCCAGACTCTGGAATATCGCCAGGGGGGTTAATGCACAATAAAAAAATTGTGTAGAATAATACTTGGCCATGTGTTTTACTTCAAATGACAGTTTGGAAGTAGGCAGTTACATTTTAAAAAATACAATGTAAAATTGACAAGGGACATCAACATAGTTCTATCTTTGTTCGGAAAAACTACGGGATAATGGTGTTGTGTTAACTTGCACAAATAAAAAAAAAAAAAAGCATAATAATATTATTATTATATTATTATTGATATGACTAGAAAAAAAGCCTTTTAAAATTAGTTTGCAAAAACTCCGTCAGTATTACCAGCAAATCAGCTTCATTATTATCCCATTAAAGAAGAAGAGAATTGTGCTCTACATTTGGAAATTTCATAATTTGCCACGTCACGATTGTTAATTCTCCATTATGAACGCTAGTTTAAAAGACTGACCGCTTATGGCTCATCCTTCATTTTGAGCATGCGTGTTTGTACTTTGGACTTTTGTCTGACGGACTTGTGTATACATGATCGGAAAGTCTGACAACAAACATTTGTCGGCGGAAAATTTGAGAACATGCTAGCCAACATTTGTTAGCAGAAAGTCCTCCAACAAATGTCCAATGGAGCATACACACGGTCGGACTTACTGCCAACAAGCTCACATCCAACATTTCCCGTTGGAAAATCCGATGGGTGTACGCAGCATTAGGGCTTGTAACATGAAACACATCATGTTTGTTCCCTGTCCTGAGATGTGTTTTTATTGATGGATTACTTCTAATAAACGTTTGGATTCTCCATACATTTAAGTGCAGTCACCCCCCTTTCTCTTCGAAGCAAAGTCACAACCTACTTTTTAAGGCACCTGACTCAGAATATAGAATCCATAACATCTAAAGCGTAAAACATTTAACAGTAGTATCTGTATCAAAAGCCAGTAGTTCTATTCTCATAGTATCATTCATTATATCAACCCATTTCACCAATAAGGGGGTCTCCATGGTTTTCCAATAACGAGGAATCAGATGCCTATCAACCCTAGAGAATATGTCACCAAAACAGAGTTTTTTGATGAGCTATTGAGCCAGGGAGGCTGTACAATAATACATTTTTAGGAGCTTTCACATGCGTTTGCAAATGTGTGCTAACTAAAACCCTGCTTTTAACAGACGGTTAGACAGGTTAATTTGGTTGGTCAACAGACTGGTTGGTGAGTTGAGCTATGGAATTGTTTTTGTCTTATATGTATATGCCCTCCATGTGCTCCTCACTGTGAAGGCCAGTTATGGGTGTGGGCAGTGGCCAGTTTTTTGTTACTGTTCGTATATATGGTCCGGGGACACACTGGGCACCTTCGCTGCCATTGTGCTCTTGCTGGGTGTCCAGTGTGCTCCTGTTCTTTTAAGGGTCTTGGGCAGCCTCCAGGCTCACCTGTCCCACATCTATCCATTCAATTCATGTGCTTCCACTGTGGAGACACTTGTAAATTTGTATTTTTAGGACTGCAAGCAACACAGGGTGCCGTGACGAGGCCTTGCAGATTTCACATGCGTTTCGCAAATGTGTGCTAACCAAACCCCTGCTTTTAACACGGTTAGACAGGTTAATTTGGTTGGTCAGCAGACTAGTTGGTGAGTTGAGCTATGGAATTGCTTTTATCTTACAATAATACAATATTAGGAGTCGGGATAGGAAATTACTATGTAGGCCATTGTAAAGGTCAAAAATGAAGAGCCAAAAGGCTCTGTCGCACTTCCATCATATGTGGATGTAAATGCCTCTGGTACTGTTACACCTCCAAAAAAATGTAGGTAATTTTTAATGCCAAAAGATACTCTAGTAATCTGACTATAAATTGAACTGTAGTTTTACTTTTAAGAGAACCTTGCGCTATAAATAGTGTTTATTGGACTATGATAGCAAATAGCGATCTCTATAATCGCTGCCCTACAACACTTTGTCTTATATTGCTGCAGGGTGCATAAGTTGTTTAACTCAAATAACAGGTTTGACAGACTTATTTTTACCATATTGCTAGTTTTAAATGTATACAGTACAAGGGAACACATATAAATTTTCTAGTAACATATGTAAACCATATACTAAAGTCACCTTACACACAAAAGAAACTCATGGGGAGGGAAGGCTGTAAAAAAAGAGTAGAAGTCTCAAGTAGCAAGATATGTAGACAACAATATGTTTACTTGTCATTGTCATAATAGTGTCTGCTTGCCTTTGAGACTGGATTTTCTGATGATTAGATTGATAAATTGATAAAGTTCAATTGTTTGATTACATATAACCTGAAAAGGTTAAATCAAAGGTTAATCATTACACAAAAACTTTTGGCTTTTGTTTTGGGTGGCTTGGGGAAGAGTTGGAACCTAGGGCTGGCCATACATGGTTGAATTTCGAAATAATTTTTTTTGAAAATCAGAAAATTTGTGCGTTTTTTGATCCGATGGTGCCACCATTGATTTCGAAATTCGACCAACGAAGCCTTCAATATCACCTCATGTTGCTACAGAAAATAATTTTTCATAGCTGAGAATATTCTTTTCTTTCTGGGAATGTTCTTTTCTTGCACGCGTGCATTTCTTTTTCGTTTACATTTCTCACACGATTCTGCCATCATTGATTAGAAAATCGTTAGTTTTTCAAAAAAATTTCAGCATGTCCGATTACTCAAATTCGATGGCCGCATGAAAATCGGCTTGTTGCTGCAGCCCACTACAGTGCAAAATATGAACAAAAATTCTTAGATAAGATTTTCGAAAGAAAATTCTTTCAAAATTCGACCCATGTTGGGTTTTTTGCAGTCTGTGTCTCCATTTGATATATATCGATATAAGTTGCCACTCTTATGTAAGCTGTGCATATTTGCATTAAACAGGATGAAAAATTTTGCTATATACATTATCACTGCTAATTCACAAACCTCTAGCTGGTCAATCAGCACCTAGCCACACCTAATCCTGCCCATAGCTTGCTGGATTGACAGCACTGCACCCCTCCCATTGTGAGTTGCCATATATGGGGATGAGAATGTACGAGACATAAATTAAAGAGGATACCCCAATTAGTGAGGGAAGATAAAGGAATTTTTGGTTTCATTTATAAGGCTTGTGCATCACATAGTAACTCGATTTGCTAGTTTTTAGACTGTCATACAGGAGTCTTTAGTAGTTGTTCTTTGAGGCCACCCATAGATATTTGAGTGGGTGGTCATATTTGCAAGCGTGATAAAATTGTCCTTTTGCATGTATGTATTCTGGCAGCTCACAAAACATTTTATCTCAGCTTGGCCAAGTGCGTTTGCTTATGAAAGAAATAAGAGCTAAACGCTTAGGAATCTAAGTGATCATTGCAATGGGAATTATGGCTCTCCTGAGAATTCTTGGCCTTCAGGTGAGAGTTGTCTGACAGTGCCCATAGAAATAAAGGGCATTGGCCAGTCCTGCCAAAATTAGATTGCTATATGTACCTTAAAGTGTAAGTAAAAGTATATTTTCGTCTTGAATAAAGTAGGTAAGAATTATTCTGCCACGTCTTTATTTCTGTCTGTTTCACCCCTAGGCCCCTGCATTTTTCCTTGTGGCCACTAATACCATGACATAAAGTGAGGGGAAGTCTATACACTTTGGCATCAGAGAAAGAGGACAGAGATGGTCCTCCAACAGAAAAAACTGATTCTGTGAAAACATCAAGATAAGAATTCTGCTCACTTTGAAGAGACTTAAAGTGGTAGTAAATCACACTTTTTTTTTTTACTAGCACATTATGAAATACTTACCTTAGCACAAAGCCTTTCAGCAGTGCGCTGTCACTGCTGACAGGGCTTCCACCCGGTCTTCCTTCTGGGTTTGCGTCCTCCGGCTGTCTGATTGGCCGCGCCGCAATCACGTCACTTCTGCGCATGTGCGCGGCAGTCACAGACCCTGGCACAGAGCTCTGAAGGAATGGCATGTGTATGCTGTAGATTCAGAGTGCATGTGCCGGTGACATCACCGGCTGCATGCAGTGGGAATAGCTCCTAAACTGCCACGGTATTATAGGCTTACCTGTAGGTACAAGTTTAAAAAAGGGTTTACTCCCACTTTAAGATGACCATACTTGATCAGTTTTTTTTCATTAGCTGGTGGGCTGATCGAAAAAAACGAAATGGATTCACCACTTCCACACATTCAAGGTGGATGGCGAAATCCTCCCTACCGCTCTATTGTATTCTGACAGAGGGACTCCTCTGCTGTCAGAGCACACTGATCAGAGCTGCGGCCAATTGGCTGCATGCATTGATCAAATGAAAATTTACCAACAGTCTTGAACAGGAATGGCCATAGATGGAAATGGACGAATTTTGATCAATAAATTGTAGCTCCCCAGTGAGACACAGACAGTAAAATGTAACATGGTTTTAATACTTCCCTACTCTATCTAAAACTAACAAAAAGTTTTATCTTTACATACAATTTAATTTTGACTGAGCATTTGCTTAACAGACAATTTTTGAAACCTTTCACATGATAATACTTCATGTTGTCCCTCCAACATTCCAATGTTAAGGCATTTCCTGAACTATGATACATGAGGAGTGAGATTATTTTCAAATGACCCAGTCTTACATTGATTGATTTTGGGGATATATAGGCAAGATCTTGCCTATTCATCAGCCAAGGGTTTCATAAAACACCATTTTAAAAATCTAGGTAAGAAAATAGGAGTAAAAATAGAGTTGTTGCTCATAGTCATAAAACATGTTTTGTTTGGGGGTTTTTTCTGGAAATATGACATGGAATTTTCTTGGCCATTACAGACAACAACTTTTTCCCTATCTAATTTTCTTGATTTTTTTTTTAACATAAGCTCCCTAGTTTTGTGCTTAGAACTTGCTGTGTAGATATGTACCATTCAATACAAAGCTAAAGGGGGGATTTTTGCATCATACGCAGATTCACTTCATTTACTTTTTAGTTAAGTAATCAATTTTTTACTTTTTTGGTAATTTAACTCCATAATATCTGTGACATATTTAGCACTGAATGAAATATAAAAGACGGTGACAGTAATGAACAATTGAAACATACCGCTATTATGCTATGACTTGTACATTTAAAGGAAAGGCACTGCTTTTTTCACGGTATGTACTGGGTAAATGACCCAAAACCTAGCTGCTGGAACCCATGAGTACAGATAAAGTTAATCGATACAGGAAAGTTGGATTTCAGCTCATTACTTTTTCATTAATATCATTCTGCATTCTTCTGATTTATAGTTACTCCTCCAGTCCTTATTTATTTATTTTTTTACATTTTTTTTTAAAAAAAGGTGTCTTGTTCGCTTCAAGATACCAGCCTAGAACTCCAGGCAAATTGATTGAAGCCCCCATGGCACAAGGCCTGTAAGCATACAGCCTTTCTACATAGTGATTCAAGCCTCCATTTTGTTTCCACATCATTAGGCAGCATATTGGTTTTCCTTCTTAGTTTGTACTACCAAAGCCTAGGCTAGGAATTTGGTTGGTGTATGTCTCAGAACATGTATATCCCCAAAAAATATAAAAAAAAAAATTTTTTCCTCAGTTTAGGCCGATACGTGTTTTTCTACATATTTTTGGTAAAAAAAAAAAATCGCAATAAGCGTTTATTGATTGGTTTGCCCAAAAGTTATAGCATCTACAAAATAGGGGATAGTTTTATGGCATTTTATTAATAATTATTTTTTACTAGTAATGGCGGCAATCAGCGATTTTTATCATGACTGTGACATTATGGCGGACACATCAGGGGAGGGGACTGTCAGGGAAACTAACAGATCGCTGTTCATACTCTGTATGAACAGACATTATGGCGGACACGTCGGACAATTTTGACACATTTTTGGGACCATTGGCATTTATACAGCAATCAGTGCGATTAAAATTGCATTGATTACTGTAAAAATGTCACTGGCAGTGAAGGGGTTAACACTAAGGGGCAGTGAAGGGGTTAATATGTGTCCTAGTATGTGTTCTAACTGAAAAGGGGAGGGGACTGTCAAGGAAATGAACAGATCGCTGTTCATACTCTGTACGAACAGACAATCTGTCAGTTCAGGAAACTGTGTGTTTAAACACACAGCTCCCGGTTCTCCATGTGCCCTGAGCGATCGCGGGAACCCATCGGTAATCGAGACTGCCGGGCACTTGCATAGTGGCCGTTTATGTTACCGACGTAACATAACGGTGATTCACGCAGCCAAGTCATGTTGCCGCAGTACAACTGCGGCGGCTGGTCGTCTAGCAGTTAAGCATTGCCACCAGGGCAATCACCTGTGAGGCAGAGGACAGGATGCAGCCTAACAATATTTATTGGTCAAACTACAAATGTAAGACTTGGCTGAAAATATATTAATATAAATATAATAATATAATATAATTTAATGTGACTTAATGCACAGTGAAATAATAAAATTACGTATTTTCAGAGTAAATTAACAAAATAGAATCATGGCCTATCAATTACAATAATAATATTTCTTTATCGTACATCACGGGACACAGAGCAACCATAATAATAACTATATGGGTTATACGCAACCTACTGGTGGTTAGACACTGGCAGATCAAACTGGAAGTCCACCCCTATATAAGCCCTCCTATACAGGGGACCTCAGTTTTTTCGCCAGTGTCTGTAAGGTGGATAGACGTGTGGGCATAAGTGTGTATGCATGTTGCATAGATATATGTTTGCGTAGATGCATGTTTGCATAAACACCTGGCGCATAGACACATATTTGCTTAGATGCATGTTGCGTAATATATGTTGCATAAACACTTTTCATAAATGCATGCTTCCTTATTCCATAAATGCATGTCTCCATGGGCACGTATTGCGTAAGTGCATGTTTGCATGGACATGTACTTTGTGTTTTTGCCTAAACACATATTTGCTTAAGCAAATACCTACATGCTTCCATAAACGCATGCCTCCATAAATGCGTATTACTTAAACGCATGCTGGCATATTTTCATTTGCACTGCATACGTATATGCTTAGTTTGAACTGCATACATGTGCTTAGTTGCATTAAGCTGTATACATATGTGCTTATTTACATTAAATGGTATACATATGTGCTTGTTTGCCTAGGACTACATACATATCAGTTGTTTTGCCTAGGACTACATACAAATGTGCTTATTGCCTTAAGCTGCATACATAGATGCATGAATGGCAAGAATACTTGTATACCTGCATGTTTGCATACCTGGGTACCTGCATACTTACATACTTACAAGGTTGTATAGTGGTAGACCAACATTGTTTAGGTCTGCATCTTTGTGGTACTGTGTATTTGTTACTCTAATACAGTCACTTTATTTTGTATCTGTTAGAATAGCTAAATGACTTAGAAGGGTGCCACTGCCCTCGGGTTCAGTGGTCTGGCAAAGTTCACGTCTCCTGTTGGACCAATGGCATCAGGGTAATCTGAACCACCGTGGTGCCTGATCTCGGATTAAGCCTGGTTAGTACTTGGATGGGAGACTGCCCAGGTTTCCCTACTAAGCCCTTGTACACACGGAGAATCTGTCGGAATGAGTCTTATCGGACCGTGTCATCAGATAATCTGACTGTGTGTGGTATGCATCGGACTAATTCCGTCCGAATCTCCGTCTGACCCAATTTTCCAACATGTTGGAAATATTTCCCGACCAACTGGGCCGGACGGACCTAATCCGATCATGTGTAGAGCATTTTCATCGGACCAAGTGCCACGCATGCTCAGATCAAATTCCTACATCAAAGCTATTGGCTACTAGCCTGAATGTAGTCCCATCATAACGAAATTACGTCATCACGTTCTGAAAGATCGGATTTTTCACCAACTTGGCCCGACCGTGTGTATGCAACAGTTTCGGACACAATCCGTCGGATTAAATCCAACGGGCAAAATCCGACGGATTTGGTTGGCAAAATCTCCGACCGTGTGTACGTGGGCTAAGTGAGGGAGGCATCTGAGTTTGCTGTGTTTGAGAGTATCTCAGACCATAAGATTTTAGAGCAGTCTCTGAGGTGGTTGCTCCTTCCTTACCCGGGACAGTCTTTGCCTTGCTTTGGGTCTTGGAGCAAAAGTTATGGGCTCATCATTGTAAAACAATTAAATGGTAGCAGCTTCAAAACTGAATAGGGGCATGAGGTCTAGCTTTATATCTCAATCCGCTGGGCATCCTTCTGTTTCAGATAGGCTCAGTCTGTTCAGTGATGACCTCTCTGCAAGAGGTAGATTGGGGGGCCCATGATCATCAGGAAATGCACAGCTTCATGTGCTGGGTTGTTTCCAGCCTCATCAAAGATTTATGTAATTACAGTGGAAAGCCCTCTGTTTTCTTTTTTCTGACAATCCTTTGGGCTGACCACAGCTTCTGAGGTTCACAAAGCTCCTAGCTCTGGTGCTAGACTTGCTAAAGACGCAGAGGGGTGTCAGTCTCAGTATACCTCAATAACCTTTGCTCAGTTGGTCCAGATTTTCCTTCAATACATTTTGCAGTAAAAAAAAAAAGCTGTGTCTAGGTTGAAGAACATTCCTTATGTACAGTCCTACTCCAGGTCTTGGAGAGGATCATTCTCTGTCTGGAACCTGAATATCCAGGCATTGGATTGCCGAAGGGCTTGTTTCCCAGCTCAGCTAAAGATTGGTGGTTGATGGTTCGGATTCTAGAAAGGTTGAATTCTTCCTTTAGGGTATTGGAAGATAACAACAACTGATGCCAGTTTCTCCATTTGGTTTGAGGGTAGCTACAGTTCAGTGCACTTGGTCTCCACAGGTAGTATAGTAGAGTAGAGTATACTGCGCATAAATATCTTGGAGCTTTTGGCCAGTACGCCTTGCTCTGGATTATGGTACAAACCAGTTGTAGGTTCTATCCGGGAAAGCCTCTGCAGGGGCATATATATATATAAAGCACCGGAGAGGCACCAGGAGTAATGCAGCTCAGGAAGGTGAAACACATTTTGTCTGGGACAGCACAAGGACTGTCTCTATCATCTGTGCATATTCCAGGTATAGAATAGTGGCAAAAGGAACTCTGCAGGTAAATCTACTAGATTCCAAGTTCTACAACAAGTTGGGATAGGTGTGTCCGGGACGAGGATCCCACTGGCAATAGGGGTAGATGCACTGGTAACATGTTAGGGACCGGTTCTCCCTTATTTGATGCTTTCCCTCCGTTTCAACTTCTGCCACATCTTTTGCAAAGAATCCAGAAGGGGGTAACACTGATAATAATGTTAGCTGAATTAGCCCAGGAGGGCTTGGTATGCTGACATAGCGAGTCTTGCGGGAGTCACTCCTGGGACAGTCGCAGTTCAGCGGGAACTAATGGTCTTGAGTCCTGTATCTCAGCACTGTTAAGCCCCAGAAAGCCAGCTTTGGGGAACTTCAATTACAGGTCTTGGAAATATTTTTTTACCTGGGGTGAAGCCAGGAAGTGGCACCTGCAGAAATATGTGAGTGGGAGATTTTCTTTTTCTTTCTCCAATCTGTATGGGAAAGGAGATTGGCCTTAAGTACCGTTAAGGGTCAGGTTTTGTCCATATACATTTTTTTCTAGGGGGATTCATACTTCATACAGTGTGTAACGAAGACAGTCTCTGTCAGGCCACTCTTGTGTCCTTGGGACTTGAATTTGATCTTGACTGTCCTTGCAGAGGCCACTTTTTGAACAAATCGAGATATTCTGTTAGTCTTTATCTCAAAAGGTGGCTTCTTTGGTTGCTATCGCTTCACAAGTGGCGTGTTAGAGTTAGCGGCTCTTTCATGCAAGGAGCCATTTTTGGTCTCGCATCATATTAAGGTGATGTTGCGTCCGCATCCATTTTATGCCTAGTATGGTGTCTGGTTTTCACTCGAATCAAGACAATGTCTTGCCTTCTCTTCTGATCCTCAGTTGGCAAGAGTTGGATCACTGCATACTCTGGAGGTAGTTCTGGTGGTCAGAATTACTTGATTTGTCGGTACAAGCCAATAATCCTGGTTTGTGCTGCCATTAAAGCCCGGGATGGGCAGGAGGCATCCAAGTTAACAATTTTCTTTGGATTTGCCAGTTCATTTTTCAATTCTTTTAATTACATATCCACTATTTTGGTGATTTATTCACTTTTAAAGGGGCAGCTGACTGTTATTTGTTCCTACCCCCACAGGGCGCCAATCACTGTATTACATTTTCCATTTACATCTCCCAAAAGCCATTCCCCTGCACACAGCTGGGCTGATATACTAAAAGAGTTGAAAAATTTCAACACTGTATTCCTTAACTCTAATGCCCCATACACATGGTTGGAAATTCTGATGGAAAAAGTCCGACTTTTTCCGTTCGTGTGTAGAGAATTCCAACGCACAAAGTGCCACACATGCTCAGAAAAAATTTGGAGATGAAAGCGATTGGCTACTGGCCTCTACGTAGTCCCGTCATACGTTTTGTACGTCACCTTGTTCCGAACGATCGGATTTTCCGACAACTTTGTGCGACCGCATGTATGCAACACAAGTTTCGGCCAAAAATCCATTGGAAAAATTCAGACAGATTTTGTGGTCAGAATGTCCTACCGTGTGTATGGGGAATTACAGTGTAAATGGCATCACCTTCTTGGCTGCAGCGTCTAGCAAAAAAGCATGAATGACTTAAGTGGTTGGACAGAATTACAATCCTCTTTGCAGATAGAACAGTTCATATATTTCTGTGTACTAACTTTGTATTTTGCTGTTGCTGTTGCCTGGAGTTCATTTTTTAAAGTGGTTGTAAAGGCATACATTTTTTTTTTTAATTAATAAACATGTTATACTTACTTGCTCTGTACAATAGTATTGCACAGAGAGGCCTCAAACCTCCTCTTCTTGGGTCCCTCGTTGGTGCTGTGTGCTCCTCCTCTTCTGTGAGTGCCCCCACAGCAAGCTGCTTGCTATATGGCACTCATGCATGCTCACTTCTGAGTCACAGGATTTGATTTCTCCTGCTGTTGCTTCTGTATCCTGTGAGGAGAAGGAGAGAGAGCAGGCTGCTGCAGACAGGCACAGCACTGGATCGAAAGAGGAGCCAGGTGAGTATTTAAAAGGGGGGGGGGGGGGCTGGGTAGCTCATCATGGAAGTTTTTTTTATCTTAATGCAGAGAATGCATTAAAGTGGTTGTAAATGTTTTTTTTTTTACCTTTATGCATTTTATGTAAAAATATAAAAGACATTTGTAGAAATGTAAAAAACATTGCAAAATATTGAGTGACCAATTGAATTTAAAAGAAATCTGTGAAAATGCCATGGTGAAGCTTACAAGGTGTTAACAACCCTAAGCCTACATGATAGTACTCAGCCTAGCGATTGGCTACTGACCAAGTGTGCACTGTACAGTCAGAGGAAAGGGAAGTATGCTCCCCATACCCAGAAGTACCAGGCAAGTACCAAGTCCCCATAGGCCTGCAAGCAGGGTGTGCCAGGGGTGCCTGGGCACACCCTAATAACCCTGTGTGGTGCAGATTCCCCATTTACACCTCTGATATTCCACCCTAACAGGTACAAAAATAATTAAAAAAGTATAATTGTAAAAAATAATACAAAATAAAATAATAAAAATTAAAACTACTGCCCTACTGACACCGTCCATTGCTCTGCTGACACCATCAGTATAAATACACATGCACACACAGACAAATGTGTTTGAGCTTTGGGGTGCACACCCTAATGCAGGGGTCTCAAACTGGCAGCCCTCCAGCTGTTGTGAAACTACAAGTTCCCACGAGGCATTTCAAGACTGACAGTTGCATGACTCCCACAGGCAGAGGCATGATGGGGGGCAGCTGGAGGGCCACTGGTTTGAGACCCCTGCCCTAATTCAATAGGCTGTGCCCACCTATGCAAGTCCCCCAGCTGGCAAAAAAGGAAACAAGGGAGTTAAGAGTAGGTATTTGTAACAGATAAGCTATAAAGAAATCAGCTACCTTGCCCTGAATGTGCAAATGTGACAGGGTTAGCTTAAAGAAAAAATATACCTAAAGTTTAATCACTTATTTGTTTTAATGATTTCATCCCCCCACCAAAAATAAAAAATACAGAAAAATCAACCCAAAATGGCAGAGTGTCATGCAATGACAGCTTACATTTTATTTGTTATATTGCTATATGTGAATGCACTACACATTTTAAATGTGCTATTTTAAACATAATAGCACCAGTATGTATGGATGACCCATGTCACATGGTATTACTATGGCTAGTGCTCTAAATTGATCATGTTACCGCTTCAAAATCTGTCTAGTCTGAACTAGTCCTGCACATGAAAAGGTTATCATAAACCGTGTTTATCTAGGAGATAGTATTATAGTGCAGGTAGAGTTTTTGTGATAAAATCAGTGCTAAACACTCTAAGTATAATAGAACGACTCCCAGTAAACACAATAACAAGTGTTAGCACAAGTGATAATGATGCACAATCCTACTGCTTGGTACACAGATACAAAACCACAATCACTCCAATACATGCGGACTGTGTACCCAGTGTACCAATGGTTTTATGACTGCATGGGTTCTTTTTACCTGCATACCTGATTAAAGTTGGTCATAAATGATTTATTTATTTTTATGATCAGCTGGTTGATCAAAAAAAAAAAAAAAGACAGATTCCCCCATCCACGCATTTAAGGTGGATGAAGGAATCCTCCCTGCTGTGCTATTGTATACTGACAGAGGCGACTCCTCTACTGACAGAATACATTGGACGGGAGCCAATTGAACATACATTTTCCAACATTCCCGTTCAAGAAGAATTGATTTCCTCATGAATGGGAACATGAATTCAATAGAATATAGTAAATGTATTTTTAAATACAGCTAGTGTGGCTACACAGTGTACCCTGTACAACAGCACTTAGACCAAGCCATTGAGGAGGTGCACTAAGGGCCAATCAGATTAGCTGCATGTGTTGTCAAGGAATATGTTGACTGCAGGAGAAAGCAGAAGGATAACTCATCAGTATTCTGCTGCTCTTTCACTGTCCAACTACAACTGCTAGCTTGGATATATTACTTAACCACTTCAGCACCGGAAGAATGTACCCCCTTCCTGACCGAGCACATTTACAGCACTGCATCACTTTAACTGACAATAGCGCGGTCATGCGACGCTGTACCCAAACATTATTTTTTGCACTATAAACAAAAAAACAGCAACAATTTTGAAAAAAACACAATATTTTTTACTTTTTGTATAATAAATATCCTAATTAAAAAAACAAAAACAAATGTTTTCCTCGGTATGTATTCTACATATTTTTGGTAAAAAAAACACAATAAGCGTATACTGATTGGTTTGCGCAAAAGTTATAGCGCCTACAAAATAGGTTATTGATTTATGGTATTTCTATCATTTTTATTTTTTTTACCAGTAATGACGGCGATCTGCAATTTTTATTGGGACTGCAACATTGCGGCAGACAGATCGGACACGTTCACACTTTTTTTGAAACCATTGACATTTATACAGTGATCAGTGCTATAAATAGTCACTGATTACTGCATAAATGTCACTGGTAGGGAAGGGGTTAACACTAGGGGGAGATCAAGGGGTTAAATGTGTTCCCTCACTATGTACTCTAACTGTGGGAGGATGGGACTGCCTGGGGGAGGAGACCGATTGGTGTTTTCCTATATACTAGGAACACATGATCTGTCTCCTCTCCTCTGACAGAACGTGGATCTGAGGGTTTACAGGAGTCTGCCAGGAGCGATCGCGGGTGCCCGGCAGACATCGTTGCGACCAGGCACGCGCATTGGCTCCTCAGTGACGTGGCCAGCGAATGCGCACCCCCTATACTGGCAGGAAGCGGAGGACATCATATGACAACTGCCCAGGATAGGAGATCCCATCTGCGGACGTCATTTGACAATGCACTGGGAATGAAGTGGTTAAAGAGGTTCTCCACTCTATAAGGACACTTACCTGTCCAGGGATCCAGCACCATCCTCACCTGGGCTTCTTCTTCACTAGTCTCCACGTTCCTAGCATTAGCATCTTTAGTGTGGAAAGCCAGCTGTGACAGCTTGCAGCTTTACAGCTGGCTTCCTTGTGCTTTGTGAATGGTCCTGCAGCCTCAGAACTGCCTAGGTGATTCAAGTAGAAATGGAAGCGGGTACCTGTTAAAACTATTTACCCCCCCACCCCCACCACCACCACCAAAAAGATGACATGCCAAATGTGGCAGATGATCGAGGGAGGAGGACTTAAAGCGAAACTTCCCCTTTGGGTGAAGTTCCACTTTAATTACAGTAGAAAAAGGTCAGGTCACCATGTAAGCTTATGCCTTTCTAGACAAAACTACACATTTTTGATAGGTAAAATGGCTCCCCTCTTTGCACCCCAACTGTTTGTTTGGTTTGTCAGGAGTTCAGCTTTAATGTCTACATGTGATGCATTGGGCTCTTCTCCTTTTCCGTCCCCAGTTTAAATTTTGGGATAGAGCAAATATATGACATTTTAAATAAACTCTTACAATGTACTTCTCCCTTTCGCTTTCTTTTGGTCTGTTAAATATACAATTGAAAGCAGTGGCAGCTAGTTCTCCATTTTGGGGGGGGGGGGGGGGCAGAAAACAAACCACCCAGCTACCTCCTGTTCAGTTGGTTGATCAATCAAACATCACCCCCCATTGCTCATCGAACAAACCCCCCCATCACTCGCCCATCTGCCCACCAGCCTCACACTTACCCCATCTAGGTGGCAGGCAGCTTCGGCGGCATTTCCATGCATCTCCTCCTTGGTGGCTCCACCCTGCTTCTGCTCCCAGCTGGCCAATACGATTGCTTCTCCTGTAGGCCAGTTGGGTCTCCTGATTGGCCGGGAAGAGAAGAAAGACAATAGCGAATATTCATTTGCTATTGTCACACAACTGGGTGGGCTCGGGGCGCAGTGCTCTGTGCCCTGAGCCCACCCATTTTGAAGCAAATTAACCTCCCTGGCCGTATGATTCAGTCTGGAATTAGGTGCTGAAATCGGTACAATTATTTTGCATGGAAATCTGGCTTTTATTTTGTAGTCCTGTAATTCTTAGGAATAACGCTCTTAAATCTGTTCATACCAGAGTCTAGCTGACATCCCGGGTATGATAAAGTTTATAATATAATAAAGAATAATAAAAATTATTCAATAATGTAATCAAATCCAAAAACACTGAAAAATTTACACTTTTTGGTTGCTATGGACAATCTCCAAATTCTAGGCAGTAAAAAACAGTATTTATAATATAAAAGTGCATGCAGGGCACTGCACAGACCACTAGGGACAAAGGGGGTGTGTATTTTTTAATACAGCACTGTAATCTGTAAGATTACAGTGCTGTGTGTGTTTTGTGTGTTTTTATTTCTTTGAATTTGCCGCTGTTCTCCGCTCCCGTGCACCGTAACGCCGCAGGGAACGGAGCTCGGCGGCATTCGGCACTGTGAATCGAGCGGAGGATAGCTCGATCACACAGCGCGGCGGACATCGCTGGATCCAGGGGACAAGGTGAGTAACTCTCCCTGTGTCCTCCCCTGCATCGAGCGAAGCCATCCCGAGTCTGGCTCGGGGTTACCGCTCCTATCAGTATATTCCTACCACGAGCCAGACTCGGGATTACCGCTAGGGGGGTTAAAGCCTCAGTCTCTAATCATGTGCTTAACCCCATTGAAATCCATGCGTCCGGTGCCCTGCATGCAGATTAGGGCCCGGGCGCTTGGACGGGGGGCATCCCTGTGACCCTAATGGAGTAGCCACTGACTGAAAGTGTTTTGTTATATCTGTTTGAGAGTTGCAAAAAAATATATACTGTACACTGTGGGGTTGATTTTCTAAAGGCAAATAGACTGTGCACTTTGCAGTTGCCCTCTGAAAGTGCAGTTGGTCCAGAGCTTAGTAAATGAGATAAGGCTTCAATTTGAAAAGAGTACCAAATTTCTTGCAAGGGAAAAAAACTGAATTTTTCCTTGCACATGATTGGATGATGCTTCTGCTCATAAACTAAGCTCTGGAGCAACTGCTCTTGCAGAATGCAACTGCACTTTTACATCTGCACAGTCTATTTGCCTTTAGTAAATCAACCCATTTATGTCCAAAGGGTGACAACACTGATCCACCATAAATACAGTATGGGGTATTGAAAGTTGCCCCTCCCAGGGCAGGGAGTATGTTAGTGGCAGAATGACAAGCTGAAAATAAAGGAAAAACTGCCTAAAAAGTGAAAAACAATTCAGAAACAACACCTAAGGATTCTTAAGTCACATTATATTACATATTTGTTTTTGAGTTTAGATAAACATTAAAACGGTTCTGAAGCTAGAAAACCTTCTGTGTGCAGCCCCCCAGCCCCCCCTAAAGCCCCGTACACACGAGAGGACTTATGTCCGACAGACTTCCGAAGGAGTTCCGTCGGAGTTCTGCCGGAGTTCCGACGGAATTCTGACGGACTTTTCGGCGGAGCGGACTTGGCCACACACAATCACACTAAACTCCGACGGATTCGAACGTGATGACGTACGACTGGATTCGAATACGGAAGTTCATAGCCAGTAGCCAATAGCTGCCCTAGCGTCGGTTTTAGTCCGTCGGAATAGCATACACACGAGCGGAGTTTTCGAAGGGACCCGGGTCCGGCGGAGTTCCGTCGGGAAAATTTGAAGCATGTTCCATATTCTAAAGTCCTTCGGACTTTGGCGAGTCAAAAGTCCGTTGCAGCCCACACACGATCGAATAGTCTGACGGACTCAGTCCGTCGGACTTTGGATGTTGAAAAGTCCGCTCGTGTGTACGCGGCATTAGGCTTACCTGAGCCTGATCTCAATCCAACACTGCACCTGAGAACAGCAGCTTTCTCAGCTCTCTTTCTACTCAATGGAGATCGAGGCAGCAGTGGGAGCCAATATCTCCTGCTACTGTCAATCACAGGCAGTGTGGAGCGGGGGGGGGTTGAAGCAGAGCCACCCTGTATGTCAATGGACACACAGAGAGCGGCTCAGGTGTGAGCCAACATGGGTGTCCCCACCGCTATAGCAAGCGGCTTGCTATGGGGACATTCAGAGTCGGGGGGTGGAGCCGGAGCTCTGATGGGGGACCTCAGAAGAGGAGGATCAGGGCTGCTTTGTGCAAGACCATTGCACAGATTAGGCAAGTGTGACATGTTTAATATTTAAAAAAAAAACCTTTAGAATCCCTTTAATGATATGCAAAATGATGATTAGCTATGGCTAATGGAAATACACAGAAGATGCGGAAATATATTGAATAATGCCTTCTTTTACACTGAGAAAAAGTACGTTTTTACAGTCTGTCAGTTCCAACCTGATGGATATAAATGGGCATGCATTAGTGCCTATTTAGGTACCTACTATTATAAGTAAGTAATAATATTTAATCATTTAAAATATATTAATAAAAGTAGGTAATATGATATAATAATAAATTATGTCATTATATACAGTACAGGTATGTGTAATACATAAATATTATGATATAAAAAGTATAATTGTAAACTGTATGTAAAATAAATATGAGCTGCAAGCTTATTTGTATGAACACATTTCTAAGGTGATTTACAATTTGGAAACAACATCTGGCTTCAAGTGTTTAGTTTAATTTTGTAACAATAAATACATTTAACCATAACATCCTTTAGCAAACTCGTGTGTATAGCTCAGTGGCACATTGATATCATGACATGCACTTTTAGGCTGGATTCACACCTATGCATTTTTAGTGCTTTTTGCATTTTGCAGATTTGCACTACAGAACGTGTTTCATAGGAAACCATGTTAAATGGACTGTAGTGCAAATCTGCAAAATGCAAAAAGCACTAAAAATGCATTAGGTGTGAGTCCAGCCTAAAGGTGCATGCTCACTAGCAGCAGAAAAAAAATATAAAACATATTGCACAAGGCTTTAGGAGGGTTTATGGACATTTGCTTTTATACTGTTTTTTTCTGCCTGAAAACAGCTCTCAAAAACACACTTGTGATGTTTTTTGTTTTTCTGCCTCTAAACTCTCCTCTTGAAATATGCCTCTAAACACCTTAATGTGCATGGACACCTAGGATAACATTGAGCTGCTTCTACAGGCAGAAGAAAAAAAAAACGCAAAACTCCTGTAACAAGGAGAATTTTTTAAACCCAGTGTGCATGGACCCATTGTAAATCAGAGTAAGTTATCCTTGCTGTATTGTTTCAGATTGATGGCCTAGTACGTGAATTGGTAACCTTTATAAATCAGGTGTGTGTACTTTCTGTAAGATCATCTAGACAAATTCCATAAGCAAAACACCAAAAATTTGATTTTTCGAGAAATGTTAGTTTCAAATTTCTATTGTTCATAGGTGAGAAAAGAATTTCTATAAAACTACTAAAAAGCGTCCCTGTGATATATGTACAAGACCAAAAGGTATCTCTTATACAATCACCATAAAGTTATATTAGAATTGTATTTCTCTGCATTTGCCAGCTCATTGTCAGTTTAGAGTTTTGTTTAAAACTATAAAAGTTAGTTAATAGAGTGGTTCATTTTTACAATGGCTCAACAATATTTGTTCACTTAAGCCATCCAAGTGTCTACCAATTAAATGAAAATAAACCATGGTAATTATCTCTGTACATGTGCAAAATTGATGCATGAACATAAAATTACATTAAAAACAACATTGAAAAATTTCTGTCTTTTTTCCGTCTAGTCTCAGAAAAATGAAAAGACCAATTATATATTCAAAAATATTCGAAATCCCAAATATAGGTTGTAAAGTTTTGTCTATTGCAAAACCAACAGACCTTTCCTCTGTTCACAAGGTCAATTGTGAAAAAAGCTATAGATATTTTACTATATTTTACAGTTACTATATATTATAAACATTTTAATGTGATTTTCAGACAGGATCATCTCAAATTGTATTTACAATTTTAAAGTAAAATTCTGGGTAGTAAAATATTTTTTTTCCTATAAGCTGCTACATGCCTCTATAATAAAAAAAAAAAACATGGACCCAAGGTCAAAAATATTCCAAATGCTGTACATTTTTTAATTTAAGCTCCAGAATTATTTTTATTTATTTATGGACATTTCCTACCAAACTCAGAACAGTTATCAATAAGTTAAAAAATAAATACAGTATATTGATATTAATGCAGTTAAACACTGCCTATAGCTATTATCAAGTGTATGGTACCATGTAATGGCCCGTACACATGATCGGAAAATCGTATGAAAAATACAGATTTTGAATTAATCGTATGATAACCTGATCGTTACTACACAGTTTTCGAGAACCAATCATGACGGTTCATCCGATATTATTTGATTGGACAAGCACGAAATTTTTTCTCATACGATACCCGATCGTACGATTTTTATTTAATCAGTATAGTTGTCATTTGAAAATACAATACAAATATACTATGAAAAATACCGCTTTTGAATCGATCATGTGATAATCTGATTATTACTATACAGTTTTCAAGAGCCAATCACCACGGTTCTTCTGGTATTATTCGATCGGACAAGCACAAATTTTTTTCTCACACGATAACAGATTTTTATTTAATCAGTACAGTTGTCATTCGAAAATACAATACAAACATACTACGAAAAATACCGCTTTTGAATCGATCATGTGATACTCTGATCTTTACTACACAGTTTTCGAGAGCCAATCACAACGGTTCATTTGATATTATTTGATCGAACAAGCACGAAACTTTTTCTCATATGATACCAGATTGTACGATTTTTATTTAATCAGTACAGTCATCATTCGAAAATACAATACTAATATACTACAACACATTACATCACTTCCTGAATTTTTATTCTGTAGTACGAGAATTTTCGTCACTTTAGTAAACTCTTTATTTTAGATGTGAGACTAGCATACAAAAAAAAAAAGATGATCATTTGTCCAATAATCTCATTGCGTGCCAAGCATAAGTCATTGTATTTGATTAGTATTGGGTCAATAATAGCAATAATGTGATTAGTAGCAATAATAATAAAAAACAAATCATACAGCACATAAGCAACAGAAAAAAAAACTTGCTGGTTAGTGTATGCAGAATATGTAAAAGTGCAGTTACCTGTAGCGTATTAATATACTATATGTACTGAGAGAAAAAAACTGTCAACTAGTCAGTCAAGCAGGAACACAAAAAATAAATAAATAATAATAAAAAAAGTTAACAGATAGACTTCCTCTTCTGGCTTGTATCAGCTGTAGAGAACTTTAGCAGTTGGTGGTAGCAATTTCTAGGGTGTGACCTTGCTTTCAAATTCACACTTGTATGACTTCTTAGTGTGGCATAAAATGGGGCTTGGAATCATTACCAAATTAAAACAGTGTAAATAAATGGAAACAGCTTAAGTGACCCAAAGTGACACAGTCCAGACTCCCGAAAGGCTTCTACACACGGGCACTGGCTGTAGAAGTGAGTCAGTTTGTGTAGCTTTAAGTGTGTTCCACTCTCTCCTGAGGTGGGGAAATGGCAATGAGTGGACCCCCCCCCCCCCCAGTTCCATCTGCGGCCTAGGCTGTGGAGCAGATATTCTTGACAATGCGATGTAAAAACAGCAACATGAATATCTTGTTACGCAATGTGGATTTTGGGTCTTTTTTTTTAAATAAATAACACCCAGTGTTAACTGACCATGTTGATCATACGTACAGGTCATAACCTTTGGGCATATCACTTATGCTACCAGTAAAGGTTGGGCTGCGTTCATTCTCACTAGTTAATGCAATACATTTATGTTCATTGGCATATCGGCAACCTGAACACATAGGTAAGAAAAAAATGATGCTTGCCAGCATGTATAATATGTAATATATAATTATATTACTTCTTCCTCTTTACAGCTAGTGCCATTGATTCAGGTGCAGCAAGGCATTTCAGTCTGTGAATCTGAGAACACATTCACAGAAGTTCACGTCTTTTACATACATGTATATTTTAGGGCGTGTGTTAATGTGTGCATTGTGAATACACATTGACTTTCACAGTAAGTCTGCAATGTGTTGTTAAGTTGCTGTGACTAAGCACTAGTAAGGGGTGTGAAACGCGTCAGTTGATCCATCCATTGTCTCTGTTCGCTGTATGGACTGATTTTATTTAATAAAGACATTTTTTCATTGGAGTGTAGCTGTTTGGATTTTCTCTATTGCATGAGCTCTATACACAGAGCCAGTACCCAGGCTGTGTAGGGAAGGGGAATCTTTGGTAACTGGAATGGTATATATTTTTTGTTAAGTTGCAGTGTTTTCTTTTTTTGCGGGGAAAATTGCAGTGTTTCTTTTTTTTTTTTATCTTGTATGTAATTCTCCTAAGGCAGGGCACATTGGGATGTGTTACAGTATAATGGAGCACGCTGCCCAAAAAATGCAATGCACCATTGAAGTATGTTGGTATGAACTGAAGCCATAAGTCATAAAGCATGCTGGGGTTGATTTACTAAAACTGTAGCGTGCAAAAATCTGGTGCAGCTGTGCATGGTAACCAATCAGATAATAACTTCAGCTTGTACAATTAAAGTAGAACTATGGACAAAACTTTTTTTTTTTTCATTCTGGATGGTTGATTTTTTTGCCATCTTTGTCCCATTAACGAGACTTGCCTTGACTTCCTGTCCCATAGCCAAAACAGGAAGTGTGAAAATTTCTGAAAATCAAGTGAATTCATTGGGGACCCCCAGGTCACCAGAACTAAAGTCCCCATTGGAAGATTTCTCTTCTATTACTTTTATGGGGACAACCCAAAATTAGAAGTTTCTTTTACTTTCGATGATAATGGTAAACATGAGAAATGAAGAGGGTGAATCTCCCTAACAGGGGCACGGACTGCAATAAACAGGGGTTCTAACCCTTCTCCACTCTATCCAAACCTAAGAAAAGTTTTGCCTTTAGTTATACTTTAAGCTTTGACAAAAAAAAAAAAAAGCAGGCTGATTTTTTTCCAAATTAAATCCAGGGGAAATAATAGTGATCAATTGTTTGATATGAGCATAGGTTCACATCACTTCTCCTCACTCACACACTTTAATAAATAAGCCCCATAGTAACTATTATTGGAAATACATAGTTACATGAAGAAGAATAGGTACTAGACCTTAGTAAAAAATATGTTCCATGTGCGATCATTGAAGTATCTGTGTAAAATACTCTTCAGTCTTGGCAGGACCATAGGTGTGCCTTTAGCAAGCCAGACACACAAAGTCTATGGAACTGATTTATCAAAGAGAGCATTTTTACACCGGTTCAGCAGACGCAAAGCCACTTCCAATAGTCAGTCAGCTCTGGAGTCATTTTTCAGACAGAATATTTATTAAAATCAATATATATATATATATATATATATATATATATATATATATATATATATATATATATTTATAGTTTATTTTTTATTTTTTTATTACGTACACCCTTACATCTGTTGCTAACAGAGTGCAGTAGTTTAACAGGGTCTGATCATTTCCACACATACCTCTGATGTCTCTGTAACTTTATTGAAAGTGACAGAGGGAGAACTGAGAAAACATCTGTATTACATCTGAATGAAATTCTGAAACAATTTTGGGATCTTTCATTTCTCACATCATGACATCACCTAGTCTGTGCTGCTCCTTGTATTGCTCCATTTTTCTCCTCCTACTGGTCCAGTCATTATCATTTATGACCTACTACATTGTCTCATACAAACACACTGGCATTCCACTAAACAGCTCTATTCTTTTTCTGCTTGCTCATGCTTTTGTTTTACTACTTAAATACAATATGCCAAATTTGATAGAAAGATAAAAAGAAAGCTTTTGTTACTCACAAAAACCCTTTAGGTGCCTTCATTTATTTTATAACCTGCACTCCAAACTAACAGCTGGAATCATTTTTTATTTTTTTGCTATATGGAAATAAACAAGTATCTCTCACCATATTAATATATATATATATATATATATATTTTTTTTACAAATGAATATGGATTAATGGTAGATAACAACCCTGCCAATTTTTGTATACTGTGCCCCATTGGGCAGGTTTTATCCCCCCCCCCCCCACTAAAACGGAAGAGTGCAAAAAGCTGGTGCAACTGTGCATGGTAACCAATCAACCTCTAACTTCAGCTTGTTCAATTAAAGTAGAACTCCATTTTGGATTAGGAGTTTCTTTTTTGCCATCTTTGTCCCATTAACGAGACTTACCTTCAATTCCTGTCCCATAGCCAAAACAGGAAGTGCAAAAATGTCTGCAAACCCCCAGGTCACCAGAATTAGAGTCCCCAGTGGAAGATTTCCCCTCTATTACTTTTCTGGGGACAACCCAAAATTAGAGGTTTCTTTCTGGTACACAAAATATGATTATCGGATTGTTTGGTTTTTTGCATGCTAGTCTCATATAAAAAATGAAGAGTTTACTAACGTTACGAAAATTCTCATACGACAGAATAAAAATTCGGAAGTGATCTAATGTGTTGTAGTGTATTTGTACTGTATTTTCGAAATGACGACTGTACTGGTTAAATAAGAACTTAGCTTGTCCCATTGGATTATTTCACATGAATTGTCGTGATTGGCTCTCGAAAGCTGTGTAATGATCAGATTATCGTACGATCGCTTCGAAAGTAGTATTTTTCATACAATTTTCTGATCATGTGTATGGGCCATTAGACAGCTGCCACCCCAACAAGCATCCAACCCATTGGATGCTTTCCACTCTATCCTTGTTTCAGAGACAGGTCAGATTTAAAAAAAAATTCCCAATACAATTAGTTTCGGAGACAATTGGTACCAAGTAAAATTTGTGAAGGTTGAATCTTGTTCCCTAAGAATGCAGACAGTAGTAAAACTTTAAGCATTTCCTACTTTATCCAATTTAAAAAAAAAAGTTTTAGCTTTTGATACATTTAAATTTTTTTTTAGCACCCAACCCCTTCAAAAACAAACACAAATGCTATTACACATATTTAGGCCGCATTATTCAGTGAATTATGATGTAAGTACCATGGTAGAGATATGGGGTTAGTTGAATAATAGACTACTAATACCTGTTAATGTAGTAAAATCAAGGGACAGAACAGCCAAAAGAATTTTCTCCTGCCACCTATGGGTGTATTCCAGAAGTTCCAGACTATGCACACTCACCCTGCGGGTTATATCCGTGTTTCACGGGATCCTGTATGATGACACTTTCATGTCGGGCAGCCATGGTCAGCTCCAAATGATATATATTGTCCAAGTCCTTGGAAATTTCATCGATTCATATAACTTATACCTTATAAAAATAAAAAAAAATAAAAAATAAAACAGGAGAAGCCTTTCCCTGGTCAGACTGTCACATATATTCCAGAGAAAGTGACTGGGGATGTACAAATATGATGCCTAGTACAGAAGGTAACAAGTATTTCTCAGCCTGGACTCTGTACTCTACTGAGCATTACTGACCTGTTGTAAACCATCCGTCCCATTTGGAGATGGGATGTAATGAGAGGGTTTGCTGGACCTCATTGGCTGCTTTAGATCACATGGTCTTTGTCAATGTGATAAGAGAACTCAGGTTGTAAAGTGACAGGAGAGTAGATAAGAAGTTCTAGTAGATAGAGACAAACAAATGATTAACTATAAAGCTGAAAGGTACAGAGAAGAGAGCTGGGTTATAAAGGTGCACATATCGAGCGATGGTGTTCTGATTTTCTAGTGTTATTTGCAAAAGTCTATTTTACTTTTTTTTTTTTTTTTTTTTTATCACCTGAACATTTTTCTTTCTTAATTTTTATGATACTCTGTTTTCTGTCTGATGTATAGGTGACAAAAAAATTAAAAATAAATACTTCTCAGTGATGAGAATCTGTATCATCGTTCTGAGGATTTACGTTCAGTCATTTGAGAACAAGACCTTGCCAAAACTATGGATCCTATTTAAAGCTGAACTCTAGGCAAAAAGTAAAATATACATATATCAGAATTGTTTTACCCGCAAAATAATTTTAATTCTGTTTGTCCAGTCCTGTGATTTATACAGATCTGCCACATAACAGAGGTCTGCTTTTTCTCTGCCACAGTTAACGAATATGTAAACACAACATGTCATATTCCTGATACAGTATGTACCCGCTGTACCATGTACTTGTATGAAAAGGTACCCTGTTCTCCTTGTATTGCTTCCTTTGTGTGAAATCCCTGATATTCCTGCCAATACCTCTGCTTTCCTATTAAAAACTGACCAGGCAAGAGAACGGTCAGTTCTTTAGCTGTGCTGGGAACCCAGCCTGCTCTCTTCCAATGATTAGCCTTGTCCTGACACCCCCCCTCCTCTACAGCCTATCACTGGAAAGATCAGTGTACTGCAGCTTCTCCTCCCCTAGCTCTTATGCAGCTAAAAACAGAGGGCATGACATCAAATAAAGTATTTATATTTATTTTTTAACTATACGCAAATGTTTTGCCTTTTTTTAAATTTTAAACTGAATAGGTGTTTGTCCAAAGTGAGGGTTTATGATCACTTTAACAGCTTTCCGACCAGCCGCCACAGTTATAATGTGTCAGGTTGGCTCAAGTGCGCGAATCGCCTTTGGTGTTTGTCTGGCTCGTACACAGCTTTCTGTGGGCCAGCGGGGAGCCAATCAGCGGGTCCAGCAGACTCAATGTCCACCAGCCATCCACAATCGTTCCCCACAGAGACAGAAAGGGGATCAACAAGGAAGATCTCCGTTTTGTCAGGAGATGACACAGAGATCCTGTCTTTGTGTTATGCAGAAATACAGATCTGTGTGTTGTCCCAGGCAGCCCCATCCCCCATACAGTTATGCCTCGTTTCCACTGAGCGTTACATTTCGGGTTGGTACAGTTTGGAAGGGTTAGAATGGGCCAGTCTATTCAGGTCAGTGTTTCCACTGCAAGCCGGACCACCAGGGTCCATACAGGGTTTAGAAAAAATGCCTTTGACGTGAGCATTGAAGTTTTTTCTGTCCACCAATCAGTGGAATGTATTGTGTGATGCCAGTAGCTTCGCCCTAACAGTACCGTACCATTTTCTATGGCCCGCATCTGAAGCAGGACCATGAATGGTGCGGTATGATTCGGTTGTATGGGCCGCTTTCATAATGGAAACACTCAAAATAGCGTACCATACGGAACCGAATCGCTCAGTGGATACGAGGCATAAGTAAACACATTTAACCCCTTATTCGGCCCTGATGTTAACCTCTTCCCTGCCAGTGCCATTAGTACAATGTCAGTGCATATTTTTAGCACTAATCACTGTAATAATGTCATTGGTTCCCCCAAAAAATTTAAAAAATGTCAGTTAGATGTCTGAATTGTCTGCCGCAATGTAGCAGTCCCACTAAAAATAACAGATCACAGCCATTTCTAGTAAAAAATAAAATAACAATAAAAATGGCATAAATCTATCCCCTATTTTGTAGATGCTATAACTTTTGCGCAAACAAAAGAATATGCTTATTGTTTTTTTTTTTTACCAAAAGTATGTAGCAGAATACAAATTGGCCTAAATTGATGAAGAAATTAGATTTTTTTTTAAAAAGTATGTTTTATAGCAGAAAATAAAAAATATATTTTTTTTTTCAAAATTGCCCTTTTTTTTGTTTATAGCGCAAAAAATAAAGTAAGCTCTATTTGTGGGGGTTCAATTTTATTTGGGTATCAATTTTATTTGGGTACAGTGTCACAGGACCGCACAATTGTCAGTTAAAGTAACTCAGTGCCGTATCGCAAAAAATGGCCCGTTCATTAGGGGGGTAAATCCTTCCGGGGCTGAAGTAGCTAAATGAGACTACTAGGTTTTGTTCATACCCTAACCTCTGACTGGACAGTGAAGAAGAAGCAGCAAACTGATGAGCTGATCTCTCTGTTACTCTGCTCTCCCCTTCTATCAGCATGTCCCTTGATAGCACATGAGTTCTTCAGCACAAGTTATTGGCTCTTTGAGCTGCTTCTGCCTCACACTCCTGAGACTTCACTGATTCTTCATACATTCCTCTTGGAGCATTACATATGATTCATGACCAGGCAAACACATTTAAATGAAATTTGAAGAGTATAAATATGTTAGCTACTATTGCTGATTTGTAGTTGCCTGGCTTCCTTTTGCTTTCAGTAAGTAATGAAACTAGGGGATTAGTATGGCAGCATGTACAAGTTTCCTTTAACCTCTTCACGCTGACAGTACGCAAATATGTGGCCTCTTGGTGGGTGGGCCTTGACGCTGAATGGCCACATATTTGTGTACTAAAATGTAAACAAACCTGTGCCGAGAGCACTCCCGTCACAGCTAACGGAAATTTCCTGACCGTTACTTGAAATTGGCAGCATTCCAACCATGTGACCACTGTGAAAGCCAATCACTGCGGTCACATGATCATAAACCCGCCCACCTCCATGAAAAACCCCTTAAAGGGCCAAGAGGGGTTATGGAATTAAGGGACAATTTACAGCTGTGTGTTGAGTGTGTTGAATGTAAAAGAAAGTGTAGCGATATCCCCCAATTGAATCTTATTTAGTTAAAGCTTAATAGCAATGAAATTCGGTAATATAACCTTGTTACCTGCGGGGAATTTACTACAACAAATATGCCTGAAAGCAGAGACAATCAAAAATGGTAACTAATTGCAATATAATAAGAAGAACACTTATACAAAACCAACAGATTTTGCCCAGATTGAGATCTATGGATACAGGCCAAAGAAGGGCAGAGAAAAGGACCATGGACCAAGTTTTGTGTCAGATCACTCCCTTCTGTTCCCTGACACCACAGTCCCAAGAACATATGAGCTCTGAATCCAATTCAAATAATATAACCCTTAAAGTGGTTGTAAAGGCAGAAGGTTCTTTATCCTATGCATTAAGATAAAAAACCTTATGTGTGCAGCAGATACTTATCTGAGGTCCCTCTAGATCCAGCGATGTTGCACAAGACATTCTGCTGGCTGGGACTCTATGCCTCATTGACTGAGACAGCAGCGTGGTGCCATTGGCTCCAGCTGCTGTCAATCAAAATTAGTGAGCCAATGAGGAGAGAAAGGGGGCAGGCCAGGCCATGGCTCCATGTCTGAATGGACACAGGGAGCTGTGGCTCAGCTCGGATGCCCCCATAGCAAGCTGCTTGCTGTGGGTGCATTCAGCAGGAGGGCGGGCCAGGAGCACCAAAGAGGGATCCGAGAAGAGGAGGATCTGGGCTCGCCGTCCAAGTCACTGCTTGCAGGTCAACACTGGGGGTCCCAAGAGACTGGCTCCTCCTCCTCCTGGGCTATTTATCTCTTCTCCCAGCAGGGTCTTTTTTCCCATGCCATCTGAGACTTGTATTCCGCAAGGGCCTGGCTCCCATACAAACTTGTCTTACAGGACTACATATCCCCAAATCCTCTGCTCCTCAGCTGCTCTTCTTACCCGCTCTTCACTCTGGAAACCACAACAGAGTCTGTAGGGGAAACAAAATCACTGTGGCGATGCTGCATAGTGTCTTTTGTCACTGCAGGTAACTTAGCCAGCTCCTGGCTACATCAGCAACAGACATGCATTGTCTTTTTTTTCCCTTTAGGAGAAGTCACGGGGTGGTGTGGGTATAGTGCCCAAAAAGATAACGAGTGGGAAAAAATGTCTGGTTCTCAGGGCAGGAATTTAGCTTGGGTCATAGAGAAAGCTGTCAACTTGATCTATTAAGCAGAAGGAGTGAAGCGCCATCTAAGTGCAACAGACCAACAATTTTTATTAGGCTCATAAAATGGCCCCAGAATTGACATCACTTCTGCCCCTATCCCGGCTAAAAGCTGGATTGCATTGCTCTTTTGCTTCCTGGCTCTGGTTTGTCAGCTCTAGGTGCTACAGTATCCACACAAAGGCTGCCTAGTACATGGCGGGAACCTGAGCCCAGGACACACTGTGGTTTACAGTTTTTGATAAGTGAGTTCCTTTTTTTTAACATAGTTGACAGTTTATGAGCCTACCGTATATACTGAAGTATAAGCCAAGTTTTTCAACAGTGAGCTGTACCTTTCATTACTAAAACAGTGTGTCTTCCACTGTGTTATGCAGTCTGTTCGGCCGTCTAGTGTAACAAAGCCCCGCCTCCTCCTCATCCGTGCTAGAGGAACACTGATACAATGCTGGAAACTGTATCAGCATCTATCAGAGACGAAGAGGAGGTGGGGCTTTGTTATAATGGATGGGCGAACAGACTGCATAACACAGCAGGAGGGACACGCTGTTGCACATGCCGTTTTAGTAATGAAAGGTACGGCTGCAGATGGGCACAGTGACACTACAGATGGTTGGGCACAGTGACACTGCAGCAGTGCTGGGACAAGGTCATCCAGCACCAAGGGCAAAGATGCCAAACTGCGCCCCCCTTTCCCTTAGGGTTAGGGTCAGGGTGCCCCCTACCCCTGCAATAGACCATTGCGCCAGGGGCAGCGCCCCTCCTGCCCACCCCATGTCCCGGCTCTGCACTGCAGATAGGCACAGTGAAACTACAGATGGGCACAGTGAGACTACAGATGGGCACAATTAGGCTGCAAATGGGAACAATTAGACTGCAAATGGGCACAGTGAGGCTGCAGATGGGCACAGTGAGGCTGCAGATGGGCATTGTTTACCCAGTAGCTGCTGCATTTTCCCACCATAGGCTTATACTCGAGTCAATACATTTTCCCAGTTTCTTGTGGTAAAATTAGGTACCTCGGCTTATATTTGGGTCAGCCTATACTCGAGTATATACGCCAATAAAAATTGTTGGTCTGTTGCACTTAGATGGCACGTCTCTCTTTCTGTTTGCATCCTGTTTCTAGCGTTCACTTCTAGCTTTTTGGATAGCAGCCACAAATTTGAAGCAAACCTCAAGAGTGTTTCCCTTGGACTCCACATTGGACTTTAATTACATTTTAATTGGACTTTTAGCTGTTTTAAGCTGAGCCCACACTTAAGCACAGAGCAGATCACAGCAGAAGTCTGGTGCATCCCCATTCACCATTTCAGGTCCGATCTCAGTCCAAATTTTTGGCTGAATTCAGACCTGAAATGAACCCAAAGACACACAGGACTCCTGTGCAATTCACACTGGAGCAGCTCGGGAGATGTATGAAACGGCTTCATAGAGAGCCAGTCACAATCTCCTGACATGCGAGGACACTGAACATATTGCTGAGAGCCAAAGACAGTTGGGCCTGCCCCTCTCCAGCCCTGAGCTCCAGTGTGCGCTGGAGGGGCAGAGTGGAGAGCAGGTGACTGATAGTCTTAAAGTCAGCGGTCAACAGCTGCAGCATCACAACTATGCTGTAGCATATAGGTGAGTATGTATGTTTTTTTTTTGTTTTTTTTAGTAACCCCAAACTTCTCCTTTAAGCCTTCACAGAAAACTATGGATTAGCTAAAGAAATGGCAGAGCAGATGTTTTCTGATATAGAATAATACTTGATTGAAACAGACTGAGGCATTTAATAAGGGCTGAGTCTGTGGGATGACTTACAACTTGGACGTAGCTGGGGTAAAAAAGCAGCAAACAGCATATATAATACAGTAATAACTTTTCATAATTGTTTATATGAAGTGATACATCATTCTCTGCTTCATCATGATAACTATCCATGCCTTTGTGTAATTACAGCCACTTATCTTTATCTCCTAAGAGGCCTGTACACATAAGCCCTTTGCATGCCTATATAATACCTTATGCTGCTATCTTATACAGTACTCTGTGCATCTAGCTAAAATTACAACCAAGTCAATTGAGGTTTTCCTCAAGAAGGGTTTTTTGAGTATATTTGTTGGGGCATGTTGTATTCCATGAACATCCTCACCTTTATCTGATCCGACTGATTTTAGCACAGTCAGGAGTTGGTAGTCCAAAATCTGTGGATACCCTTGAGGTTTAATATACACGGGACATTTTAAAACCTCTCCTGGACAATTTAACTTGACAGATAGTAACCAACGTTTAAAAAAATCAATTTTTGCCATGTTTACATGCAGCGTTTAGCTATGTTTGCATATAGAAGTGTTCTTTTTTTTTTTTAATAGTCACAAATGTATCTCCATTAAAAACACCTGTAAACAAAATGCGGCTAAACGCGAGTTACTATGCTTACACGTGTTTGCAAGCTGTTACAGGCATTTGGCATTTCAAATGCCTCTGAAAATCCATCCTGAACAAATTTTTTTGCATTCTAAAAAATGCTAATGCATCACCCTCTACCATAGGTAGATGCTAGCGTGAGGATTTTTTGGTAAGGAACTGTCAGTACAGGTAAATTTAGGCAGGCCTATGCTTCAGGCTAGGCCTGTTTGTTTTGACCTGGGGGCAGGGAGTGGTTAGTGTAGCAGTGGGTGTGACCACCTGTGCTTCAGTGCTTGGGTGCCTCCCCTGCTTCCAGGCAAGAATGTTCTGGAAGAGGGACAGGGTCTAGAACTGGAGTGGCAGGCAGCTCATGTGAGGAGCCCTGACCAATCCCCAACTGGAATTGGCAGGGGGCAGGCCTCCCATATATGCTGAGGTAACAGGCCACTGGCAGGAGTTGTTGGCCAGAAGACATGGAGAATGGAGTACTAGACAGCAGCAGGAGGGCACCCCCATCTGTGTGTGGGGGGGGGGGGGGGTGCGCCGATCGCTGGGTGAGGCCTGGGAGAACTGTGAGGGAACTTCACCCTTACACAGTCATGGGTGAAGTCCTCATCTTTACACGGTCATTGATGTGGAATTCCTGGAGCATTGAGACAGGAGAAGCCTTCATCGACCGACTTGGGGCAGGGAAAGGTCAGTGAGTGTACCACAGTGGAGAGCTGGATGTGGAGACATGCCAAGAAGTCTGGGAGGGAACTTAATCCTTACACGGTCATGGATGAAGTCCTCATCTTTACACGGTCATTGATGAGGAGTCCTGGAACAGAGGAGAGACTGTGGGGAATAGTGTCAAATCGATGCAGCCCGAGGGTGCAGGAATTGCAGGCTGGACTAGCTGGGAACAGTAGTTCACCGTTCAGCACATGCTAATAAACTACTGGGCCTCCGGGGAGAGGTACTGCAGACCTCTGGCCTAGTATCAGCAACTAATCAGAGTCAGCATTAGAGACTATTTAGAGTGGGTTCTTTTGCATATAGAAGAGGATGTGTCAAGAAACATAATGTGCTACAGAATAAGTTTGTGCAGGAGGGAAGGATTCCTGGGAGCAATAATCTGCAGGAGTTATGCAGAGGAGGAGCAATAATCTGCATGGTGATGCAGGGAAGTGTCTGCAGATGTTATACATGTGCATAATTTCTTCAAGGCTCAAACGAAGTTCTAATTTATAAATATGATGGCAAAGTAATTCGATCTATGATCATCCCATATATCCTTTCCCCCAACCAAAGTTATATCCCCCAATAAACAGAAGAAAAAAAACAGAGCAAATGACTGTTCATTGTATCAGAAGCGATATATGGAGGTCTGGCAGCAGGGTGATATGGTGGATGTTAGTTACTAGTGGCAACACACCACTACACTTCTAAACTCAGCTGCTTTGAAATTACTATAAACGACCCTGTGTACATTTACTGATAAGATAACATAGAGGAGAGTTTAGGGGAAGCTAAAAAAAAATGCCCAACTGCTCCTAAACGTCCATTTATAAGCAGCAGTGTACATGAAGCCTAAGCTGTCAATACACTGATAGATTTCTTTTGCTCAGCCCACGGCTGAAAATTGAACAGATCCCTCCGTCCACACAAATGGTGTGGATGAATGCATCCCTCCTGCCAGGGTATTGTTTTCTGACAGCTGCTAGTGAAGTATTTAGGAATATATGAACAGTTTCTACAGCTGATTAGCTGCAGGCACTGTTCAGCTGTCAATTTTTTGCCCGGTTTCTTCCACAGAAGTAAGCAACTTTTGTTGATCCGACAGGGCCATTATTTGTTAGAATTTTGGGTAATACCTGTGAGTTGGCTGAAGCTCCTACAGCCATCTTTAGTCTGTCTCATGGATACAAACTGTAGTCAACTGTATGGAATCTGCTTTAGATCCTACACGCTCTGCTCTTGAGTCTCTTGTTCTTTGAGTCTCTCGGTGACTTGTTAAAATCAGCTTCCATGCCAAAGGAAAAATTTGATGGCACAAAATAAATCCAGTTAATGTTATGTATCTTAGTGGTTTGATTTGCCACGCAATGCTGGTCATATGTTTCTCCAAGAACCTTACACAATATATGATCTCACCTGGTGCATGGGATTTTATTGATGAGCTGGTCTGGTGCAGCTTCTTTCACCTGCAGCATGTAACGACATTTTTTGCAGCAATGACACTGACAGCAATCAATTTTAGGCTAAAATGAGCCTAAAATGAGCTGCCATGAGGTGCCATCTTGAACTTCTGTGACCAGTATGAGAGAGTGAGAGCGATAACACCAAATTTAACACACCTGCTCCCCATTCAGACCTGAGATCTTGCAACACTAACCAGTCATATGAGACCAGGGAGGGAAAATGGCTAATTGGGCCCACTTTGGACATTTTCACTTAGGGGTATACTCACTTTTGTTGCCAGCGGTTTAGACATTAATGACTGTGTGTTGAGTTATTTTGAGGGAACAGCAAATTTACACTGTTATACAAGCTGTACACTCACTACTTTACATTGTAGCAAAGTGTCATTTTTTTCAGTGTTGTCACATGAAAAGATAGAATAAAATATTTACAAAAATGTGAGGGGTGTACTCACCTTTATGAGATATATATATATATATATATATATATATATATATACATATATATAAGATTGAGTTCACAAGCTACCTGAATTGCATTAGCGGACCATGCTTTTTTATCATGCAATTGTCTGATTTTCAATAAAGCATCTTGGACAGAGCACTCTGTGTACGATTAAACTATGATTTTTGAATATATGGACAGAAGAAGGTCCTTCCATGCACTTTTTTTCCCCCGTATGGCTTATTTGATTGTCAGGTTAAGCAGATATACTACTTTCTTTAGCTTATGCTGCATATATACTGAAATATATACTAAACCTGAAAGTGTAGGTAGCAGTGGCAGTGCCTCCATCCCCCCCCCCCCCCCCCCCATGGATAGCTTCTTTCATAGCATGACTATCCATGACCGCCACTGCCACCCCCTTTTCGGGCTGAATTACAGCGGCGGGGTTTTTTTTTAAGCACCTGATTATAGCCATAGGTTCTAATAGGCATAAAGAAAAGGTGACCTAGGTGTGTTAGAACAGTAAATGAATATTCTCTTTCTTAACACTGAACTACTTCTCTGCCAATCAGGTGCTGTTACCCCTCACCTGTTTGGCTGAAACGACAGGCGCTATGATTGGATGCTTATCGGGAGGAGAGGATGGGAAGAGATGGATGGAGGGCACCGCTCACCACTGCCACCCCCTGCCCGAAACAGGGTAAGTGCTGGGCAGACGGCGAGCGGGTGGGGGGGGGGGGGGGTGTCACAGTGGTGGCATTTGATGACACAGGGGTAGCATTTGATGGCACAGTGGTAGCATTTGATGGGCACAGTGGCTGAATTTGATGGGCACATTGGCAGCATTTTATGGCACAGTGACAGCATTTGATGGGCATAGTAGCTGCATTTGATGGCACAGTGGCAGCATTTGATAGGCATAGTAGCTGCATTTGATGGGCACATTGGAAGCATTTGATGGGCACAGTGGCAGCATTTGACGGCACAGTAGCAGCATTTGATGGGCACAGTGGCAGCATTTGATGGGCACAGGGGCAGCGTTTGATGGGCACAGTGGCTGTGTTTGATGGGCACAGTGGCGGCAATTGATTTGCACAGTGGCGACATTTGATGGGCACAGTGGCTGAATTTGATGGGCACAGTGGCTGCGTTTGACGGCACAGTGGTTACGTTTGATGGGCACAGTGAGGCTGCAACTGATGTTTTTTTTCAGAATTTTTCAGTTTGCGCCCCCCCCAAAAACTTTGAGCACCAGCCGCCACTGGTAGGTAGTACACAAGTACAGTGACAGTTATACCACTATATTTGTAACTAAAATACTTTCATTCATACATAATATTAATCAAAAGCCTAGCTGTCTAAGTCAGCCTTTTTCAACCTTTTCAACATGGAGGAACCCTTGAAATAGTTCTCCGGTCTCAGGAAACCCCTGCTAAAAATTAGAAATCTACAACTCATGATACATTAGTGTGATGGTCATTGGGAAGAATTATCTCCTTACAGATTGCTAAAAAGATCGAGAGTGTCACTGGGAACTTATCTGAGAGGCAGAAATTACCAATGCTGAAGGTACCCCAGGTTTCCATGGAACCCTGGTTGAGAATCACTGGTCTAAGTGTTGGACAGGTGCCACATCCCAATGTATGTAAAAAAAACAAAATGGATTGGAGAAGGGACTTTAGAGGCACCAGCAACACTACGCATCATATTTATTATAGAACATTTTTATTGAATGAAAATATATTAAAATTCAGTTTAAAATGAAACATCATGGACACAGAGGTTCTTGACTACAGAAACAATTTTTGACATATCCTGTTCAGATTCAACATAACAACACAACAACCTTTCAACTACAGAAAGTCTTTTTCAGGGGGTTCTTTGTGTTGGAATGCAATAAATGGACACTACAAGACAAAGGTCAGTTAATGACTCATTATACAAAAAGTAATATATATTTTTTTCACACACATGATTATATCTTACAATGTTTATGTAGTTTGTGTGTCGCTGGTTCCTCAAGTCCCTTCTCCAATCCATTTAGTTTTTTATTCACACATACTGTGTATTAAGACTGTGGCATCTATCTTTGGTTACACACTTCTCTTACTGCATCCACCAATGGGTTTGATTTACTAAAGGCAAATAGACTGAGTACTTTACAAATGCAGTTGCACTCTGCAAGGGCATTTGTTCCACAGCTTAGTAAATGAGATGAAGCTTCACTTTGTACAGAATACCCAATCACATGCAAGGAAAATAAAACTTCATTTTTGCTTGCACATCATTGGATAATGGAAGTCAGGAGAGCTTCCCCACATTTACTACGTTCTGGAGTAAATGCCCTTGCAGAGTGCACAGTCTATTTGCCCTTAGTAAATCAACCCCAATGTGTTACTAGGTTATGTGGCTTTTGCTTTCTGCCCCACTGCCAGGACCCATGAACGCGTAACATTTCAACAACTGTACACAGACAACAAAGCTTCACCTCTTCTATCTCTGTTTTACAGCTCAGGGCTTTTCCCTCTGTTGGGGTGCATATTTCTTCTATCCCCTCATCACCAAAACTCACACATCTCCTGGTAAGACCTCTCTCCTGGACAGACATAATCCATCTGATTAACTACAGGTCATCTGGGACTACTTCTCTCATTATCTCACTCAAAGCTCCTACTAGATCACTCTAGACTCTAAGGCCGCGTACACACGGGCGGACTGTCTGGCCAACTAAGTCCGTCAGACAATCCAAATGACAGTCCGTCCTACTTTTGAATGAACGGACTTGACCACACACGATGAACAGACAGTCCGCTGAAAGCTTGCGCGATGACGTGTACAGCACGTACGACGGGACTAGAAATGCGACGTCCAATACACTGCAATGCAACCTTCGGCCGTGTAAATCCTTTCTGAGCATGCGCCATACTTAGTCCGTCCAACTTGCGTACACAAGAGCGGACAATATTACGGAAATTCCGAAAGACTTAGTCCGCCAGACTGTCCGCTGAAAAAGTCCGCTGAAGCCCACACACGAGCGGACTGTCCGCTGAAACACGTTTCAGCGGACCAAGTCCGCCAGACAGTCCGCCCGGGTGTACGCGACCTAACACTTATCTTCCTCTATTCATTTATTCAGCAGGATAGCAAAGTCGACTGATGTGTCTGTACTTGCTGGGCATCTCAGCAACATTTATTCATTACTTTGTAGGTAAACTTCATGAGATGCCTGGTTTGCACCCAGCTCTTACACAAAGGGTTCCAAGCTTTATCTAAACCTAGATGGGTCATTTAGAAAACAGAAAACAGTTGTTGAATCTGTCAGGGGACCAAGTGCATTTACCAATGGTCCCATTCTTGTCTAAGGCCACATTGTGCAATTAAATAACCTGTTTATGTCTATTTGTGTTAATTGTCAATTCCACTCCAGGCTTAAGCCCAATTTATGGGTGTTCTTGTGGGAAAATTATAGCACAGCAATGTAGCCTTCCCCGACTAGACACAACATGACAGTTTTTAGGGTGATATTAATGAGCAGCACTGTCTTTTTATAGTCAGTTCTTGAACTTGTAGTTCATAGCAGGTATCCCATGATTGCAATATACACATGCTCCCCGGATTACACAGAAAAGGACAAACATGATCGGTGTATATTCAAGAGATTCTTCATTCCCAACACACATTGCCAGAAGCACACCAGACATACAGTGGAGAGGGGGCAGTGACCTACAGTCCACACAAATAAGAGGGAAATAATGTGCAGATCTGCCATCTCATCTTTCTGCTCTGCGCCTATTCTGCTTAACCCCTTTGCCATCTTTCTTGTACTCTGGAGGAAAGACTGAGTTCAGACCCATTCCCATATATTCTGGATAGACTAGTAGATTAGCTAGATGATGTTTGTGATGTTGTTGGGCTGCATTGTTGTGAATGATGGTGCGCGTTGAACATGCAGTGATTCATTACTACACAAAAAGAATGCAGGCTGATTAACTCAGAACCCGCCAATAGAAAAACTGACTTTATAGGCTCAGGATAAGAGACCACACATAATTATAAAACATTATATATTTATTGATACGTATATTAAAATAAGAGATTAAGAACATGGGCTCAAAGGCCTCAAACCGATTTACATATGTACATTAGAAATACCCTATTGATGGTATCGGAATTCTTTGAATTGATAACAGTTGCATACAATTGTAAACGATATATACTTCCAAAACCAGATATGCCAAGTCAATGTTTCACCAATTCACGGCTTTTTCAGGACCTATTATGCCAGATAGGGCAACAATAAAGATGGTGGATCAGAAGACGTCCACCAATATAGCCTGGGGGTGGGCATAGGGGCATTAGTACCACTTAACAAAAATCAAAACTACACCATGTGCAGTAAAAAGGTCATGAAGCTTGAAATACCAAATTAAAGGTTTTGCCCAAAGGAAGGAATGTTAAATCTGTTGTGTGATGATTATAGGAAGACAGGATAAGAAGCCAATAGTTATCAGAAAGGGCAGCAGAGCTATGTTCAGTTCCATGGTCATCAGAATCAGATATAGTATATTTTGTGATAAAAAGTTATAATTTCTATCCTGTGGCAGGAGAGTCTGAGGCCGAGGGACCTAGCCCCCCTTAACAATATTGTAAGTAGCTCCCTTTATCTCTGATCACTGTACCGTATTAAATTTAAGCTGCGACCCGATAGACCCAATTTGGCATCATTTCTGGGCGATAGGAGATTCCCCCTTGCGTTTGAGTCTCCTGTTGCCTTTAGATGGTGGATCCAAAAATCTTTGGTCACCCTGCGGGCTTTGTGTGTTAGAAGGGGTGTCTTCACCTCCTTCTCGCAACTCCAGACACAGCATGAGGTACCTAGAGGGGAATTTTATACGTTTCTTCAGATTCGCCACTTTTTTCAATCACACTATAGCTTCACCCACGCCACCTCTAATACTCAATTTGAATCCTTATGCTATCGACACTCCAGAGACAGGGGTATTACCTCTACAGTATATAAACACCTTCTAGAATCCCAACTACCTGTGAAATCTAGGGCTATGGGTTTGTGGGAAACTGATCTGGCCACAGAGTTTTCATCTGAAGAGTGGCGGGAGATGCTCCTGAATATGCATGGATGCGCTAGATCAATGGCTGTGAAGGATACTGTGGTGAAGCTCCATACTCGGTGGTACCTTACCCCGGATAAGATTCACAGATTCTACCCCACGGTTTCCGACCTTTGCTTTCGGGGTTGCCCGGAGTCGGGCTCTTTACTCCATACCTTTTGGAGCTGTCCTCAGCTCCAGGGTGTTTGGGATCAGGCTCGCACCACAGTGTCCTCTATTGTAGGATCTATTGTCCACTTAACACCTGAACATTGTTTATTGTTTGCCCCAATAACAGGGGTTCCTCGTCCCACCCAGAGGTTGATCAACACGTTGTTCTGCGCTATCCACTGGACGATTGCGCTTCATTGGCGCTCGCAGATAACTTCCTGGTCACAGGTTCTCGGTAGGATGGATGCTATGCGTCTCATGGAACGGATACACCATACAATTATGGACACCATGCATATTCATACTGCTAAATGGGCCAATTGGCCACTGTATCCCAGTATCACGGGAGGGCCCTCTCTCCAACACCCCCCGCAGGAGATGCGGTAAAGTCCGGACGGACCTGATGAATCCCAAGATTGCCACACTGGATAGTTTTATTCTCCCATCCCCATTGAACCAGGCCACGGCTGGCCCCTACTTGGGGACGGAGCTGTGGCGTATTTGCTGTTTGAATAAGAAGTCAGCGGTAATAGCAATTGCACTGTTCCATTATTCTGTTTAGTTTTTGTTTTTTTTATTTTACTTGCCTCTTATTAATATCCTACATGGACTTGATAAGCATCACCTGGTGCACACGGACTAGGCTATTTGTGTACTATCTATTGAGTGTTCTACTTTGTGCCTTGTACGCTGCTGTTCCAGCTATACTTGCCTGAAGTGTATTTCTTTTGTACTATTCCTTGATGCAGTCATGTACCTGCTTCTGTTGCTCTGTTTACTTTTTTTTTTGCACCCAATAAAAACGTTTGTAATAAAAAAAAAAGTTATAATTTCACCTGGAAGAAATGTTTGGCCACTTGTATAATGAATATAAGAAGCCCAGGTAGGAGGCCAATAGTTAACAGAGAAAGGCAGCAAGTCCACCAGATGTAGTGTATCTCTGCCCCACCACTGCACAAGAAAACTCATGTTGCCAGCCATGAATAAATTTTTTTGTAACTATTTCGGATGCAGCTTTAATAGGTCAATATTTCTTTGTCATAACTACACAAGATGCTAGCTAGCATAGCTGGTGGTTAGTGTGCAGGTCAGGGCTCAGTTCTTCCTCTGGTTTACAAGGAAGATGGTAGGGGGTAAAGCTGAAAAGGCACAAAGCAGAAAGATTAGATGGCTGAGTTGTAGATGTTGTTATCCCCTTCTCCTCTGTGTTGGTGATGTGTTTGTGATGATGTGTTGATGGACAGCGCATACAGATCTAAGGGGGACGTGATATACAGAGTGCTGTCTTCCATCACTGCCCCTCTCTTCGGTGTCCTCTGCCTTCAGTCCCTCTGCATTTTACCTGTCAGTCAGACCTAATAAAAGAAAATATAAAAGTTGTCTTCCTGTAACTAAATGTGGTCAAACAGCGATAGTGGTAGTAGTGGTAGTGGTGGTGGTGGTTGGGGAGGGGGTTTGGGTGTGGTAACCAAGGCATGGCTGCCACACCCAAGGCTCAGCAACCAAGGCATGGATCAGAACAAGATCTAGTTATCCATGCAATAGTTTCCCTGGGGGTATTTACAAATTATAGTATATTTCTTCTTTAAAGCAACCCTCTCACCTTAGCACAAAACGAAAACACATTTGCTGACTGTAAAATATTTCCTGAAATTCTTATTTGTCTCAGCTGCTGATCTCCCCTATTTTCACCAAATACTGACGGCTACAAATTTTCAGCCTCCAGCTTGCATCAAATGCCAGATTGGGTTCTTTTGGTGCTGTCACTTCTGTGTCCTGTTGGCGGGTGGAACCACGGTGTGCAGGGGGAACCTGATATCCAACACTCTCAGAAGTGTCAGATGCAGAAGGTTTTCCATCTGGTAGCTCATGAATCCAGAGGCAGTGTAGGAATTGAGATACTGTATATAAGTATTAAAAAATTAATTTCCTGCACTGCAGCTTTTTATTTTTTTGTCAAAATGACAGGGTTGCTGAAAGGACAAGCTACCCAGGGGCTGGATTGCTTTGCCAGTTCCTGGCCCATGAACCAGAATTGCAGCTTTGAAGAGATTAAGCTACATGATTTAACTCCATCATACTTGTGCTAAATATATATAGGTTTCATTGATTTCTTCAGCCCATAGGCAAGATTAGGAGTAATATTTACACATTGCCATGCCTTACTTTTTTGGTGGTTCCAAATCTGGTCCACAGGGCAGCCCGGCAACCTTTCTGAGTACAACATAATGGTAGTCCAGACATTCTGGAAAGTGCATCCATGAAACCTCTCTGACCATTCCACTTACATGGCCATCTATCTTTTAGTATTCCACTTTCTCCATCTTGAGCACTCATTCCCCTCACCTAGCTTCACCCACCCACTGAATAGCTTGGCATAGTGGTGGAACAGACCAACTGAACACCTAGATATGGCAGAGAGAAAAATGTACCAATGACTTGAAATAGAGACAACAGTCTCCCCTCCCAACTACCGTATTTTTCGGACTATAAGGCGCACTTAAAAGCCCTAAATTTTCTCACAAAATCGACCGTGCGCCTTATAATGCGGTGCGCCTTATATATGACCTGTTGACATTGCTGGAGTTCTTTGGTTAATGCACCCGGAATGATGGCAAGCACCGAATTAGTTTTCTTCACTTGGGCTTTGACAGTATCTGTCAGATGGGCGCGCATGGAGTCACAGATCAATAGGGATGGAGATTTGTGGAAAAAGCCACCCGGTCTCTTACCGTAAACCGACGTACCGTAAACCTCTCTCAGGTTGTTCTACTGCGTGACTGATAGCGATGAGTTTGAAATCCACTTCGTAAGCATGTCTCTTAACAGGAGCCATTTTTGGGGCAGCGGGTATACCGTAGAAAATGAACGAATGAATGCGCACACCACCTGACTAAGATGGCCGTAATGCCCAATCCAAGCAGTGCAGCTTCGTGGGATTACCAAAGCTAGGAAGCTGCACTGCTTGGATTGGGCATTACGGCCATCTTAGTCAGGAGGTGTGCGCATTCATTCGTTCATTTTCTACGGTATACCCGCTGCCCCAAAAATGGCTCCTGTTAAGAGACATGCTTATGATGCGGATTTCAAACTGAAGGCTATCAGTCATGCAGTAGAGCATGGAAATAGAGTAGCTGCGAGAGAATTCAACATTAATGAATCAATGGTACGGAAGTGGAGGAAGCAAGAAGATGCCCTGCGCCAGGTAAAGAAGACCAAACTGAGTTTCCGAGGAAACAAAGCAAGATGGCCACAGTTGGAGGACAAAATTGAACAGTGGGTTATTGAACAGAGAACCGCAGGTAGAAGTGTCTCTACTGTCTCTATTCGACTCAAAGCAACAGCGATCGCACGCGACATGGAGATCAGCGACTTTCGAGGAGGTCCCTCTTGGTGCTTCCGTTTCATGAAAAGGCGGAATCTCTCTATCCGCACAAGAACCACTATGTCACAGCAACTGCCAAAGGATTACGAAGAAAAGCTGGCCATTTTCCGTACCTACTGCAAGAACAAGATCAATGAACAGAAGATCCGGCCAGAGCACATCACCAACATGGACGAGGTCCCCCTTACCTTTGATATCCCTGTAAACCGTACTGTCGAGAGAACAGGGACCAGTACGGTATCTATACGCACTACAAGAAACGAGAAGTCATCCTTCACTGTAGTTCTCGGTTGCCAGGCTAATGGCCAGAAACTACAACCCATGGTCATTTTCAAGAGGAAAACTCACTGCCAAAAGAAAAGTTTCCGGTTGGCATCATCATCAAGGCTAACCCGAAGGGCTGGATGGACGAGGAGAAGATGAGTGAGTGGCTGAGAGAGGTTTACGTCAAGAGACCGGGTGGCTTTTTCCACAAATCTCCATCCCTATTGGTCTGTGACTCCATGCGCGCCCATCTGACAGATACTGTCAAAGCCCAAGTGAAGAAAACTAATTCGGTGCTTGCCATCATTCCGGGTGGATTAACCAAAGAACTCCAGCCACTAGATATAGGTGTCAACAGGTCATTTAAAGTTAAATTGCGAGCTGCGTGGGAGCATTGGATGACAGAAGGCGAACACACATTCACCAACACAGGGAGGCAACGCCGGGCGAGTTACGCCACTATCTGCCAGTGGATCGTGGATGCCTGGGCGAAGGTATCAGTCACCAGTGTAATCCGAGCTTTCAAGAAGTCCGGAATTATCACTGAACAGCTAAGTACCGGTACCGATGACAGTAACGAGACTGACTCGGATACTGATGAGAATGATGAGAGGGATACGGGCGTGCTTGATGCCAAAATCGCCCAATTGTTAAACTCAGACACTGAAGATGAAGAATTTGATGGATTTGCGGGAGAAGAATAAAGTGAAAAAGTGAGTGTCTGGTTTTGTACGGTATTCACCGGTAACTGAACAGTGTTAAGAGTTATTGAAGAATAAAGTGAAAAAGTGAGTGTCTGGTTTTGTATTTAACTGAACAGTGTTAAGAGTTATTGTTATAGATCATTTTATGGTTATTGCTAAAGAGTTGAATAAAATTTGATTTACGGTACCGCATCAGAGTTTTGTTTCATTAAATGCGCCTTATAATCCAGTGCGCCTTATAGTCCGGTGCGCCTTATATATGGAAATATCCCATTAGCAGCCGATCATTGCTAGTGCGCCTTATAATCCGGTGCGCCTTATAGTCCGGAAAATACGGTACACATTTGAACAAATATCATTTCTCAACAAACAATATATTTTCAACCAGCCATGAGCTTAGTGGCAGTCACACTTTACATTATACATCACTAGGTTACAATGCTTACATTGGTTGTCAATATCACTTTTTTGACAGTCAACCAAAAATCTCTAACATTATTTCTGTCTTTCGAAAATGACCTTGTTTATTCACGTTTTTTTTCTTTGCATTTGCAATCTTGCCATTTTCTTCAATATTCCTACATCTGTTTTAATCCTGCTATTTATGCTGTCAGCATTTCCCCATAGTACAGTACCTTATTCCTCTTACATAAGCCATGTCTTGGCTATCCTTTTCCCTTACAATTATTTTATATGCAGAGGAGTTCCTTTAGGTCACCAGTGAAAATAACAGTTTCTGAATCCCTCTTAGGAAAACAACAAATATTATTTAGCTCCCTGCTGTCAACCTTCAACCAACCACAGCAAATAAACCCATACTATTAGGGTCTTACTTGTAATACATTGCATGAAACAGTTCGTTCTTTTCTCCTCTACTAAATTCTTTTCTTCTTCCCATCTTGGCAGTATGCACATTTATTTTGGCTCGGAACCCCTTCCCCTTTCACACCAAGCAAATGATTTCATAGACCTAAAATTACCAAGTAGTTGTAAACATACTTGATTCTGGGGTGGAGAAGGAGCGAGGAGGTGAGGGTGAGGAGGAGGGCGAGCCCCTCATAATACTGTCAGACCCACATCTTGAACTTATTTCCCCTTGCAAGTGTTAAGCTGTAGCAGTTGATATGAAGTGATGCAGAACTGTGTTCTAGTGACTGGTAATGGGTGGTCCAAGACCTGACGTTTACAAGTCTGCTGATCCAAGTCTGTGAATTCACTGTCAATCTATGTGAATCTGTGGATTCCAATGGAGTTGTCAATTTCGCAAATGAAAAGGAACTTAGACAGTGGATTCAGGATGTAGAATGCCTCTCTGAATTCGTACATTTTATAAGCTTTTATGCATATAGGACCTCTGAATTTTTGGGGGGTGGTAAATAGAAGAAAAATCTTTGATCAAGCTTGTTTATTTCAACCTTAATGGTTTTGAAAATAAAATACTACATAGATTTATTAAAAAGATGTATGTTGGATTAACAAAGCATTTCTAATCTCAAATACTGTAAATATTTTTGTAAAATCCTTTTTTTTTTAATTTAATCTAAATAATTGATTCATGTGAACAAGGGTTTACGTGGTCAAGGTTGTAAAAACCTCCAACACCTTTCTGGACCACTTTTCTTAGCACAGCCCTTGAATTTTTCCTTTGCAGTTTAAAGCGGTTTTGTACCTAAAAATTTAACTTCTTGTTATTAAAAGCACATGATAGCATACTTACCTAAATGAACCCTGAAAAAAAAAATATTCAGTACTTACCTTATATTTCAGATGTTTGTGCTGACTTCCGGGCTGTCCTCCCGTGGGAGTAGGCGTGGTTATCATCCTCGCAATGGTCCCTGGGAAATTTCTAAGCTATTTCCCAAGAATCCATGGGGGACAATGAAATTGCGAAATCTCGTGAGATTTCGGGAGGACGCCGGTCACGTGACGAGGGCGTGTTCGAAATTGCCATTTTTAAAGTGGGCAGGCAGCTGTATCTGCCATTACCACCGGAGCATGCTGGGAGCCAAGCGTCATAGAATAGAAGAAGTAAATGCCTGTGGGCTTCAGACGCCCACACTTAAAATGGAAAACACCTGACTACTTTTTTTAAAGTTATCTGAAGCAAAAGAATTGTCACGCCGGGGTCAAAAACACGCCGATCGTGAATGCTAACCGATGGTAGCAATCGCCCACCAGTGACACAGGTAAGAAAAAAAAAAAAGCAGCGGAATCCCGCTTTAAGCTACTTCCTCACCCCTTAGTTAGGGCAATATAATAAATGGGCTCATAGACCTTAGGTGACAGTCTCTCTATTCAATCGAATGTCTATTGGGTGGGTTCATGGACTGCCAGGTGATGCTCCACTGGTTGAATAAGGACTGAACAGGTTAGAAGACTCACTTATCACTATTGTTTTGGGCCTGATTAGCCAGAACTGAAGGTGTACACAGGACTCTATCTATATTCCTAAATACATAATTGTTTAATGTGACTGTTCATATTTATGGATGGAACCACTTACTTTAGTACTGCAGGTCTTCTTTGCCCCTTTGACTATCATTTATCAACCATAGAGACACTTAAGGGTTGATTTACTAAAGACAAAGAGACTGTGCACTTTGCAAAGTGTAGTTCCACCCTGCAAGGGAAGATGCTCCAGAGCTTAGTAAATGAGGTACAATTTCACTTTACAAGGAATACCCAATCACATGCAAATAAAAAAAACAAAACACAGAATCTTTACTCACACATGATTGGGAAGTCAGCAGAGCTTCTGCTCATTTACTAAGATCTGGTGCAATTGCACTTTGCACAGTCATTTTGCCTTTAGTAAGTCAACCCCTTATTGTATAAGATAATGACAGGAATAATAAAGGGAGGATACTTACTGGTAAGGGGGGGGGGGGGGGGGTGCAAAGGTCAAATAACTTTTACAATCAGCCTGAAAAAAAATCACCAAAAAATAGAATAATAATAATAGTTTTAAATGATGGCTTTCTTTATGTAATGTTGGCCTTACAGGCACAAAAGTCAAATGGTATTCCTCCCTCTATAAAATAACTGTGTAACTGTGATGAGAAGCAAATTAGGCAGAATCCAGGTTAACAAAACAAATGTTTATACACTCTTGCAAGTAGCCCTTCCTAATATTTATCAGAGACAAAGCAAATGTATGCAATCACTGAAATATTAAATTATTTCCCTTTAACATCTCAGTGACTTTATTTTATACCACAGAAAAAACTCCAGAAATACATTCATCTTGATGTTCCAAAACTACTGAAGGATTTCAGCAGAAGAATTAAAGAAGGCAATTTTAGATGTCAGTTTGAAAAAATGCATTATTGTTTTTTAAGTGAGTCCAATAAAAATGTATCCCATGTAACTCACTTGTTAAAGTCTGACTTTTAACAGATATTTATATTTTGCATTCCCTTGTCATGATCCTGAAAGAATATGAAAATGAGAGTTGCCAGACACAGTTTCATTAATTTATAACAGACGCTGCTCTGATTCAGAAACGTGCTGGATTAGAACCTCTGGGAATTCTCCTGCCCTCCTCCTAACACCTACGATTTGCCATTCACCAGTCAGACTCGCTTATTGACATTTTAAAGAAATATTATACTAACGAGTTCTATGGCTCCTTTGAAGCTTTATCTGGAGAGCTAATTTTGTTTAGAGAGTTGAAACAAGCTATTTTGCCTCATGTGAAAAATCACAGGTTTTTTCCTAGCAGGTAAATGAGGAGAAACGAGGGTATGACAAATAACAGGTGTTGCTTATCAGCAGTTTAAAAATGGTGGCACAGTTTAGATTTATATTTCTTTACAAAAAAAAAAAATTATATATATAGTTTTATATATATATATATATATATATATATATATATATATATATATGTATTTACCATATAACTCGCACCCCATATTTAGGAGGGAAGTTTAAGGAAAAAAACGTACATTTTAAATAAAGAACTTTGAAGCAAAATTAGGGTTACACCTCATCAATGCACCCTGCTCAGTGCCCATCTGCAGTCTCTAAATTGCCCATCAATACACCCTGCTCAGTGCCCATCTGCAGCCTCTAAATTGCCCATCAATACATTCCGCTCAGTGCCCATCTGCAGCCTCTAAATTGTCCATCAATACATCCTGCTCAGTGTCCATCTGTAGCCTCTAAATTGCTCATCAATACACCCTCCTCAGTGCCCATCTGCAGCCTGTAAATTGCCCATCAATGCACCCTGCTCAGTGCCCATCTATAGCCATTAAATTGACCAGCAATGCAGCCTGTTCAGTGCCCATCTGCAGCCTCTAAATTGTCCACCAATGCACCCTGTTCAGTGCCATATCTGCAGCCTATAAATTGACCAACAATGCAGACTGTTCAGTGCCCATCTGTAGCCTCACCTTTCCCATCATTGCAGCCTCGCCAGTGTTGCATTTTCCCTATGTCACTGAATTACTGTACATAGAGCCTCAATCTCCTGTGTACCCGGGGGGCCTCTGAGCCTCTGTCGGTCGCTGTCCTAAATCACTTGGCACAGGCTTCTCTGGTTGTAGGATTCACAGTCTATGGGGTTGCAGCCTCATCCCTTGGAGCTGAGCATGTATTGATTGCACAGGTTTTGTGGCAGATTGAGGTGGTAATTAGACTTACTTAGTGCCTTGTCTACATTTTGATTAAGCCTTCGGGGCCTGGGTGGTTAGTATGTGTTCAGTTTTGGAGGCGGGGTGGCACCCTAACAATATATGACAGCCCGATTCGAATCTCAGTTGCATTGGCGTACCACGTATGCATTCATTCGTAGCTTTGTTAAAAACCTCTGAGTCCTTGCCAGTCGTTATCTGACATTGCTCGGCTCAGACACCAATAACTCTTAGGCCGCGTACACACGGGCGGACTGCCTGCCCAACTTAGTCCGCCGAAACACATTTCAGCGGACAGTCCGCTCGTGTGTGGGCTTCAGCGGACTTTTTCAGCGGACAGTCTGGCGGACTAAGTCTTTCGGAATGTTGGAAAGACTGTCCGTCGGACTCGCATTTCAGCGGACAGTCCGCCCGTGTGTGTGCCAGTCCGCCCTACTTTTGAAATGAGCAGACTTTTCCCGCCCGGAGAAAAGTCCGCTCATTTCGAGCGGGTATCCAGGTAGGCGGGGCCCGCGACGGAGACGTCGCTGGCCCCGCCGCCTGGTATGGACTTAAAGGGGAACCCCAACGCCGAAAAAAATCGGCGTGGGGGTCCCCCCAAGTCCACAACAGACCCTTGTCCGAGCACACTACCTGGCCGGCCAGGAAAGGGAGGCGAGCGAGCGCCCCCCCTCCTGAGCCGTACCAGGCCGCGTGCCCTCAACATGGGGGGTGCCTTGGGGAAGGGGGGGCCGCGCGGCCCCCCCACCCCAAAGCACCTTGTCCCCATGTTGATGAGGACAAGGGCCTCTTCCCGACAACCCTGGCCGTTGGTTGTCGGGGTCTGCGGGCGGGGGGCTTATCGGAATCCGGGAGCCTCCTTTAATAAGGGGGCCCCCGGATACCGGCCCCCCACCCTATGTGAATGAGTATGGGGTACAATGTACCCCTACCCATTCACCTGTAAAATAAAAGTACCAAAAAAAACACAACACACGAGATAAAATACTTTATTGCACAGCTCGCTTGCCCCCCTTTCCTGGCCGGCCGGGTAGCGTGCTCGGACAAGGGTCTGTTGTGGACTTGGGGGGACCCCCACGCCGATTTTTTTCGGCGTTGGGTTCCCCTTTAAGTCCATTCCAGGCGGCGGGGTCAGCGACGTCTGCTTCGCGGGCCCCGCCTACCTGGAGACGCGCTCGAAATGAGCGGACTTTCCTCCATGTGTGGGCGAGTCCGTTCATTTCAAAAGTAGGGCGGATTGTATGGCGGACTTAGTCCGCCGTATTAGTCCGCTCAAAAAGTGCCATGTGTGGGCAAGTCCGTTCATTCGAAAGTATGACGGACTGTCTGTCGGATTGTCTGACGGACTTAGTTGGCCAGACAGTCCGCCACGTGTGTACGCCGCCTTAGTCTGTTGCTTCCATACAATATTCATTACTCCCACAAACCCCGCACAGGTCCCCCGCAAAACCACAACATCCCAACACCACATTAGGCCAGTCACAGGCCTCACAATTGGCATTAAGCCGATTCATGCACCCCATAGCTCGATCCGAATCCAGTTGTGTCAATGGCAAAATGATTCGTATTCGTAAATTGGGTCCATTCATACACTCTACAGCCCGATTCAAGTCTAGTCGCATTGGCAGGACAATGATCCTAATCAGGTCCATCCATTCACTCTACAGCCGGATTCGAGTCTAGTTGTGTCAGTGGCACTACGAGTCAAATCGGGTCCATTCATAGACCCTACAGCCTGATTCGAATCCTGGTCACGACAGCGCTATGATTGGAATCCTGCAGCTCGGTCTCTCTCGTAAAGCACCTGCCACAAGCAACCTATAGTTACTCAGATCATTCCTATGCACGTTTTACACTTATTCACAAATACATATGGTACTCCGACTTCATAATTCCGTCTCGTGTCAGCACAAGTGATGGCGGGGCAGTGCGGCTCTCATTCTGGGGCACCGTCATGTGTGCCATGCTGCGCAGCGCAACTATTGCAGCCACGCAGTGTTACGAGGACACGGCGCAACCCCGATCTCTGTAAAGAGCCATGTCCATGGCTCTTTAACCATATGATCGGCTGTGTCCAATCACAGCCGGTCACATGTAAACAAGGTGCTCCTCGCCTCCCACTGACAAAGTGTGTGGCGAGGAGAACCGATCAGCGGCATCTCCACACAGGGGGACATATAGGAATGAAATAATGGCACTGATCATCAGTGAACTGATTACAGTATAGTAAAACAATGTCACCATACAGTGCCCAACAATGCCCACCAGTGGCAGCAATCAGTGCCCACCAGTGGCAGCAATCAGTGTCCACAAGTGCCACCAGTCAGTGCCCATTAGCGATGCCAGTCAGTGCTGACAATCAGTGTTGCCTATCAGTGCTGCCCATCAATGCCCATCACTGCTATCGATCAATGCCCATCAGCGTCACCCATCAGTGCCCATCAGTACCGCCTATCCATGCCGCCTATCCATGCTGCCTATCAGTGTCCACTAGTGCCACCTATCTGTGCCCACCAGTGCCGACCAGTGCTTCCTATTAGTGTCCATCAGTGCTACCTAACTGTGCCCATCAATGCCGACTATCAGTGTTCATCAGTGCCACCTCATCAGTGCTCATAAGTGCCACCTCATCAATGCCCACCAGTTCAGCCTGATCAGTGGACATCAGTGAAGGCAAAAAAATACTGTTACAAAATTTACTGACAGAAAAAAGTAAAAAACATTTTTTTTCAAAATGTTTGGTCTTTTTTTTGTAAAAAACAAACAAACAAACAAGCAGTGATTAAATGCCACCAAAAGAAAGCTCTGTGAAAAAGAAAATGATAAAAATGTTTGGGTACAGTGTAGCACTATCGTGGAATTGTCATTCAAAGTGCGACAGCTCTGAAAGCTGAAAAAGGGCTTTGGCAGGAAGGGGTTGTAAGTGTCTGGTAGGCAAGTGGTTAATCAACAAGCAGTCCAGGCAATACAGGCGGATTGGTTCCCCTCATTGTTTACAAGGACTATTTTTGATGTGTCCAAACTAGGGATAAGCCGAACACCCCCCTGTTCGGTTCGCATCCAGAACATGCGAACAGGCAAAAAATTTGTTCGAACACGCGAACATCGTTAAAGTCTATGGGACTCGAACGTGAAAAATGAAAAGTGCTAAATTTAAAGGCTTATATGCAAGTTATTGTCATAAAAAGTCTTTAGGGACCCGGGTCCTGCCCCAGGGGACGTATCAATGCAAGAAAAAGTTTTAAAACACACGTTTTTTTGGGAGCAGTGATTTTAATAATGCTTAAAGTGAAACAATAAAAGTATAATATACCTTTAAATTTCGTACCTGGGGGGTGTCTATAGTATGCCTGTAAAGGGGCACATGTTTCCCATGTTTAGAAAAGTCCCTGCATAATATGTCATTTCTAAAGGAAAAAAAAGTAATTTAAAAGTACTCGCGGCTATAATGAATTGTCATGTCTTGGCAATACATTATTATTATTATACAGGATTTATATAGTGCCACCAATTTATGCAGCGCTTTACAACATTAGGGCAGACATTACAATACAATACAATTCAAGACAGGGGGAATCAGAGGGCCCTGCTTGTTAGAGCTTATAATCTAGGACAATGATGGCGAACCTTGGCACCCCAGATGTTTTGGAACTACATTTCCCATGATGCTCATGTACTCTGCAGTGTAGTTGAGCATCATGGGAAATGTAGTTCCAAAACATCTGGGGTGCCAAGGTTCGCCATCACTGATCTAGGAGATACAGATGAAAGTCATTGAAAAAAAAACGGCATGAGGATTGCTCCCAGTCCATTACCAGGCCCTTTGGGTCTGGTATGAATATAAAGGGGAACCCCAAACCAAAATTAAAAAAAAAATTGTGTGGGGGTCCCCCCAAATTCCATTACCAGGCCCTTCAGGTCTGGTATGGATATTAAGGGGAACCCTGCACCAAATGTAAAAAAAAAATGCATAGGGGGTTCCCCCTCAAATCCATACCAGACCTGAAGGGTCTGATATGGATTTTAAGGGGAACTCTGCTCCAAAATGTAAAAAAAATGACGTGGGGTTCCCCCCAAAAATCCATACCAGACCCTTATCTGAACACTCAACCTGGCAGGCCACAGGAAAAGAGGTGGGGACGAGAGAGTGCCCCCCCCGAACCGTACCAGCCCACATGCCCTCAACATTGGGAGGGTGCTTTGAGGTAGCCTCCCAAAGCACCTTGTCCCCATGTTGATGGGGAGAAGGGCCTCATCCCCACAACCCTTGCCTTGTGGTTGTGGGGGTCTGCGGGCGGGGGGCTTATCGGAATCTGGAAGCCCCCTTTAACAAAGGGGACTCCCAGATCCCGCCCCCCCCATGTGAAATGGTAATGGGGTACATTGTACTCCTACAATTTCACCCAAAAAAGTGACAAAAAAAGGTAAAAAAACACACACACAGCTTGGCACAAGTCCTTTAATAAAAACAAAACAAAAACAAAATTCCAGCGATATAATCCTTCTATGATCCATGAACGATACAGCCTCCTCCGTAGGAGCTGCCCGGCAGAATGACACAACTCTGATGACAGTTCTTAAATAACCAAGGACAGGGCCACCCCTGATGCAGGGGGAAATGCCGGGGTTACCTTTTTTGACATTTTTTTTGGGTGAAATAGTAGGAGTACAATGTACCCCATTACCATTTCACATGAGGGGGCCCAGATTGTAGCTGGGATCTGGGGTCCCCTTGTTAAAGGGGGCTTCCAGATTCTGATAAGCCCCCTGCCCGCAGACCCCCACAACCACCAGGCAAGGGTTGTGGGGATGAGGCCCTTCTCCCCATCAACATGGGGACAAGGTGCTTTGAGGGGCTACCTCAAAGCACCCTCCCAATTTTGAGGGCATGTGGCTTGGTACGGTTCAGGAGGGGTTTTGGTTTGGGGTTCCCCTTAATATTCATACCAGACCCAAATGGCATGGTAATGGACTGGGAGGAATCCCCATGCCATTTGTTTCAATGACTTTCATCTGTATTGCCAAGACCTGACAATTCATTATAGCCGCGAGTCCTTTTAAATTAATTTTTTTTTTTTAGAAATGTCATTTTGAGCAGGGACTTTTCTAAACACGGGAAACATGCGCCCCTTAAAGCCCCATACACACTATCAGATTATCTGCTGAGATTTTCCATCAGATTTATCCACTACAAACATGCATAGCTGTTTGTCAAGATGAGGAACTAGGGTCAACACATTTCGTGGAAATCACCACTTCTTCAGGACCTCTTAAAAGGACATGGTCACACAGTGGTTTCTTTGTTGGAGATTTCAACGTATGCACTTTTCATGCATCTTGTAACTAGACTACACAGTATACAGAGATGTACTGGTGGAATATCCAGTGAGGTATAGTTTCGCCAGCCTGTGGAAGAAAGATCATCCCCAGAGTAGAGCTCTTTATACAGAAAGACCCCAGAGTTTCCACATGCTGTGGTAGTATGAGGAGCTTGCTTCGTTGACCCTAGTTCTTCATCTTGACAGCTGTACATGTTTGTAGTGGATAATGTTTTGCTGGCATCAGTATGCAAGCCATCACAATTTGATATGTTTTTAATATTTTATTGTTAAAATAAAGATTTTGTATATATTTTTTCTTATATAAGTGTACTTGTGTGATCACTGGAGGGGTCACTGAAAAAAGTGAAGTAACTGCACATTTTATTGCCAGGGAATGTATGAATGTGTATGCGTGGCAATTTAAATAAACAAGTTTAAATACTGCATAAGATAACAGTAGAGAAAGGTGAACTGCTTGCTATTAGAGAAGAAGATAACACCACTTCTAGAATGGAACACAGGGTACTTTTTCTTTACTATATACAGTATGCTTTGTTTGATTTTAACCACTTTCAGACCGGACCATTTTGCTGGTCAATGACCAGAGGTCTTTTTACAATTTGGCACTGCGCTGCTTTAACTGGTAATTGTGCGGTCATGCAATGTTGTACCCAAACAAAATTTGCGTCCTTTTCTTCCCACAAATAGAGCTTTCTTTTGATGGTATTTGATTGCCTCTGCGATTTTTATTTTTTGCGATATAAACGTAAAAAGACCGCAAATTTTGAAAAAAAATTATATTTTCTACTTTTTGTTATTAGAAAAATCCAATAAACTCAATTTTAGTCATACATTTAGGCCAAAATGTATTCAGCCACATGTCTTTGGTAAAAAAAAAGTCAATAACTGTATATTTATTGGTTTGCGCAAAAGTTGTCACATCTACAAACTAAGGTACGTTTTCTGGAATTTACGCAGCTTTTAGTTTACGACTGCCTATCTCATTTCTTGAGGTGCTAAAATGGCAGGGCAGTACAAAACCCCCCCAAATGACCCCATTTTGGAAAGTAGACCCCCTAAGGAAATTGATAAGTGGCATGTTGAGCCCATTGAATATTTTATTTTTTTGCCTCAAGCTATTGTATAATGACAAAATAAATTTTTTTTTTTTTTTTTACACAAAGTTGTCACTAAATGATATATTGCTCACACATGCTATGGGCATATGTGAAATGACACCCCAAAATAAATTCTGCTGCTTCTCCTGAGTACGGGGATACCACATATGTGGGACTTTTTGGGAGCCTAGCCGCGTACGGGGCCCCGAAAACCAAGCACCGCCTTCAGGCTTTCTAAGGGCGTAAATTTTTGATTTCACTTCTCACTACCTATTACAGTTTTGAAGGCCATAAAATGCCAAGATGGCACAAAACCCCCACAAATGACCCCATTTTAGAAAGTAGACACCCCAAGCTATTTGCTGAGAGGCATGTTGAGTCCATGGAATATTTTATATTTTGCCACAAGTTGCGGGAAAATTACAAACTTTAATTTTTCTTTCTTTTTTTTTCACAAAGTTGTCACTAAATGATATATTGCTCACACATGCCATGGGCATATGTGAAATGACACCCCAAAATAAATTCTTCTGCTTCTCCTGAGTACGGGGATACCACATGTGTGGGATTTTGTGGGAGCCTAGCCGCGTACGGGGCCCCGAAAGCCAAGAACCGCCTTCAGGTTTTCTAAGGGCGTAAATATTTGACTTCACTCCTCACTACCTATTACAGTTTTGAAGGCCATAAAATGCCAAGATGGCACAAAACCCCCACAAATGACCCCATTTTAGAAAGTAGACACCCCAAGCTATTTGCTGAGAGGCATGTTGAGTCCATGGAATATTTTATATTTTGCCACAAGTTGCGGGAAAATTACAAACTTTTTTATTTTATTTTATTTTTTCACAAAGTTGTCACTAAATGATATATTGCTCACGCATGCCATGGGCATATGTGAAATGACACCCCAAAATAAATTCTGCTGCTTCTCCTGAGTACGGGGATACCACATATGTGGGACTTTTTGGGAGCCTAGCCGCGTACGGGGCCCCGAAAACCAAGCACCGCCTTCAGGCTTTCTAAAGGCGTTACAGTTTTGGAGGCCATAAAATGCCAAGATGGCACAAACCCCCCCCCCCCCAAATGACCCCATTTTGGAAAGTAGACACCCCTAAATTTAGGGGTACACTAGTGAGACTAGGTAATAAATGGCGGGTGCCCTGAAACTATAAAAAAATAACTAACCAACCAGCGTCACCTGTAACAGTTATATGGTGATCACTGGTGAAAGGGTTAACTAGGGGGCAATCAGGGGGCTTTATGCGGTAGTATATGGGGGTCCCTGGCGCTATAAAAAGCTGCGACGAACCTAAATACCTACCTGCCTAACTAGCGTCACCTGTGACACTAATACAGCGATCAGAAAAACGATCGCTTATTAGGCTGGGTTCACACTGGAGCGATGCGGGAACGCCACGAATCCGTGGCGGGTTCCCGCATCGCATGCCTCCCGGCGGCAGTTCACACTGCCCTATGCGAACTGCTGGGAGTGTCAGTGAAATGTTAATGACGCCCCCAGATCAGTTCGCATATCGCAGTGCGATCTGCAAACTCGGATCGCATGGTGTGAACACCCATGCGATCCGATTCTGCTGCGGACCAAAAAAAGGGTCCCGTGCGAATTTGCGGCGGGTGCGGCGCGAATTCAGCCATACTATCTGTATGGCTGAACTCGAATCGCACAGAGATCGGATGTGATTTGCACTGCAGTGCGGTGCGAATCACATTCGTTCTCATAAACCGCTGCAATGTGAACCCAGCCTTATTGACACTGGCGACGGGGGGTGATCACGGGGTTAAACCTTTATTGGGGGGGTTAGGGGGGTACATTAGAACTAAAGGGGGCTAACCCTAACTGCCCTAACAGTTATTACAGTCACAAATGACACCAATGCAAAAAAAAAAAAAAATGCAATTGGTGTCACTGTGACTGGGGGGGCAGGGGTAATTGGGGGGGTGATCGGGGGGTGAAGGGGGGGTGTGAGTGTGCCTGGCATGTTCTACTGTGTAGTGTCGTGTTGGTGCAACTCACCGATCCTCTCTCCTCTGTGCCGGAACGAAAAATACCGACACGGAGGAGAGATTACATCACTTCCTCTCCTGTGTTTACATTACAGGAGAGGAAGTGATGTCACGGAGCATTTCCATTCGTCGGGAGCGATCGCGAGGGGGTGGCCATGAATGAATGGCCGCCCCCTCATCCCGGATCACTCCCGAACTAAAACCGACCGCCGCAGGCACCGGGGGGGGGGGGCCCAATCGGGCCCCCCACCTGCGGGAAGGCAGGGACGTATATATACGCCCATATGCCTGCCCGTGCCATTCTGTCGACGTATATCATCGTGCGGCGGTCGGCAAGTGGTTAAGGCTTGCATTGCTTGACATATATACATATTACTCTAATGTGGCCCGGATCCATGGAGCTCCCTCCCACCACCACATGAGCTGGTCACTGACAATTTCATACGCTCTGCAGTCTCTTACAGCCAGTGCTGCAGCTGTTCTCTCTCTTTGGCTGCCAGTGAGCAAAGGAGGAGAAAGAGAGAACACAAGACACTTATTAGCCCTTGTACACATGGTCGGACATTCCCACGGAAAATGTCCGATCGGAATGTGTTGTCGGATAATCCGACTGTGTGTGGGCTCCATCGGACTGTTTCTGTCGGAATATCCTACGGACAAAGTTTTAGAGCTGGGCTATAAAACTTTCTGACAACATGATCCGATCGGACTTTGTCCGATTGTGTGTAGAGAATTCCGATCAGACAAAGTGCCACGCATGCTCAGATCAAATTCCTAGACCAAAGCTATTGGCTACTAGCCTGAACGTAGTCCCGTCGTAACGAAATAACGTCATCATGTTACGTACGATCGGATTTTCCGACAACTTTGTCCGACCGTGTGTATGCAACACAAGTTTCAGACAAAATCCGTCGGATTTTGTTGTCGGAATGTCCGACCGTGTGTACAAGGGCTAAGGCTGCAGCCACTGTGAGCCAGAGAACTGTCCACCTTCACACAACATCAGAGGACATTGATTGGCTGCTGTGTGAGGAAGGGAACTGCTGGGAATTGCCAGGGACCATGGGAAATGCAGTTCGCAGAGACAGACTGCCCTATAGCAGCCTGCAGGGGGTGCGCACGCACCGCCAGAGAGCCGCTTCTGCGGTGATTATTCACAGCAGAAGCGATCTGCAGGTGCAGGACACTAAATGTCCTCTGGCACCCGTAAACAAGGCAGAGTTCTGTTTTGACAGGGGGGAAGGGATGGATTCTGTGTTCTTTCAAAGCACGGACTAAAATTCATCTCATCCCCTAGTAAAAGCTACAAACATAGTAAACAAAAACACTGGCTAGGCACACAGTTAACCCTTTGATTGCCCTAGATGTTTAGCCCCTTCCCAGCCAGTGTCATTAGTACAGAGACAGTGCATTTTTTTTAGCACTGATCACTGTATTAGTATCACTGGTTCCTGCAAAGAAGAAGTGTCAGTTAGATTCTGATTGTCCACCGCAATATCGCAGTCCATCTTTAAGTCACTGATCACCGTCATTACTAGTATAAAAAAAAGACAAATTCCAGTATACAGTAGGTGCCGCCAATATTGTGTTTCCAGCGCAATGGGATCACGCTGGAAATCACCGATGCGAGCTGTGCTTCTCGCACTTACCGCCCCCTCGAGATGCCGCGCATCCATAGGAATGTATTGGGGCAGCGAGTGGGAGGAGCGACATAGCTCAGCGCTGGCTCCCGTGATGGGGCTCGCGGGTGTCAATCTCGCCGCTAACAGCACTCCAATGTCCAAAGCCAGAACTTTGAGCCCCAATGAACACCAACACACTAGCCAGTGGGAGGGAGAGAATAATAGGCATTTAGTTCCCAATACCACCCCTTTGTTAGAACCTGCCTGGTTTTAGGGCTCAGGGGCAGCGATATTTGGTCCTCCAGTTATGTATAGTGTTAAACAATATCAGTGTCTGTTATTGTACCATTGTTCACTGTTACTATCATTTTTTTTATCCAATTTGCTTTGTGTGGTGCACAAATAAATATTCCTTCCTCAGCCTTGGTGTATCAGAGGATGTGGCATTGCTGTGAAAATTGTTGCAGAGTGGAATCTGGGGACACAAAGGTCAGTGACTCCTCTGGGGATAATTGCCACACTAAGATTAGTGAAATACACGGGTAGATAAATATATGTAGACAGTTGAAATCAGCTGCCTACAAGGAGAATGTATAATTTTAGTGAGCCAACTAGTCTGCCCAGCTATTTCTGCTGGCTCATTGGGTTTTTTCAAGGCTCTGCAATTCTCCCTGTATTATGTGAAAAGGGGGAGGGCTCTGCCCAGATGAGTCCTGCCACATGGGAAGCAGCAAGAGGCACATCAAGGAAGATGTAGCCCTTTACAGCCAGCAGTCATCTGCCTGGAGGAGAAGAGGAGCCTGCACAGGAAGTTGCTGCGGGCCTGCTGCACCTTGTAGTCCTACAAGGATGGATTTCCACCAGTTAATGGACATTCTCCTTTCAAAGGTATGCCTGGGCAGCCATTAAACAGACAGTTTGTCAGGGTTAGGATGTTCCAGATTTTCTTTTCACCTTTGTATGCTACTCTGGAAGGCTTTCAGTTAAGCGTTTGTTAACCCCCCAAAAAATATATATATTCTGGTCCCTTAAAGCAGATTACACAGCACAGTGTTTGTGCGATGTAATCTGCCCCCCCTCTAAACTGTAAGAAAAAAAACTGCATTGTACTTCTTGTATGGCCTTCCTCCCTCCCTGCCTGTCATCTGCCTCTCTGTCTGTCTCAGGCCAGACAGTTTTAAAAACTTAAAATTGTTACTGCCAGCCCCTCTATTAGAGGCTGGCATAGCACACTGTGTATGCTGTTTTAAAAAATGAGCGCTGTAAATACTGAATTTCAGCTGTCTTCAGGCTGGTCACTGGACTCACGGACGCTTTTTAGCTCCGTTGGATGGCTTCTGCGGAGGAGACGAGCTGCCACGTGATCTCCTCGGCTGACGTCAGAGGGAGATTACGGCCCCTCCCACAGAAGACATCCATTGGAGCTGGAAAGCGGCCATGAGTAATGTGACCGGCCTGAATACAGCCGAAATGTAGTATTTACAGTGCTCGTTTTTAAAAAACACATACACAGTGTGCTATGCCAGTCTCTAATGGAGGGGCTGGCATAGACTTATATTATTGCCTTAAAAACCACTTTACGCTTATTAACTGTGTTCAGCCTGGTCTGAATGGATTCAGCTTAATACTACTTGCAGTGTCAGCTTATCTCTAAGTTGGGAGACTGGCTTAATGTTAGACTGTTCACATGACTGCAGTTCCCGCCTGGTCCAGGGCATTGATGAGCATGCTGTAGGTCCCACCCTCACTGCTTGACATAGCTAAAGAACCCTGTGGGGGTTGGTGGGTGTCGTTCATTGTGATTGATGTGAATTTCCTTGATGAACAACATGCCCGCTAGTGGATTTATATCATGAGACTTCTTTTATTTTTTTATTGAAGGACTTGTCAAAAAGTGAGTGTTAATTTACATGTTTTTATTATTTTTTTCTGCATGAGTAGGGGTACTATATACCTTTTACTCATTCCTACTGTGGGGAAGCTGGTGTCTGGGAACCCCATTATTGTTAAAGGGGACTTCCAGATCCCAATATGTTCATCATTCACAGACCCCCACAACCACCCTGCCAGGGTTGTTGGGAACTGGCCTTTGATCTCATCAACATAGGGACATGGTGCATAACCAGGGGGGGGGGGGGATAGGGATTATGGCTTAGTATGGTTTGAGGGGGGGCAAACACAAAATCTTTGATTAAAGTATATGGTGGGGTTATAGTAGCACTGGAACACATTTACATAGGAGATTATAGGACATTGTGGGGGTGTTTATATTCCAGTATCTGCAGTAGGATATTAGGGGAATGTGATGTAGTTAGCACAGGGTATGATTATCTAAAACCAACCCTTTTCAAAAATGAGGGTCTGGTATAGGTGAAGAAAATCACTGGTGGTTTATTTTAGAAACAGAAGTAAGCAGCTGATGCAGTCATTTGCTGACAATTTAAACAGTATTTTTTCTTCTTTGTTAATGTCAGTTTTGCTGAAGTAGGTTATATACGTCACACAGATGTGCCACTTTACAGAAAGATTAAAGTGGCAGTAAACTGTGTTAAAAAACAGGCAAACTTATCACCCTCAGGCTCATCTAATAATGTGCTAGTATGCACAACATACTAGCACATTATGACAGACTTTTCCAAAAAAACGGATCCATCCAGCAGCAAGCTGTCATCACTGACAGGGAATTCATCTTCATCTGGTCTTCCTTCCCGGTTCATTGGCTTTGGTCGCTTAAATAGCCAGGCCAAGGTGACATCACTCCCACACGCATGTTTGCGCCTGCCGCACAGCTCTCTCAATAGACAGCATGCTGTCCATTGAGAGCGCATTGCACATGGCTGCTACAAATTTTAAACATCTCCCAAAAAGGTGCACGTTTAGTAGATGTTTACTGTACCTACAGGTAAGCCTCATTATAGGCTTACCTATAGGTATTGTACAAGATAGAAGACGACTTTACTACCACTTAAAGAGGATTCCCCCAGGTATGTTATTTAAAGGAATTTTGCATTGCCTGTAAAGCATTATAAAAAATCACTGCTCCCCGCCCTATATATTTTCTTTCCATATTTCCCTGGGCAGTTCCACATGCCCGTGCCATTTGTTTGATCCCTTGCATATTAGCCTGGGAAATGCCCATTACTTTTTTTTTATTATTGGGCTGTTATTGACTTCAGTGGGATTGAGATTCTGCATCTGAATTTTACTCGTGTTCTGCGAACCTGCCTTGAACCAAACCCAGGCAGATCCCTACTATTAAGTGTTCTTATATTTCTAACTATTATTTGAATCACTGCATAATCTGAAAGGTGGAAAAACCCTTTAAGTTTTATTTGTATACTTTTATAAACCAGTCATATAGAGATTTTTCAGAAGTACATTCTACCTCTTGTGATACCTTGAGCTTTACCAACCGTGTGTACCTATAGTTCCTATACAGTTAAAGGTACAACATATTCCCCTTCCTTAAAGTACAATCAAATGCAAAACTTTGTTTTTTGTTTTGGATAGAGTGGAGTTGAGAGGGATTAGTACACTTGTCAGTTTTAATTGATGTCCGTGCCCCCGTTAGGGATTTTCTCCCTCTCTATTTGTCCTGTTTACTATTATCATTGGAAGTAAATGTAAAATGTAAAATGTAAAATGTAAAATAAACCCCAAATTTTGCATTGTTCCCAGAAAAGTAATAGAGCTGAAACCTTCTAATGGGAACAATAGTTCTGGTGACTTGGGGGAAAAAAAGGCAGATGGCAAAAAATAAACTGACAGGGGGTTATGATCCTCCCTTTTTCTATCCAAAATTAAAAAAAAAAAAGTTTTGCTTATAGTTCTGCATTAATCCTCATTTACACTAGCTGTGGTTTCTAAAGAGCAATATGAACGTGACAAGGGGTATAATTCCTGTTGCGGCCAAGAAACAAAGCTTTGCGGCTTTGGAATATGTACACCCCAATGTAATTTCAAGGGGATTACTATATTGTGTGTTTTCTATTTTTTATGTTTTGATTATTGTACTGTGTAGTTCTGTTTACCCTGCTTGCATTCTCTGTATAACTGTGTATTGCAATATGGATTATTTGCACTGTTTAGTTATGTTACCCTACTGAACTGGTAATTCCTGAGAAGCAAGTGTTAACAGTAATGGACAGGTTTTCCTGGGCTTTTTGGTAAGTACCACCCTTTGCTGGGGCAAACATATAAATAGGAAGGAACCTCCTCCAAAAGTTGTCATTTTACACATGAGAAGGGAACAGGAGCTGTGTTAGTATGTGATTGCCTCAGTCAGGGTTCCAGGGACGTGGACTTGTGCTATTCATCAAAGGACTTTTGGACTTCAAAGACTCCAAAGACTTTCTCTACAAATTAACGTATGACTACCTTATGGGGCAGGGGGCACCAAGGGGCATTCAGATTTTTTGTATAGGAATGATGTAAGGACTATCAAGCATTAATTGTATATTTATACAACAACTTTAGTTAAGAAAGTTTGTTGGTATACATCTCTGCCTGTTTTGAAGTTACTTAAGGATATAAGTTAAAGGGGTGCATGCATGCATGGCATATCACAGCACATGGTTCACACCAAGGGACAAAGGGACAAGACAATTCAGATGTGGTACAGAGGTCTAATGTGCTGGCAAGCTAACAAAGGGAAAGCTATATTGCTGTTGCTGATGACTAAAGTATGAGTGTCTCGGTGCATAAGCAACCAGACAGTCAAGAAGAGAAGGTGACTTGGCTTAGGTGACGGAAGTGAAGGAGCTTATGTGCTTAGGAACCCCAATCTGGGTGTAACTTGTAGTTCTGGCATCCTAGGGACCCGGTCTGTATTTAACTTAAGATGGCGTGCAGTTCCCCCAAAACCGCCCCCCCCCCCCCAAAACTTGATCCAACGATGTGCAGGAGAGCAGCTGCTCTCCCAGCTTTCTCATTCCTCATTGGTTCAGGCACAGCAGCAGGAGCCAGTCAATTAGGGTTGTCACCTGTCCGGGATTCACCCGGACAGTTTGGGTTTTGAATCATGTGTCCACCTGAAGCCCAGACACATTATTCAGAGCTAATCTCATTAGGATTCCCCCTATAACAGCCACCAACTCTCCCCCTCCCTCTGCACCTTTGGCTGTTCACAGCCCCCAGTTGCACTTTCAGTTTGCACTGTTTCCCTTTTCAATTGGCTGCTCCCGGAGCCTCTCCTGCTCCTCATCCATCCATGCTTTGGTCCACCCTCACTGTAACACAACATAACTGGCTTTCAATAACATTGCATGCTGCTCTATCTCTCACTCCCACTAGCAATGTCGCATCTCACTTTAGAACTGCCACTTTCCCATTTATTCAACATCTTCCTTCCCCTCACCACGACTCTGGTGCTCCTCTGTTCATTGCCTCCTTGCTCACCTCCATCCGCGTCGCTCACCGTTCAGAGCAAGCTCCTTTCTCTCTGCAAGTCTCATTTCATCCCCCCCCTGTCCCCATCCATGTCTGTATCTCCCCCAACTCCACCAACCTACCACCTATCTTTGCTGCATCCCCTCTCTCCATCCCCAGTCATCCCCCTCACTCACTTTCCTCTCAGCTTCCTGTCCTCGGTCACCCCCCCCCCCCTTTGCAGCCCCTCCTATTTATACTACCTACAAAACCGACCTCCCATGTCAACCCCCCAACCTTCACATTATTACTCTCCTTGGTGCACCCAAATGTGTTCCAGGTCTTTTACTACTTCTATAGTGTACAGGCGGTCCTCGGGTTACAAACATATGACTTGCAAATGACTCCTACTTATAAACATAGGGAGATAACAGAAAGTGAGAGGAAATCTACCCCTAGGAAGGGAAATTCACTCCTGTAAGAGTTATCATGGCAAAAAAGGTGTTTACATTGAAGCGTTATCACCAATTCTTGTTTCCACAACAACCCAACATTTTCAATATTCAATTGTCATAGGCACAGAAAGTGAGATGACAATCTTCTGAACAGGGGCACAGACAACAAAACAGATGTTACAGAGGTGATAGCCCTTCCTTATGCTATCCAAAAAACGTAAAAAATATTATTTTGGCTGGAGCTACACTTCAACAGTGTACATCTTCTGACTTACAAACAAATTCAACTTAAGAACAAATCTACAGACCCTATCTTGTTTGTAACCCGGGAACCGCCTGTATACTACAAAAGAAAAAAAATATCTGTACGCCACTAAAGTGTTCGGGTTTGGTTTGAATGGTGGCAACCCTACAGTCAATCCAATGAGGAGGGAGTGGGGAGCGGGAATGAGCTCTATTCTGTGTGTCAACGAACACAAAGAGCGGGGCTTGAGTGCAAGCACTCATCAGGGCAGGAGCTCTGAGCGCCGGCAGGGGACCTGAGAAGAGGAGAATCAGGGCTGCTGTGTGCAAAAACATTACAGAGAGCAGAAAAGTATGACATATTTGTTACTTTTTTGAAAAAAAAAATCATTTAGTACCACTTTAACTTAGCTCAGTGTGTAAATGAACAGAGCAACATATAAAAAGTTAAATGGAGGAATATTACAAGTTACAGGGCAGTTCTCTAGCCATATAAAACATTATATGATAGTAGCCTGTGACCTTTAAACCTCTTTTACCTCTCTAGCACACATTTTTGATTTAATAAAAGATGCTTCCAGTCTGTAATGTTCCCTGGTCTCAAATTAATATATTTTTGTGGGCAGTTTTACATTCAATAGAGTCTAAAGGATGTGACATATTTATAGGCAACATTTTCATTTTTGCTGGATAACTGCATTGTCCAGATATATGCAATAACATCAGTACTCACAAAATACATACATATGTTTTATAGAAAACTTTATTTTTATTATTATTATTATTATTAATAATAAACAGGATTTATATAGCACCAACAATTTGCGCAGTGCTTTACAACATGAGGGCAGAAAGTGCAATCACAATACAATTCAATACAGGAGGAATCAGGGGGTCCTGCTCCTTAGAGCTTACAATTCAGGAGACCTTTACATGCATAGTGAAATAAACATATATTGCAATAATTCTAACTGCATTCTAACATTTTCTAATTGAAAGAATCAAAGGAATTGACATGCAGTTATAAAGCTGGAGAACCTCTGAAGAAGTGATGACAGATTTTCCATTGAAATGCCTAGAGCCTCAATCAAGAGACAGAGTATAGAAGAGATAGTTGGTAACTTCACTCTTGGTGGGACCACACAGTACTTGCAATTCGAGAGAACCAAAGGCACCCACGGGACTTTGCCTTGTTCAGTATGTTGACTCTTTGAAGTAGAAGGGAACAGCTGATAGTTAATGAGATGACTGAAATAAAAGATGTCTTATCTTCCCCTCTGACCAGAAAAAAGGAGAAACACTAACTCTATTGCTGTTTGTGCTACATTCCCATTGTTAACATTTATAAGTGGGAATACATTTTACAATTGGTCAACAATAGGCAGCTTTATAAAGTTAGTTTACATTAACCAAATCACAGAGATCTTTTCTACTCTTGTCTTATCAGAGGAGTGTTTAACTTTCTGCATGAACAAAGTTGTCCAAATAACAGATATTTTAAGCACATATATGGTAATCTGCTTGTTGTATAACTTTGAAGATATATGATATTTGATACGTGGCTGCAGTGGTTCTATTGAGTTCCATGGGCAAGTTTGGCAAGTGGCATCGCTTAAGTTAAAACTGCTGCACTGGGAAGAGAAATGTCGCTACTGGGGCAATGTTAACAGATCTAGGTGGCCGCCATGACAAATTGCAGGTGGGCAGTAGTGGGGATGGTAAAAAGGCGGGTCGATTGCCTGTGTGAGCTTCGCCTGTACATTTAGGAAAAAATCCAGGCCTTTTTTAAAGGAATCTACTGAGCTGGCCAAAACCAGCTCTTAAAGGAGTCTATTCCACATTTTCACAGCCCTTACTGTGAAGAAATCCTTCTGTATTTGGATCTTTCCTCTAGACATATAGCGTTCCTCTCTTGTCTTCTGTGATGACCTTAAAGTGAATAGCTCAACACCAAGTTCACTATATGGACCACTACATGTTGATCATATCCCCCTTAATCTACTCTTCTAAAGAGAGAATAAATTCAGTTCCTCTAATATATCCTCATAGCTGAGCTCCTCCATGCCATCCAAGTTTTTTGTGTGTACGGGGCATAAGAGTAAGGAGGTTCGAAGGGATACATTCGAGAGACAGAGGCTTTAATGCTTATTGTCGACACAGAGTGTTCAAGAGAAACAAGGCAATCCCAGGGGCGGACTGACCATTTCGTCACTCGGGCACTGCCCGAGGGTCCCGGGCAACTAGGGGGCCCCATCAGGGTTGCCAGCCTCAGTAAAACTAGGGACAGTATGTAAAAATATGTGTTTTTTTTACATCTGCCTCTGAAATGTCTCTTACCAACATACTTTTGGTCTAAAAATCCTGAGATTATAGCTGCCCCACCTCTCCAGTACCTTCTCAGCCAATAGAAACATGTCTGTGTATACTGTGTGTACATGTATGTGTATATTGTGTGTACATGTATGTGTATACTGTGTGTCCCCATAATCTCCTATTGCCTGGGGGCCCCCATGAGTTGTCAGTCCACCCCTGGGCAATCCTTTAAAAGATCACTAACTTTGGTGTTGAAATGCTACTGGGGTTAACCTCCAACGAGCACCCAAGAATGCCACTCAGAGCCTAGACCAAATTCATCAAGAAGTCCAAAACAGCTTTAATGGTGACTAAATGAAGACAATAAACATGTTTTTTTTTTGGGGGGGGGGGGGGAATATGCTCCCCTCTTTTTATTGGTTTGGGGCTTAAATGGAAACAGCTAAAAGAAAAAGTTTTCTACAACTGTTTCACTGGAATAATTCTGTCCCATCTGATTCATTTGCAAGACGTAAATTTAAGATTTCAATGGCATTTACCATGTCTAAGCCATTTTTTGCTATTCATCAGCGCACTACTTTAATTGCCATGCCACGCTATACCCAAAATTGATATCAACTTTTTTTCACACAAATAGAGATTTATTTTGGTGGTATTTGATCACCACTGGATTTTTAAATTTTTTGTGATATAAAAAAAAAATATTTGAAAAAAAACCCCAATATTTTTTACTTTCTGCTATAAAACAAATCCAATAAAAAATATCTAATTTCGTCATTAATTTAGGCCAATGTGTATTCTGCTACATATTTTTGGTAAAAAAATCCAAATAAACAGATATTTATTGGTTTGCGCAACATTATAATGTCTATAAACTAAAGGATATTTTTATTTATTAATTTTTTTTTCTAGTAATGATGCCGATCAGCGACTTATAGTGGGACTCAGATATTTGAGATATATATACTGTATATATGAGATACTTTCTGCTATAAAAAATATCCAATAAAAAAAATCTGATTTCTTCATATTTGGCCAAAATGTATTCTGCCACATGTTTTTGATAAAAAAAAATCCCAATAAGTGTATATTGATTGGTTTGTGTGAAAGTTATAGCACCTACACACTATGGTATATATTATACTACTAATGACATCGACTTACAATGGGACTGTTATAGAGTGGTGGGCAATCTGACACTAACTGACGCTGGGTGGAACTGATTAATTACCACTGTCATCACCAGTGACATTAATACAGTGATCATTGATAGTACTGTACACTGCCACTGTACTAATTACACTGGCTGGGAAGGGTTTAACATCAGGGTCAATAAAGTGGTTAAATGTAGGTTTAACTATGTGTAATGTGTGTAAAGTGTGCTGCTCTTACTAATAGATCTCTAAGTTCTCTAAGAAACAGGGAGTTTGTTCCCTCTGTACAGAGCTCTGTGTTATTTTTCAACACAGTGCTGTGGGCTGTGACTGTACACAGCCGATCATCAGATTCCGACTGTGAATTGTAGCACCCTCTAGCGTTGCTAGAGTTAGTTTTTTTGTACAGTGTAGGTAAATTGTTCAGGCTTGGCTGGCAGCCAAGCCTGTGTTGTTTTTCTGGGTGAGGGTTGAGTGACTCAAGGCGGCTGGTATGACTCACAGGAAGCATCTCTGATATCTCCCCCTACTTTGGTAAACTAGCAGGAGATTCCAGAAGGATGGGAGTGGATCGGAGAAGGAGATGCCTGGAGTATGCTGACAGCCCAGACTAATCCCCAACAGATGGGCTGGCAACTACTTAGGGTCAGCCCAGCCAGGGCAGTTTGAGTTTGGGTGATAGGTGGAGATGGAGTGTTAGGCTGTTGAAGGCCTTTGAGAGTATTCTCCTAGTCTGGGTGGAGGGGTGAACTCAGGTCTGGGATTGGGTATGGAAGGGCCCCCTTTTCAAGACACACAGGGGGATACAGACCAGGAGGCACAAGAGCAAGGAGAGGACTGCAGGAAAACACTGCTGGGCAAATCCCCATGGAGGAAGACAGCCAGAAGGGCTGGTGAGTGTACAGTCAAGGGACTGAGAGGCATGCCTGAAGGGACTGGGTGCAAGCAGTCTGGAATGGATGCAGAGTCAGTCTGGGAGGACTGTGGAGTTTTAGCAAGGAGGGCCGGTGAAAGGGGCAGCTGCAGCCAGGCAGGCTGGCAGTGCCTGAATAGGTGGTACAGGGACCAGAAGCCACAAGAATAGGACAGCTAAGCACTGGGACTTCTTTTCTGCTACACTACCAAAGGTGCCCACTATCCCTGCCTACAAAGGGCATTTGCTACATCTCTAACTGGATCTAGGTTGGATCATCTTTTCAGTGCTAGCTGATCCTGGTAGATCTACAAGCAAGATTGTGATGGAGGTAGAAGGAAAAGTGTATGTGCTGTGTGTATACAGTTGTGTCCTTGGAGAATTCTTTCATGTGCTGATCAAGTGGGCATCACATAATAACCCTATCCCCTATCCAAGTTCAACTCCCCTAATAAAACAAAAAAACAAAGCTGCAAAAGACAAATTTCTGACTCCAGCATGTATGGAAAATTTGTGTGCCGGGTGGGAGATACCCATATTCACCAGCAGCTCCCATGGGAGTAGCACTACAGACTCATTGGCTGGGAATGCTTACAGGCTCCCACTGTCTACACAGCCCTAAACCCGGAAGCAGGCAGCGATGTACAGGCACATTGCTTTGCTGTGCGGGCCACCCGTCTGCAGTACATTGAGTGTAGGCAGTCTGCAAGTGGTTAAGCCCTGATAAAGGGGGAGTGTGTTTTGCTCCCAAAATGCTTTGAATTTCTTGTGAATTATTAACCACTAGCCGATCAGCCACCATAATTTTAATGGTGGCAGGTCGGCACGTTTCCGCTCCTTTAAGAGCCATAACAGGCACATTTCTGGTGGCCGATTGTAGGCACCAGAGCCAGAACGGGGATGTGTGTATGTAAACACACAGAGGGGAGGAGGGACAGATCTGCTGTTCCTAGTGATTAGGAACAGCAATATGTCTCCTCCTCCAGTCAATCCCATCCCCCCACAGTTAGAAACACACATGAGGGAACACATTTAACCCCTTGATCTTCCTCTAGTGTTAACCCCTTCCCTACCAGTGACATTTACACAGTAATCAGTGCATTTTTATAGCACTGATCGCTTTATAAAGTTAAATGGTCCAAAAAATGTGTCAAAAGTGTCCAATCTGTACACCGCAATGTCGCAGTCCTGCTAAAAATCGCAGATCGCCGCCATTACTAGTAAAGAAAAAAAAAAAAAAGAATGCCATAAAACTATCCCCTATTTTGTAGACGCTATAACTTTTGTACAAACCAATCAATATACACTTATTGCAATTTTTTTTACCAAAAATATGTAGAAGAATACATATTGGCCTAAACTGATGAAAAAAATATTTTTTTGGGATATTTATTATAGCAAAAAAGTTAAAAATATAGTTTTTTTTCAAATGCTCCTTTTTTGTTTATAGTTAAAAAATAAATAAAAAAAAACACGCAGAGGTGGTCCTCTGTACCACCAAAAGAACCAGCAAAAGAAAGCTCTATTTGTGGGAAAAAAGGGACATCAATTTTGTTTGAGTACAATGTCACACAACCGCGCAATTGCCAGTGAAAGCGACGCAGTGCCATATCACAAAAAATGGCCTGGTTATTAAGGGGAAAATCCTTCCGATCCTTTAGTGGTTAAAGCTGTTTTGGAACTCTTTATGAAATTGGTCTGGTGATCCTCTCAGTTTAAACTGTATAAAAAAAGCTGACAGTGGATCTAATCCCCCTCCAATCTATCGAAATCACAAAAAAGTTTTCTTCCTGGCTGTAATGTAGAAGGTGAGAAGAGTAAAAGATGAAAGTTCCTGTTTTTACTTCTTCCACTTGTTTCAAATGTCTTTGCAGGTAAAATAATGGCTATTTTTTGCGTTTTAGGCTTAACGTACACGGAATATTTTACAACCTCTCCTGAAAAATTGAACTTGACAGATAGTAGCTGACATTTAAAAACGTCCGTGTTGCTGCATTTATATGCCACGTTTGCGTTTTGAAGCGTTTTTTTTTTTCTAATTGTCAAAAATTAAAAACACCTGTAAACGAAATGTGGCTAAACGCGAGTTACCGCGTTTGCACGCAATTACAAGCTGTTACAGGCGTTTTGTGTTTCAGATGCATCTGAACATCAGTCCTGAACAAATTTTTTTGCTTTCCAAAAAATGATTCTAAACTTAACTGCCTAGAAACAACTATAAATGACCCTTTGTACATTTACTGATAAGATAACAGAGGAGAGTTTAGGGGCAGCTGAAAAAAAACGTCCAATGGCTCCTAAACGTCCGCTTACCAACAGCAGTGTACATGAAGCCTTATGCTATGTACACACAATCGGACACTCTGACAACAAAACCGTGGAATTTTTTCCAAAGGATGTTGGCTCAAACTTGTCTTGCATACACACGGTCACACAAATGTTGTCGGAAATTCCGAACGTCAAGAACGCGGTGACGTACAACGTGTACGACGAGCTGAGAAGAATGAAGTTCAATAGCCAGTGCTGCTCTTCTGCTTGATTTCGAGGAGCACCGCAAACTTTTGTGCGTCGGAATTGTGTACACACGCTCGAAATTATTTCCGACAACAAGTCTTCTTGTCGGAAAATTTGAGAACCTGCTCTCAAAGAGTTGTCAGAAATTCCGACAGCAAATGTCTGATGGAGCCTACACATGGTCAGAATTTCCAACAAGCTCACATCGAACATTTGTTGTCGGAAAATCCTATCGTGTGTACGGCCCATTAGAGGTGGAGTGACAAGAATAGAGAAAGCATGAGAAGCCACGACTAACAGGTTTAAGTGATTGACTAGAATTGTTGTCAAACTTTGGCAATACTGCTCAAAAATTGTATTTTTCTGTCCAAGAAGTATAGACCAAGAAAATGATCCAAGCTGCACAAAGCTTGTTCCTACACCTCAGCTTTTGAATGACTGCTTAAAATGGAACATTTGGTTTAATTATTAGTACCATTAACAGAGTGTCATATTTACCACCCCTTAATAGAGCTTTGCCAGCAATTATCTGAAATGCCAGATGCAGCATTCCCACAGGGAACTGCATGAAAAACCTACAGGTTCTATATTCTCCCAGGAATAGTCACATCTATTAGAAAACCTGCTAAATCTATATTTTCTTTCTGTGCAAAGAAAGTTGACCAATGTATGTTATTAAAGAATATCTAGACCCATTCTGTAAAATCTTAAATAATATACTGTATATTAACATAATAACATGATTTCATAGTTTGTTTTCAATCTCTTTAAATATGCAGCTTTCATTAAAGGCTCCATGCACACTGGGCTTAAAGAGGAAATAAACCTTGATGGGTGTTACTTCCTCTTTGTTTCCCTGCAAAGGTAAAGCATAATGGGCTACTATGCATCGCCCATTATGCATAGTAGCCCATTATGTGGCACTTACCAGCAGGATGTTCCCGTCTTCCTCGCTGGTAGCAAGCGTCCATTCTTCACCCCTCTTCCTTCCGGGGCCGCGAACTCCGGCTCTGTGACTGGCCCAGAGTCATGTGACGTCACTCCCACGCATGCGCACGGGAGATGCCTTTAACGGCATGTTCCAAGCTAGAAACAGCACTGTGTGCCCTTTCTAACTCCGGCGCAGAAGAAAACGCGTATGGCGATTTGCAAATATCCCCTATCTCTCAAGCACCTACAGGTAAACCTTAACATAGGCTTACCTGTAGGTTAAAGTGGTTGTAAAGGGTTTACAACCACTTTAAAGAATGCTGCTTCTACAAGAGTTTTGTGTTTTATTGTAGAAGCAGCTCAGTGATATCCTATGTGTCCATGCAGATTAGGACATTTAAAAGTATATTTTAAGCTCAGTGTTTAGAGGCAGAAAAAAAAAACCCTTCTGATTTGCGTTTTTGGTTGGAGCTTTCTGGCAGAAAAAACACTAAACACTCCAAAGATCTCCAAATTTCATGTACAAAAATGCTCTGTATGAGCATTTTATTTACTTTTTGTCAGGGGGACTGACGTTTTTTTAAGCCCAGTGTTCATGGAGCCTAAAAGTATACCTGGGGATCCTGCTATGAAGTTCCTTGTTCAAATACTTCCTGTTATAGGGGATGGGCAATCTGTTTGTGTGTATAGTGTAAAACAGTATTACATAGGTGTGCACAGCCTTTTGCATTAGGGTGTGCACCTCAAAGCTCAAACACATATGTATGTGTGCATGTGTATCTATACTGACGGTGTCAGTAGAGCAGTGGACAGTGTCAGCAGGGCAGATATTGGTGTCAGTAGTTTTTAAATCTATTATTTTGTTTGTTATTATTTTTTACAATTTTATTTTTTTAATTATTTTTTCACAAATATTTTAGGATCACAGTTAGGAGGCTTTGGTAAAATATCGCACCAGAACCTTCGAACGGAGCGAAAATTCGTAGGAACTTTAGAACCCTATTAAAATCTAGGGGGCTCGAATGTTCGAAATCAAAAATGCTAATTTTAAGGCTAATATGCAAGATATACAACAGAACAACAACAGCAATAAGGGGTAGCTTCAGGTGTATACTGTGCAGGAGGCACACAACACCCACTGTAACAGCACTAGGTTCCCAAGCAAAAAGACACTGTCCCTACCTATCTTACTCTTTCCCTGCACGCGAACACACTACACAAGGCCACCGCACTGGCGGCCTTATATAGTGTGGGGCATGTACTAAACCCCCCTGAGCTATAATTGGCCACAGCATCCTGCCTGTACCCAATTATGGCTCTCCTCGCTGCCAGCAATGTGATTGGCCAAGCATGTGGGGTCACAGTGCATGCTTGGCCAATCATGAGCCAGCAATGCACTGCGATGGCGAAGTGGATTGTGGGCCATTCGTGCCACACAAATTTGGTGCGAACGGTCCACAAATTTCTGTATTCGCCGAACAGGCGAACGGCCCGTGTTCGAGTCGAACATGCGTTCGAGTCGAACACCCAGCTCATCCCTAATCAGGGGTTTAAACAGGGGGAATGTGCACCACACAGGGTGATTAGGGTGTGCCCAGGCATACCTGGCACGCCTATGCAGTATTAGAAATTTACAGAATCCCTAGAGTGCATAGTAAGTTCAGATTAAATTTACTGTGCAGTCAAGGTGTCAGAGAATTATTTAAACCAAATAGACTATATTGCTTTAAAGGTAATCGAAAAAGAACATCTTGTCTAGTTTTGTATTACCCATTCTTGGTGATGAATGAAGGAAACACTACAACAAACCTGCCATTCAGAAAGAGTTGCTGGGAGTGCAGTAGATGTGTATACATTTTTGGTAAATTTTCCATTAGGAATGAGGTGAGAGGGGGCAGTTATCAGTGTAACCAACCTGGCCATGTGGTTTAAGAACTTTAATTCACGCTGGAAAGTTGCTCACATGTCTGGCAATTGTTTATGATATGAATACCATACAATACCATACAGTTAGCATTTAGATCTACTTTATTATTGCTTATCTCAGCCTGATACTTGCTATTTTTGTTAATTGATGGGATTTACACTTATGGTAACCTAATAACCTTTGTACAGTTTGAATTCCCAAAGTACAGCCAGATGTACTTGTCAGCTTGTCAAGTAATTGTCAGCTTCTCATTGTCTTCAGCTGCAGCAGTGGTGTAAATGAGTTTACTGTTTATACATTTAAAGTTATAACTCTCACTTTTTAATAATTAATAATAATAATTTGGAAATATGTTTCAGAAAGCTGTGAGCTCTGAAAAAAATCAGATTGAGTTAAGGCTGAACTCTAAGCAGAACTTAAAAACAAAAGCTATTGCAGCTCTATATTCAATATACACTCACCGGCTACTTTACACACCTGTTCAATTTCTTGGTAACACAAATTGCTAATCAGCCAATCACATGGCAGCAACTCAATGCATTTAGGCATCTAGATGTGGGGAAGACGACTTGCTGAAGTTCAAGCCGAGCATTAGAATGTGAAAGAAAGAGAATTTAAAGTGGGAGTAAACTCGCATGCATGCATTTTACCTATAGGTAAGCCTATAATAAGGCTTAGCTATAGGTACTGTAAATATCTCTTAAACGTGCACCATTTAGGAGATACTTACTGTAGATTCAACCAGTGACGTCGCTGATGCATGCGCTCTGAAGGAACGGCATACCTGTGCCGTTCCTTTAGAGTCTTGTGCCGTAAATGGTGGCTCCCACGTGCATACGCGGGATTGACATCATCATTGACTCCAGCCACTCACACAGTTGCAGGCGAACCAGGAAGGAAGACCATGTGAAGATGGAAGCACCTTCAGTGGTGACAGCATGTTGCTGGAGGGCTTCATTCTAAGGCAAGTTTCACATAATGTGCTAGTACTGTGTGTGATGCATAATAGCACATTATGACATTGCCTTGCAGGTTAACCACTTAACAACCGGCCCATAGCCGAATGACGGCTACAGGGCGGTTGTTTAACTCTGGGAGGCCGTCATATGACGTCCTCCCAGAATTCCGCTCTCGCGCGGCCCCTGGGGCGCGCACTCGAGAGCATCCGTGACCGCCGGCGCATCACGCATCACGGATCATGGTAAACGCCCGCTCATCGCGGCCGTTTACCACGTGATCGCTCCGTCAAATGACGGAGTGATCACTTGTAAACAAACCGGCGTCATGTTATGACGCCGGTTCCTCCCTCCCCCTCTCTGTACCGATCGGTACAGCGGAGGGGGAAGAGATCAGTGTCAGCAGCGCTGTGGGCTGCATCTGCAGTGCCCACATCGCTGCTCACCGAAATTTAACCCCATCAATTTCCTGCCATTACTCTGCAATACTCTGCAATACCCTGCAACACTCTGCAATACCCTGCAACACTCTGCAATACCCTGCAACACTCTGCAACACTCTGCAACACTCAGCAATACCTTGCAACACTCTGCAACAACCGCCAATACCCTGCAACACTCTGCAACACCCGCCAATACCCTGCAACACTCTGCAATGCTCTGCAATACCCGCCAATACCCTGCAACACTCTGCAATGCTCTGCAACACCCGCCAATACCCTGCAACACTCTGCAATGCTCTGCAACACCCGTCAATACCCTGCAACACTCTGCAATGCTCTGCAACACCCGCCAATACTCTGCAATGCTCTGCAACGCAATACTCTGAGATACCCAGCCATACTCTGAGATACCCAGCCATACCCAGCCATAGTCGGTGATATCCTGCAATACCCAGCCATAGACAACCCCCCCCCCCTCCCGCCGCCCTCCGGTGCTTCTACCGACTCGCCAATACGATCAAAGCCAGAATCTTTTTTTTTTTCAGGCTTCCCAGCTTAGAGGTGAGATGCGGGGTCTTATTGACCCCATATCTCACTGTAAAGAGGACCTGTCATGCCATATTCCTATTACAAGGGATGTTTACATTCCTTGTAATAGGAATAAAAGTGATCAAAAAATGTATTTTTGGGGAAAAAAATGTCAAACTAAAATAAATAAAGTAAAATGAACAATAAAATTTTTTTTTTTTTTTTAAAGCGCCCCTGTCCCCATGTGCTCGCATGCAGAAGCGAACGCATACGTAAGTCCTGCCCACATATGAAAACGGTGTTCAAACCACACATGTGAGGTATCGCTGCGAACGTTAGAGTGAGAGAAATAATTCTAGCCCTAGACCTCCTCTGTAACTCAAAACATGTAACCAGTAAAAAAAAATTAAATCGTCGCCTATGGGGATTTTTAAGTAGCGACGTTTGGCGCCATTCCACGAGCCTGTGCAATTTTGAAGAGTGACATGTTATGTATCTATTTACTCAGCGTAACTTCATCTTTCACATTATGCAAAAATTGGGCTAACTTTACTGTGTTTTTTTTTTTTTAAGCACAAAACTATTTTTTTTCCAAAAAAAAGCATTCGAAAAAATTTCTGCGCAAATACCGTGCGAGATAAAAAGTTGCAATGACCACCATTGTATTCTCCAGGGTGTTTGCTAAAAAACATATATAATGTTTTGGGATTCTATGTAATTTTCTAGCAAATAAATGATGATTTTTACATGTAGGAGAGAAATGTCAGAATTGTCCTGGGTGCTCCAGAACGCCTGATGGCGCTCCCTGCATGTTGGGCTTCTGTATGTGGCCACACTGTGTAAAAGTCTCACACATGTGGTATCGCCGTACTCCGGAGTAATAGCAGAATGTGTTTTGGGGTGTAATTTGTGGTATGCATATGCTGTGTGTGAGAAATAAACGGATAATATGACAATTTTGTAAAAAAAAAAAAAAGTAAAAAAATCTTGATTTGCAAAGAATTGTGGGAAAAAAATGACAACTTCAAAAAACTCATCATGCCTCTTACTAAATACATTGGAATGTCTTCTTTCCAAAAAGGGGTCATTTGGGGGGTATTTGTACTTTTCTGGCATGTTAGGGTCTCAAGAATTGAAATAGGCCGTCAGTACTTCAGGTGTGATCAATTTTCAGATATTGGCACCATAGCTTGTGGACTCTATAACTTTCACAAAGACCAAATGATATCCACCAATTTGTTCTTATTTTTACCAAAGATATGTAGTAGTATACATTTTGGCCAAAATTTATGAAGAAAAAATTACTAATCTGCTAAATTTTATAACAGAAACAAAGAAAAATTCATTTTTTTACAGAATTTTCTGTATTTTTTCTTTTATAGCACAAAAAAATAAAAAACCAAGCGGTGATTAAATACCACCAAAAGAAAGCTCCATTTGTGTGAAAAAAAGGACAAAAATTTCATATAGGTCCAGTGTTGCATGACTGAGTAATTGTCATTCAAAATGTGAGAGCACCGAAAGCTGAAAATTGGTCTGGTTATTAAGGGTGTTTAAGTGCCCAGTGGTCAAGTGGTTAAAAAAAAAAATGAATAAAAGAAGCCAGTGGTTTAATATTGCTTTAACAGGTTCCCGAACGGCGCACGCCGATGTACGTCGACAGAATGGCACGGGCAGGCATATTGGCGTACAGGTACGTCCAATCTTTAATGCCGCCCTGCCATCGCAAACACGCCACCGGCGGCGCGCTCGCGTGCCGGTCGGGACCCCCGTTCTGCCTAGCAACTAGTGACGCTGATCTCTGCTCCATTCGATTGGAGCAGAGATCAGTGTTCACTAAATGAAAGCCCAGCCCCCCACAGTTAGTAACACACCCCTAGGAACACTTAACCCCTACACTGCCACCCACTGGTTAACCCTTTCACTGCCAGTGTCATTTACACAGGAATCACTGCATTTATATAGCAGTGATTGCTGTATAAATGACAATGGCCCCAAAAATTTATCAAAAAATGTCCGATTTGTCCGCCATAATGTCGCAGTCACAATAAAAATCGCTGATCGCCGCTATTACTAGTAAAAAAAAAAATATTAATAAAAATGCCATAAAACTATTCCCTATTTTGTAAACGCTATAACTTTTGCGCAAACCAATCAATAATCGCTTATTGCGATTTTTTTACCATATCGGCCTAAAGTGAGGGAAAAAATGTTTTATTTACATATTTTTGGGGGATATTTATTATAACAAAAAGAAAAAAATATTTTTTTTTCAAAATTGTCGCTCTATTTTTGTTTATAGCGCAAAAAATAAAAACCGCAGGGGTGATCAAATACCACCAAAAGAAAGCTCTATTTGTGGGAAAAAAAGGACCCCAATTTTGTTTGGAAGCCATGTCGCATAACTGCGCAATTGTCAGTTAAAGCAACGCAGTGCTGAATCGCAAAAAGTGGTCTGGTCTTTGAACAGCAAAATGGTCCAGGGCTGAAGTGGTTAAGTGACTTTGAACGCGACATGGTTATTGGTGCCAGATGCCAGATTTCAAAAACTGCTGATCTTTGCAGAGAATGGACCAAAAAAGAAAACAATATCCAGTGAGTGGCAGTTGTGGGGAGGAAAATGCCATGTTGATGTCAGAGGTGAGAGGAAAATGGGCAGACCGGTTTGAGATGTTAAAAAGGCAAAAGTAACTCAAATAACCACTCGGTACAACCAAGATATGCAGAACACCATCTCTGAACGCACAACACATTGAATCTTGAAGCAGATGGGCTACAACAGCAGAAGACCACACCAGGTGCCACTCCTGTCAGCTATGAACAGAAAACTGAGGCTACAATTCACACAGGCAAAATTTGACAATAGAAGAGTAGAAAAATGTTGCCTGGTCTGATGAGTCTCGATTTCAGCTGCGACATTCAGATGGTAGGGTCAGAATTTGGCGTAAACAACTTGAAAGCATGGACCCATCCTGCCTTGTGTAGCGTTGCCCCCTAAGGAGCTGCCAAAATTTGTTCAGTCCGTTACTCTGCCTCTCAACCCCAAAGAACTGTCTCAGCCCCTCTGGCACACCTAACAAACAGTGTACATGCAAACAGAGTAAAACGGACACAAATGTAGTGAACAGGAAGTTTGTTTACTGGGAGACTTTCCACAATCAAATAGTGATCTGGTAACTCAATAGTCAAGAATGGCAAACTGTGATCTTTAATAGTGTTAATGAAACCCAAAATGCAGACTTCAAAATAACACAGTCAAACAACTTAAATAGGTCTAGAGTTGCTTATGCACTCAGGCATAAAGGGGAACTGATCTGACTTAACAACGATCAGTCTGTTTCCCTCAAATCCTGAAATCATAGGCCCAGGCAGTTAAATGTGAGGCAATAGGTCACAAATGCAATTTATCACTTTAATAATTAATGTGAGAGTTCCCCTTTAAAGGTAGTCACTGGAATCACTAAATTACTGATACTGAAGGAGTAACAGAAAGGGTCCTCACAATGGAGATATCCAGGATCTTCAGCTAGCCTGGCGTTGGTTCACTTTGTGTCCGTCACAGTACGCCTTCAGTTCATTCAATGGATAACCACTCCTTAATACGCTCTCCCATTAGCAATTCTTCGATTATTGTATATTCATAAAAAGTTATATGAAACCAACATTGTGTAAAACCATTTCAACTTTAATTATAAAATTTAAAACATATTACAATATGTTTTAAATTTTAAATATTACATTTTAAATTTGAAGTTTTAAATTTTTTATTAAATGTTATAATTAAATTTTACACATTTTAAATTTTATAATTAAAGTTGAAATACATTTTATAAATTTTATAATTAAAGTTGAAATGGTTTTACACTATGTTGGTTTCATATACCTTTTTATGAATATACAATAATCAAGGAATTGCTAACGGGAGAGCGTATTAAGGAGTGGTTATCCATTGAATGAACTGAAGGCGTACTGTGACAGTTAAGTATAGTGAGTGGCCATTTTATAAGGTGGTGGGGGCAAAAAAAGTTTATGCTGGTGGAAAGTAAGACACATGAACACAGAAGGATTTGGACCTTGATTCCACATTCCATTGTAATTTGGAGATTGGACTGTATTCACACAATGATGGGGGGAGCTCGGAGTGCATTGCATTTGAGGACTATTGTGGTATTTTGGGGCATATTTTTTGTTTATAATTTTTATAATATTTTCTGATTCAATTTTATTTTGGAACTTTGAGTGGTCTCTGGCGGGAGTATCACAATATTAATATTCATTGTGAATTACTGTAATGATGGATAGAAATTAATACATTTTTTGTATATAAATCATATCAAATTTACCATAGAAATTTTGGGTAACACGTAAAGTAAGAGGGGGCGCAATCCCCAAACACAGTTCATATATATTTCCTTCATTTATGTGAGGGAGTACCTGGGATTGCAGTGTACCAGCACAGGAGTAAAAGCGGTAGTTTTGTGAGCGCCGGTATCTAAATTAATTTTGAATTCCTTCCAATACCGTGGTCTCTTTGGTCTACCTGTAAAGTGGCAGATCTGTACCATGCCTAGAATCTGCAGCAGCAATAATTGCATTTATAAAGCCAAACAAATGTACATTTTCCCTGCAAGCTGTCTTTATTTTGCTCAGCAACAGCTGGGGAGCCAGTGTGTATAATGAGGCCACAATGTAGTGCACTGGGAACAAGATTAGAGATTTTTTTAGATTCTGGTGTCAGTTTGAATTTCTATAGAAATAATGGGTGCATAAAAATTGGTCTTTGGGTGTTGGTGGCGTCTTCCCACTGTAACCCTATGAAGGTAATCTTGATAAAAACAAGAATTGGCCATGCTGTAAAAAATTGCAATGATATGCACCTGTCATACAGGTGCAGAAGAATTACTCTTTGGGTATCAGAAGCACCTTCCCACCGTAGCCCTATAGAGGTGCTCTTGATTAAAACAACAAAAATTGCAATGATATGCACCTGTCAAACAGGTGCTGAAAAATTGGTCTTTGGGTGTTAATTGTGCCCATGAAACCGATACCAAACACATGCTTCCAGATGAAATGATTGAACACCCTCAAAGCTAGGCAGCCTCAAAGTCCTGCAGAGAGTCCACATCTCAAAAAGACGTAATCAGTGACATTGGCATCAGGGGCTTCATAGCTGGTAATCTAGGACTGATTCATTTTTATAAAAGTCAAATGGTCCACGGTGTCTGTGGACAGACACATTCTATGATCTATAACGAAACCTCCTGCAGCACTAAATGCCCGTTCTGAAAGCACGCTGGATGCAAGGCAGACCAACAACTCATTAGCATACTGGGCAAGTTCTGGCCAGTGGTCTATTCTCATGACCCAGTAAGTCAGTGGATCTTCAGCTGGAAAGCTCTCTCTCTGTTTTGGCCCCTAGGTAATCGTCCACCATGTGATGCAGACACTGCCGATGGGATGTGGAAGCTGACAGCCCTGGCGTCAAAGACCAAAAAGATTCCGAAATGCCTCACTTCGGCGGCGTCTTCTTCAACACTCCTCTCTTGACCAACAGAAGACTCAAAACCACATTTTGCACAACACTGTAACCTACTGGAGTCAGGAAAAACGTTAAATAAAATCTTCTTTAATGTGTCCTCAAGAGATTTTATCTTCTGCACTCTCTGTGGGGACGGCATGAGTTCTGAAACCTTGACCTTATAACGGAGGTCAAGGAGGGTTGCCATTCAGTAATTATCCTTCTCCTTTATGACATTTATTCTTGGGTCTTTTCACAGGCTTTGAAGCTTACCCATGTGCCTCAAATTTGCCAAGGCTTGAGAAGCAGACTCCTCGTGGTCACTCAGGATGACAGAATCTGGAACTTCCTCCTCCCAGCCACTTACTATTCCCAAGGGTCCTGGGGTTGGAAAGCCCTTGCTTACAGATTGATGCATGTCTTCCTCTTCTTCGAAGCCTATGAAAGTGCCAGAATCCTCCTCCTCATCCTCCTCCCCTCTCTCCTCCTGTGTGTTCTGTGACATAGAAGTGATGGTGTCTGGATAAAATGGGCCTTGAGAGGAAAGGAAGTCCTTCTCTTCCTCCTGCTGCTCTGCCTCTAGTGCCCTGTAGATAATATCACGCAGAGTTTGCTCCAGCAGGAACACAACAGGGATTGTATCACTGATGCATCGTCACAGTGCCTGCATCCTAATGATCAGCTATTGGCGTGGGGAAAAAAGCTGAGGCGGCCTGAGCCTGTATTCACACAGGTTTTCTTTGACGGCCCTCTGACACATGTATAGCTGCTGCAACATTGACAAAGTTCCCCCTGGTGGGCATGCCACAAATCAGGCGGTTTATGGGCAGGTGGATTTTCTGCTGAATTTCAGCCAACCAAACACTCTGTATGATCACCTGCAAATGGCTAAAGACTCTTCTGGCCAGATTTAGCACAACTTGCAACCTTGGGTAAGTATTTAGGAAGCGCTGCACCACCAAATTGAGGACATGTGGCAGGCATGGCACATGTGTCAACTTTCCCCGTCTGAGGGCGGACAGGAGGTTTGAGCCATTATCGTACACCACCATTCCTGGCTCCAGCTGGTGTGGTGTGAACCACCCCTGGGCCTCTCCCTGCAGAGCTGCAAGAATCTCTGCTCCAGTGTGGTTCCTGTCCCCTAAACACACCAGCTGAAGCACTGCATGGCACCTTTTAGCCTGACTCTGGGAATAGCCCTTTGAACGCTTAGTGGGTACCTGATGCTCATAGGACAATTCTGCAGAGGAGGGCATGAAGGTGGTGGAGGAGGAGGAGGGGATAGAGCTCACAGGTCTTGCATCATCACCACCAGCTGTATAGGGATGTGGGGGCACAACAAGCTGCAGCCCTGAGCCCTGTCCTGCATCCTTTCTGGTTGCAAGCAGCTTTACCTAGTGTGCTGTGAACGAAATACATCATCCCTGTCCATGCTTGCTGGACCATGTGTCAGCAGTAAGGTGGATTTTACAGCTGACTGACTTGCCCAACGATGCCAGAACATTCCCTTCCACGTGATGGTAGAGAGATGGAACTGCCTTACGTGAAAAGTTGTAGTGACTGGGAACCTGCCATTGTGGTACAGTACATTGTGTGAATTCAGGTAAGGAGGCAGAATCCACCAAGCTGAAAGACAGAAGTTGGAGAGCCAACAGATTTGACAAGCTTGTATTTAAACGCTGGGCATTTGGGGGGCAGGGACTGTATTTTTTTGTCCCGCTGCAACAGATGGGGCAGAGAAGTTTGCTGGCTACAGTCTACAGCTGGTGGTGTGCTGCTGGCAGATGTGCTGCTAGGACCTGAGACACCCTGTGCTATACCATCTTCCCTGTTAGTGGAGGCTGCTTAGAGGTAATGACTCAGTATAGCAGGGGCAGACTGAAGTGGGTAAGGAGGAGGAAGAGGAGGAGGGACAGATTTGTGCCCCCTTTATGTGGCTTTTAGGTTCTCTTGCCAACGGGCTGAGGGGTTGGACATTAAATTCCTTGTTAAGCATGTGGTACCAAAATGGTTGGTGTTTTTGCCACGTTTGATGTGCCTGAGACACAGTTTGCAGATAGCAACAGTGCAATCTGCTGCAGATGTGCTAAAAAAGGCCCAGACAGCTGAGCTTTGGGGAGTGGGCTAGGAGATAACAGCTGCAGAATGTGATGGAATAGGGTTGCTGCTCTCTACAGCTGCTCTCTACTTGTCAGGAAAGTCCCAGTAGAAGTAGACGCAGTATTGGCAAATCTGGAGCGCACCTGTGCGTGCTGGTGCACGATTGTGCGTGTGCACGTATGCGCGGAACTTGGTGCGAAACGGCCTATTTCAACTAGAAATGCACAATGGATTGATGCTATCTGATCCGCAGCTCCCTGTGATCCCTGCTCCTGTTTACCTCTCTTTGTGTGTTTGATATCCTGAATGACCCGACTTGACCTTTGGACTCTCCTTGCTCTCCGCCTGCATCTGAGCTCGGCCTGCCTCTGAATTTGAACCTGCTTGCTCCTCTGGTACCTTGCTGCCTGCCTGTTGTTGACCCGGCCTGTGACCTGATCTGTTTGCCCTGCTAATGCTCCAGCATCATCTTTCTGCACCTGCCGGCCTGCTTGCTCCCTCTGGAATCCACTAACCTTTGAACTGTGTATGGACTGTTTGATCCAGCTTCTGGGTGTGGATATCGGGTGCACCTGCTTCCAGCTTGTCCGCTGTCCGGTTGGTGATCACCTCTCCAGCATCAGGGACCCCAGAGCCGCCCTTCCTGCAACTAACCCACCAGGCTCTCATACCACTCTGCACTCCTGTGCCTCCTGTCTGCTCTACCAGGGACCGCAAGTCACATACGGAAGGGAGACCTTCCTCTGCACTCGGGCTCATCAGTTAGGTACGTGAGAATCTGATACTACTCTTTCTTGATGTCAGCCTTCTTGGGGTTGTGCCACCCTACCTTCAGTTTTCTCATCTGCTCTATCTGGCACCCAAGTCGCATCAGTGGCATCATCATCATCATCATCTCCATCTCCTCCATCTTCATCAATACCACTGGAGACAACTTGGCAATAGGCTGCGGCTTGGGGAACATGAATGCAAATTTGTCTACCTGTGTTCCTCCCCCTCTCTAGGCTCATGTTCCTGTCATTCTCAACCTCAGAACCAACATCTGAATCCAGTAATAGCTGGGCATCATCAAGGAGCAAGGGGCTGACGCTGTGGAAAATAACTTAGCTGACTCAATGGCTGATGTTGGGGCTATAGCAGAAATAAATGCGGACAATGAGGCAGGTTTATCCACTCTGGCAACTGCAGGGGACTGCATACTAGTCTCTGCTTGTGTGATAGAGGAGGAGGAGGACGAAGAAGGTTTAGTAAGCCAGTCCACCACCTCCTCTACATGCTCTGGCTGGATAGCATGAACAAACTCACTAAACAGAGGAAATTATGACCTGCCTGAGGACTGTCCACCATGTCCACCTTTGCCTGTGGATACATTTGTTGCTGGCAACAGTGCCCAGGAAAGTCTGCCTCTCCTTGTTGTCCTCCCAGACATTATTGGGAGGGAGAGGGCGGTGCTTATAAACAAATATAAAGAAGAACTTGAAATCTGTACGTAGATGCACTTTAATCAATGTATAGAGGTGTTTGGTACACTTTAGTTTGAGTACTCACACTACACAGACACACTCCAGGGATACACTATAATATAATGCACCAAACGTACAGTGACACACAGAACGATATGGCATTAAACTGGCAGTAATGCACACAAAAGTGAATGATGTTAAACTGGCAGTAACGCACAAAACTATATGCCGTTAAACTGGCAGCAACAAACAAAGAACTAGATAGTGTTAAACTGACAGTAACGCACACAGAATTATATGGCGTTAAACTGACAGTAACGCACACAGAACTATTTGGTGTTAAACTGGCAGTAACGCGCACAGAACTATATGGCGTTAAACTGACAGTAACGCACACAGAACTATATGGCATTAAACTGACAGTAACACACACAGAACTATATGGCGTTAAACTGACAGTAATGTACACAGAACTATATGGCGTTAAACTGACAGTAATGCACACAGAACTATATGGCGTTAAACTGACAGTAACGTACACAGAACTATATGGCATTAAACTGACAGTAACGTACACAGAACTATATGGTGTTAAACTGAGAGTAACGTACACAGAACTATATGGTGTTAAACTGACAGTAATGCACACAGAACTATATGGCGTTAAACTGACAGTAACGCACACAGAATTATATGGCGTTAAACTGGCAGTAACACACACAGAACTATATGCCGTTAAACTGGCAGTAATGCATGCAGAACTATATGCCGTTAAACTGGCAGTAACGCACAAAACTATATGGTGTTAAACTGACTGTAACGCACACAGAACTATATGTCGTTAAACTGACAGAACTATATGGTATTAAACTGGCAGTAATGCACACAGAACTATATGGCGTTAGCTGGCAGTAATGCACACAGAACTATATGGCATTAAACTGGCAGTAAGACACACAGAAGTAAATGGTGTTAAAACTGGCAGTAACACATAAAAATATATGACGTTAAACTGGCAGTAACACACACAGAACTATATTGTGTTAAACTGGCAGTAATGCACACAGAACTATATGGCATTAAACTGGCAGTAATGCAAACAGAAGTTAATGGCGTTAAAGTGGCAGTAACGCACACAGAACTATATGCCGTTGAACTGGCAGTAACGCACACAGAACTATATGCCATTAAACTGGCAGTAAGGCACACAGAAGTAAATAGCATTAAACTGGCAGTAACGCACAAAACTATATGGCGTTAAACTGGCAGTAAGGCACACAGAACTATATTGTGTTAAACTGGCAGTAATGTGCACAGAACTATATGCCGTTGAACTGGCAGTAACGCACACAGAACTATATGCCGTTAAACTGGCAGTAATGCAAACAGAAGTAAATGGCGTTAAACTGGCAGTAACGCACAAACCTATATGGTGTTAAACTGGCAGTAACACACACATAACTATATGGTGTTAAACTGGCAGTAAGGCACATAAAACGATATGGCGTTAAACTGGCATTAACGCACAGAAAACGATATAGCGTTAAACTGGCAGTAACGCACACAGAAGTAAATGTCGTTAAACTGGCAGTAACACAATCAAATAGACATCACTACACTGACGCTAACTGGACTGTCCCTACTCTAGCTATACACTAATGTAAAGATTACTGACACGATCTCACTACACTACACTGGAACTATCTGAGCTGTCCGTACTCTACACTAATGTATGTATGAATGACACGGTCTAACTACACTACAGTTAAAATATCTGAGCTGTCCCTACTCTAGCTGCACACTATGAAGAGCTGAATGATGCTCCTCCTCAACACACTCACGCTATCCCCAGACTGACACTAAACTAATATTATAATGACAGTGTCCAATCATGATTTTGACAGTACTCTTTCACTGCTTCAGCCAATCAGGGCTTGCAATGCACTGTTCAGTGCCGCAATGCATTGTGATCGGTTCGGGGGCTGAACAAACAGTTCGAACGACCTGTTTGTTCAGCTCTTCCCCCAAACAGCGAAAGTTCGGCCTGAACTTATGCTCAGCCTGAACCGTTCACCCATCCCTACTGGTGAGGCAATGTTGCTTGACTACAGTGTCTTTAAAGATGGGCAAATGCCCTCCCACCCATCCTGTGACCAAAGGATCAAGCAACCAGTTTCCGGAAAGGCCCGATTGGCCACCTTGTAACCAAATCAGACCACACCCTCAGGAACACCTGGAGATATAGCTGGGATCCCTCTCAGGCTGGATGTCCATCGCCACCCGACTCCTGGAACCGTGGCAGGTTTAGCACACCAACCTCTGGAGCTGTGGCAGGATCAACACACAGACCTCTGAGACTGTGGCTGGATGGATCCCCTCTGTGGGTAACAGCAGCCCCTCAGATCACGTCTGTGTCTCTCTCACTGCCTCATCTACTTAGAATCTCCTCAGAACAACAAAATGGTTTCTCTAGCCAGACCTCTTTTGCAAACCCTTTTGGGGGATTTGTAGTTTCTCCCTATATACCAGTCTATGGGGCTGTTTTGTGAGGGAACTGCATGTCCCAGAATCCATTGTAGCTCTTCCTGCAGTTCAGTACAGTCTCTCCCATTGGCTGCTGTAACCATGCCTTTAATTGGCTTTCTTTTTCCTGCCACTAGGGGCACAAGAGAGGCTACTGAATCAGCTCACATTAGAGTAAACTCAGTCAGTGAAAACAGGAAGAAGGAGTGGGGGATGAAAAAGCCCATGCAGACCTGACAGCCATCTCTCTCCCCTCTTCAGGCTGGAAAGCCTGTGTACATGCAGTCATATGTGTTAATGTACATGCAGCCCATCTGTGATAATGCTAGTCTTTGGCTCCAATACCTGCTAAACTTATATCAATGGTTCAGGCTGGCAGTGGTGGTGGTTTAATGGTGTGGGGGATATTTTCTTGGCACAATTTGTGCCCCTTAGTACCAACAGAGCATCACTTAAATGCCTACCTGAGTATTGTTGCTGACCATGTCCATCCCTTTATGACTACAGTGTACCCATCTTATGATGACTACCTTCAGCAGGATAATGCAACATACCACTAAGTTCAGATCATCTCAAACTTCATTCTTGAACATGACAATGAGTTCACTGTACTCCAATGCCCTCCAAAGTCACCAGATCTTAATCCAATAGAGCCTTTTTGGGATGTGAAGGAATGGGAGATCTGCATCATGAACATAGGCGTGTGCAGGGGGTGTGCCAGGTGTGTCTGGGTACATCCTAATCACTATGTGCAGTGCTGATTCCCCCTATTCCCCCTAAATGCTGAAGGGGATGTTGCCGAATAGAGCGTGGGGGAAGGTGCTAGTAAATATGTCATTTACTGGCTCCTTTCTTTTGTAATAAATACAGTCAACACACTCATTCACTGTGTTCATTCATAACTGAATCATAGTAAACGGTGTGTACTATGCTTCAGTTTGTGACTGAACAGGAGCTTTGGGGTGCACCTTAACGCAATAGGCTGCGCACACCTATGATCATGAATGTGCAGCTAACAAATCTGCAGCAACTACGTGATGCTACCATGTCAATATAGACCAAAATTTCGGAGGAATGTTTCCAATACCCTGTTGAATCTATGCTACGAAGAATTAAGGCAGTTCTAAAGGCAAAAGGGAGTCCAACCCAGTACTAACAAGGTTTACCTAGAAAGTGGCTGGAGAATGTATATATACAGCATAATATAATATGGCCATATAGATATAGCAGTGATGGTAAACATGGCACCCCAGATGTTTGGGAACTACATTTCCCATGATGCTCAACTACACTGCAGAGTGCATGAGCATCATGGGAAATGTAGTACCAAAACATCTGGGGTGCCAAGGTTCGCCATCACTGATATAGTATCTCAAAAAAGTGAGTACACCCTTCACATTTTTGTAAATATTTTATTATATCTTTTCAAGTAACGACACTGAAGAAATGACACTTTGCTACAATGTAAATTAGTGAGTGTACAGCTTGTATAACAGTGTAAATTTATATGTCCCGCAAAATAAATCAACACGCAGCCATTAATGTCTAAACTGCTGGCAACAAAAGTGAGTATGCCCCTAAGTGAAAATGTCCAAATTAGGCCCGGTTAGCCACCCCCCCAGTGTAATGTGACTCGTTAGTGTTACAAGGTCTCAGGTGTGAATAGGGAGCAAGTGTGTTAAATTTGGTGTTATTGCTCTCACGCTCTCATACTGGTTAGTATTGTTGCTCTACATAAAGATGGCCTAGGCTATAAGAAGATTGCCAAGACCCTGAAACTGAGCTGCAGCACGGTGGCCAAGACTATACAGCGGTTGAACAGGACAGGTTCCACTCAGAACAGGCTTTGCCATGGTCGACCAAAGAAGTTGAGTGCACATGCTCAGCGTCTTATCCAGAGATTGCCTTTGGGAGATAGATGTATGAGTGCTGCCAGCATTGCTGCAGAGGTTGAAGGGGTGGGGGGGTCAGCCTGTCAGTTCTCAGACCATATGCCGCACACTGCATCAAATTGGTCTGCGTGGCTGTCATCCCAGAAGGAAGCCTCTTCTGAAGATGATGCACAAAGAAGCCTGCAAACAGACAAGCGGACTAAGGACATGGATTACTGGAACCATGTCCTGTGGTCTGATGAGACCAAGATAAACTTATTTGGTTCAGATGGTGTCAAGTGTGTGTCACGGCAACCAGGTGAGGAGTACAAAGACAAGTTTGTCTTGCCTACTGTCAAGCATGGTGGTGGGAGTGTCATGGTCTGGGGCTGCATGAGTGCTGCCGGCACTGGGAAGCTACAATTCATTAAGGGAACCATAAATGCCAACATGTACTGTGGCATACTGAAGCAGAGCATGATCCACTCTCTTCAGAGACTGGGCCGCAGGGCAGTATTCCAACATGATAACGACCCCAAACACACCTTCAAGAGGACCACTGCCTTGCTAAAGAAGCTGAGGGTAAAGGTGATGAACTGGCAAAGCATTTCTCCAGAACTAAACCCTATTGAACATCTGTGGGGCATCCTCAAATGGAAGGTGGAGGAGAACAAGGTCTCTAACATCCACCAGCTCCGTGATGTAATCATGGAGGAGTGGAAGAGGACTCCAGTGGCAACCTGTGAAGCTCTGGTGAACTCCATGCCCAAGAGGGGTAAGGCAGTGCTGGAAAATAATGGTGGCCACACAAAATATTTACACTTTGGGCCCAATTTGGACATTTTCACTTAGGGGTGTAATCACTTTTGTTGCCAACTGTTTAGACAATAATGGCTGTGTGTTGAGTTATTTTGAGGGGATAGCAAATTGACACCATTATACAAGCTGTTGTCACTGATATAATAAAATATTTAAAAAAAGGGGAGTACTCACTTTTGTGAGATACTGCATATATATAGCAGCAGACTAGCCTGAATTTGTAGTCAGAGTCTTCACTTGGAAATGCGATAATCCTAACTACCAAGACCTGAGGAGTGCCTTGGCCTGGCTGGTCAGTATGCCTAAAAGAGGGCATACCCTGAATGAATATAAATGAAACGTGAATGAAATAATAAAAGTATGGGGGAATGGGTGGGTGGGGACCTGGAAATGATCCGACAAAGGATCTCATGGAGGAGGAGGAGGGATATATAGCCCTCAGACTCCTCCTACAAATTCAGGCTAGCCTGTGGTCTTATAACTTGTAGTCAGAATCTTCCCTTGGAAATGCGATAATCCTAACTAGCAAGACCTGAGGTGGGCCTTGGCCTGGCTGGTCAGTATGCCTAAAAGAGTGCAAAAAGAGAAACAAAGAAGATGTGATGTGAAAGCTTCAATGAAGGGCCAGCAACCGCCATCCGACCAGAAAATAGCAAAAGCCTGGATGACTACAAAGGGGATTACGTATGCAACAGCTACAACAGGAGGAACTCCAGGGCCCCATGTACCTGATGATGAAAGAAGGGACCACCTGTTCGGGACCCACAAAAGTTGCCTCCGATCTCGACGAATATCCAGAAAAAGGGGTTTAGAATATGAGCCTAATATGAAAGGTATACCTGGACATGAGCACGAACTGTTCATGGTGAGAGGATGCATGAGGGAAGGGAGAAAGAGCTGACCAGAGGAATATTGCAGAGAAGGATGTAAACTTAAATCCAATACCATTCATGTGGTACAGTAATGACCACGAAACCCCTGGCTTGTCCCTTTATACTAATCATGGAGAAGTTGAAAGCATAGCAAAAGGGAATTGCCTAGAGCACTAACTGGTAACTGTGCCAAGGGTAGGAGACAGGAAGTCAAACACCACAAAAACCTGTCCGGTAACTGGTAGCCATGCCAAGAACATCCCTGACTACCCTTCTCATAGCTTAGAGAGGGTGAGCTGCAAAAATGGACAGACTGACAGGAGTTTTTAGGGGCCTGAAATGCTGGTCACCTGATAGATACTTGATAGTGTTGGCAGATGGCCAAATTGCAGAGGAAATAAGCAGCAAAAGCCGGAGACATGAGCCTATGAAACATTGAAACCTTCCCACCCTTGGAAGAAGCCCTTGGAATACTCTGGATAAAGAACCATTGGCCAGATTGATCACCTGTGACCAGGTTTGCCCCTAGTTCCACATGACATTGTGAAGAAATGCCAACATCGCCTGCAGGCACCCAGAGAAAAGCCGGAACCGGGGTCGCTGCTGACACCTCCGCTCTAGCCGAGCGGGCTATGATCCTCTCTATCCTGCCTAACAATTATGGCATGGACATAAGAGTGTATTAAGTATCGCATTAAACTGGGTTAAGAATCATGCGTAGAAACATGTTCTGCTGGTGGATGGAAGAGGTTGGGGCAGAGTTAGGAATAACAGCCTGAGAAATACTGCCCCCCCAGCTGAGGCCGGGAAAGGGGTACACCAGTGATAAAACTCAGCTATGCGTTTGGTATGGTATAAATAACAGCCTGAAAAATACTGCCCCCCCAGCTGAGGCCGGGAAAGGGGTACACCAGTGATAAAACTCGGCTATGAGTTTGGTATGGTCCACCCCTACCTGATGGGGTGCTACCATGCACTGAAACCCCCATGCAACGATGGAGAGACGAAATGCGAATTTGTCGCTTCCGGAACGTGCATCATGCCCTGATCTAAGGAAACACAAATTAGAGAAAAGAGAACAGACAACCAACCCATGAACAACACCCCTTCGCACCAGACACGTATGAGGATGTAGGTGCAAAAATGACAAGACCAACAGTGCGTGAATGTGAACCTAATGACAACACCACCCTAGTGTATGCAGTAAGCGAGCCTGAGCAACCTGCAGCACCAAGACAGGTAATTAAAAACGAACACTCAGGGCTGATGTACCCACAGACTGTGGTGGGTAGTAGTAAAAGTGTAACGGTGAACGTGCATGTGTGACGTATGGTATACGGGCGAAAAGATTGTGGGACGACAATCAATTAAAAACGAAACCTCTGCCCGTATGGATCTGTAGACGTGACAGACCCTGGATGTGAGCACTAGCTAACAGAAATGCTGCGAAATGAAAGACTATGACAGAAAACAGAGACAGAAAAACTGAAAACCTTCAGGGCTAGTGTACCCATAGACCTTGATGGGTAGTGGTACAGTTGTAATGAAATGAACGTGCATCGTACGACATATGTTATGGGTGAGAAGATAGTGGTAAAACATTTAAAACTAAACTTCAACCCGTATGAATCCGTAGATGTGACAGACCCTGGATGTGAGCACTAGAGGCTATGACAGAAAACAGACAGGTAGCAAACTGAAACCCTCAGGGCTAGTGAAATGAACGTGCATCATATGACGTATGTTATATGGGCGAGAAGATAGTGGTCAAACATTTAAAACTAAACTGCAGCCCGTATGGATCCATAAACGTGGCAGACCCTGAAAGTTGGCACTAGCTGATAGGAATGCTACGAGCGAAACGCTATGACAGGACAATGCTATGAAAGAAAGCTACCCAGGAAACTGCTACGACAGGAACATCGATACGAATGAAAACTACACAGGAAATGCTATGACAGGAAAAACGATACAACAGGAAATTGCTAAGAATGAAAGCTATACAGGAAAATTGCTATGACAGGAAATCGCTATGAATGAAGATACACAGGAAATCGATACGACAGGAAAGTTGCTATGACAGGAAAAGCGCTATGTATTCAAAACGACACAGGAAACACTATGAACTAAATTTTACGAAAACTACACGGGAAAAGTTACGACAGGAAAATGCTGCGACAGGAAAATCGTTTACAACTGAAAAGCTATGAAGGAGGAAATGCAATGAAAGAAAGCTACATGGAAAAATGCTGCGACAGGAAAACCGATACGACAGGAAAATCAATATGAATGAAAGCTACACAGCAAAATGCTATGACAGTAAATCGATATGACAGGAAAAATCGCTTTGAATGAAAGCTACCCAGGAAATGCTATGACAGGAAAATGCTATTAATGAAACCTACACGGGAAAAAGCTATGACAGGAAAACGCAACGGATGAAAGCTACACAGGAAAAAATGCTAGGATAGGAAATCGCTATAACAGGAAAAACGCTGAGAATGAAAGCTACACAGGAAAATGATACGACAGGAAAATGCTATTGCGAAACCTACACGGGAAAAGCTATGACAAGGATATGCTGCGACAGGAAACACAACGAATGAAAGCTACACGGGAAAATGCTGTGACAAGGATATGCTGCGACAGGAAACACAACGAATGAAAGCTACACGGGAGCGCGGCCCCCCCTTCCCCAAGGCACCCCCCCATGTTGAGGGCACGCGGCCTGGTACGGTTTAGGAGGGGGGGCGCTCGCTCGCCCCCCTTTCCTGGCCGGCCGGGTAGCGTGCTCGGACAAGGGTCTGTTGTGGACTTGGGGGGGACCCCCATGCCGATTTTTTCGGCGTTGGGGTTCCCCTTTAAGTCCATACCAGGCGGCGGGGCCAGCGACGTCTCCTTCGCGGGCCCCGCCTACCTGGAGACGCGCTCGAAATGAGCGGACTTTTCTCCGGGCGGGAAAAGTCCGCTCATTTCAAAAGTACGGCGGACTGGCATACACACGGGCGGATTGTCCGCCGAAATGCGAGTCCGACGGACAGTATTACGGAAATTCCGAAATACTTAGTCCGCCAGACTGCAAAAAAAAAAAAAAAAGTCCGCTGAAGCCCACACACGAACGGACTGTCCGCTGAAATGTGTTTCGGCAGACTAAGTTGGCCAGACAGTCCGCCCGTGTGTACGCGGCTTAACAACTGCAGAGCCTGACATGGATTTGTATGGCTGATGGGCTGCATGAACAGCTGGCCAAACAGCCCACAGAAAAGCTGATCTGGGTGTTGTATAGCCCTAGACGGCCATAAGAATAAGTAAAGATAAAGCTGGTTGCACTTTATCAGGCCGGATTTGAGAATCGGTGGATATGCTGGAATGTAGTCAGCTGGAGGGATAAAGCTCCGTCCCCCATCCAAAAGCCAGAGGACACAACCCCCCCCACAACCGATTACTGCAAACACTGGGGGAAGTGGATGGATGAACGATACACCACCCCCATGCTGGTGAGACTTGAGGAGAAAAGGGAGGGCAGATGCCCCCCTCCCCCTGGCATGAGCACCAGAGAAGCAGGCGGCACCCCCTCGAAGATGGCAGATAAGAGCATGTAACGAGGGCAGGCAGTCCTCCATGTCACCTGGAAAATGGGAGGCCGGACATGGCACCCCCTGGCGTGAGCACGGGAGGGCAGCCCCCTCGTGATGCTGGATCTGTATGGGGAGAGAGGAGCTGGCAGGGATGCTGGATCTGTCTCCTGGTGCCGCGGGAGTTACGTAAAATGCATCCATGGGCTGTGTCTGCAGGAAACCAGTGCTCATCATCAGTGGGAGCACGAGAGCGGAACAGGAGGCACCCGGAGCAGCCCTCTGTTGATGCCCCTTCACAAACACCTACCAGACCGCGAGCACCGAGACAAGACCCCTGCAACCTCCCTTGCTGCTGCTCAGTTAGCCAAAACCAGAAGTGACGTGTCGGCTGACCCAGAAATGATCCGACGAAGGATCTCATGGAAGAGGAGGAGGGATATATAGCCCTCAGGCTCCTCCTACAAATTCAGGCTAGCCTGCCACCAGCCTTCTAACATATATATATATTCTTCAAAAAGATTCTGCACTTTATAGTTATATAAGACCCCTCACATATATAGAATAGAGGTCTGTGCTCCACCCTCCTGAAGGGGGTCAGTGGTTGTAATGGAGACTAGAGGTGCAAGTCTGCACTCTTGCTGTGCAGGAAAGGACAGGCTAAGAAGCTGACAGACAAGGTCTCACCTTGGCGGTCAGAGGTGCCAGAGGCCCGAATCTGAGAGAAGAAAGCATGAAAGAGGGTCTCACCCAAGGGACAGAGGTGCCCCAAGCCAGAGGCCCGAGTCGGAGAGAAGGTCTTTGAAAGGTGGAACAGCTGGGAGCCATAAAGGAAAGAAACAGAGCTGAAAGAGTTACAGCGTTTGTGTACTAGCACTTGGGACAGGTGCTAGAGGGTCTGGAGGAACAGGGCATGAAACCTGAGCAGTAGAATTGCAAAAATAGCCAGGAGGCTTGAATATTGTTCTTTTTCGTATTGATGGTGAGAACCCCTCTTCATGGAAAGCTATACATTTGTGAATTTTTGCTTTCTTTAAATAAAAGTGGGCAGGAACATTCCAGAAATGCACTGTTTTTGTACTACTGGATCCTGATGAAGCTCTGCAAAGAGAAACATGTTAATTCTGCATGCTCATCCTTTGTGAACAGTAGCTGACCATGTGTTACACATTGTAACATGCCTTTTGAACTGACTGAGGTCTGTGTATATCAGACTTTATGTTGATATTTTTTAAACGTTAAGCTTTTACTATGCCATAAAATAAAGTTTATATGTTTTATAATTGGTTCTCTCTTGATATTTAACTTACAGTACACTTAAGGTCCCTTATCTCACTCCCCACTTCCATACTCTTCTGTACAGGAATGGTGCCATTATGTGATTTTGCTCTGACTCCACCCACATGAATGTCTTTGCAATGAGCTACAAAACCCCAACTTGTCACTATATATATATATATATATATATATATATATATATATATATATATACATATATATGTGTGTGTGTATTTTAACATGTAAAACATTTTAAGTACCTGCATTTCACTTGGTATCGGCCTTGTGAACCTTTTGAACCCCCTTTACAGCAGAGCTCATATATGGAGAAGGTGAAGCAACACATGGGTCAAGTTATTTTTACTGCAGTGCTCATTTGCTAACAAAAAGCATGCTGATAGGAGAAGTCATCTGAGTGACATAAAGAGGAACTCATCAGCTGTTTTTTGTTTCACTCTACAGTCGCAGGTTAGAACCAAGGAGAAGACCTGTAAGTCTTCCTTAAATTTAGCAAAGAAAGACAAAAAACAGGTTATTTGTCTGATCAGAAAGCTGTGAGGAAGAGCTTGTAAACCTGACAAATGGAAAACAGAAATACGAAAAAAGTAAAACATCTCATTTATATATGTTTCATATGTGTGTTTAAGGGCCGGTTCACACTGCGGGCGATGCGAGGCGACACGACTTGCCTCGCCGCGATCTGACAAGTCGCCCCCGTTCTGTACAATGGAACCGTTCTGAGAGGAGCGACTCGAGTCGCTCCGACTCAGAAAAAAGGTTCCTGTACTACTTTTGGGCGACCTCGGGGCGACTTGCATTGACTTCTATACAGAAGTCATTTGCAAATCGCCGCTGAGGTTGCGGCAGGTCGCGGCGAGGCAAGTCGGTGTCGCCTCGCATCGGCCCCTGTGTGAACCGGCCCTAACTGTTTTCTGGAGTACAGCTTTAAAGCGGGAGTCCCCCGGGATTCCGCATTTTTTTTTTTTTTAAAGCCAGCAGCTACAAATACTGCAGCTGCTGACTTTTAAAATAGTGACACTTACCTGTCCAGCGCGCCCGCGATGTCGGCACCCGAAGCCGATCTCTCGATCGTCTCTCGGGTGCTGCCGCCGCCATCTTGGGTATGGGAATCAGGAAGTGGAGCCTTTCGGCTTCATTTCCCGGTTCCCTACTGCGCATGCGCGACTCGCGCTGCGCAATAAGGATGGACCCGCTGCCTCTGGGATCTTTGTGTTTCCCAGAAGGCAGCGGGGGACTTTCGGAAATGGGCGTAATCTACGCCCCTTTCCGCAGAGAGCCATCCCGGAAGTGGGTGCAGATACCTGTACTGTACTGTACAGGTACCTGCACCCCCCTCCCCCCTGAAAGGTGCCAATTGTGGCGCCGGAGGGGGGGAGGATTCCAATGAGCGGAAGGTCCACTTTAGGGTGGACCTCCGCTTTAATAAAGTCAAGAATTGTTATTGTAAATACAAATACTTGAACTCCGCCATAACTCAGAATTGTCCAAATTGTGTTATTTTCTCAGTTAGTTTTTAATAACAGACTCAATCTTTTTCGGTTTAACCTCAACTCAGTTCACAAGTTTTAAGCTGGACAAAAAAAAAATTCATAAAGCCTCTATCAATAGTAGGTGTCAATAATCATTCTCAAAGGATTTTCAAATGGCCTAACTTTTTAAAACACAATTACCTTGTTAATGTAGTAACACCCGTTCAAATAAAGCTTTAAAATATATATATGTGGTCTTTATTTCTCACTATACTGCAGCTCTTGTAGAGACTGTTGTGGCTTTTCTGACCACACTGATTATTAAAACAGACACCCTAGATTGTGATGTTATTTTAGGGGGCACTTATGGGAAATTGGTGTTCGCATAGAATGTGATGTAGGTGTTCACATAGAGATGTTGAATCATTCTTAGAGATGTTAAAGGTATGATATTCTGGGTCTTCCAGCATCATAAGGACAATATTCACATGAAAAGTTTGTTGACCTTTGTTGAAGGTTTCCGCTGGTTCTTTTATTTTGTAATTTTGCTGTAAAACACACACACACACCCTATAAAACTTGACATTCATTTAATATGCATGCTAAATTAATTTGTGTTCTGTTCCTCTGAGTGGTGTAATTTTTTTTATACTAAAGTTGACCAAAACCCAAAATATAAATTCAAACAGGGAATACACAATCCAGACTTGAATAAATTCAAACAGAGAGTACACAATCAGACTTGAGTATCCTACAGTATATCATTACCGCCTTACTGCAATTAAGGCATCCTGATGCTCCTAATGCATTGTGAGAGATTGATGTTAACATGGCCTTCTGACAGGATCACCCAGTCTTATATTTTTTAATAAAGATACTCAGTGGTTCTTGGCAGTAATTTGATGATATCATCATTATTGCATTTTCCTTTTGCGTGTTGATATTATATCTATTTCACTTCTTTGTGGCTTTAGTCCCCTCATCTATTTTTTGGGAGAAATATGGGCATTTCCATCTCCCTTTTATAGTAGGAATACCATTAAAACATGAACAGTTTAAAATATATTTATTGCAATGTTCGAGGTCTGACCTGGCAAAGCAAGTGTTCTTTGGTTTCTAAATTTCTAAAACGAATGTAATATTCTTGCCAGAAACTTACTTTACTCACTGTTGTCCCAAATTTTCTGATTTATATCATACCGCTTAATGCAGATATATGAGTGGCATTTAAATGTTTTCATTAAAAACATCTAATTTAGTACTTTGTGACTCATAAGTCAAGTATAAAAATTATATTTAATATGGCTACTGTTAATTTTAATAAATATAACCAGAAAGGGTCATTTAAAAGGATGAACTACATTTATTATAAGCATAATATCTCTGTCCTTACTGGTAGATTATCTTAATTTGAAACACTTAAAAAAGTCTATCTTAAAATGTAACCCTTATCATAACGTATATAAAGGGAGAGTGGGCTGATGATTTTTTAAAATATTTATTTTGGAAAGGAAGGCATCCTTTAACTAATTTGTATGCATGGCAAAAACCTATTAAACATTGTTTAAAGTGGTTGTATAGTCATAAAAATGACTTTTACCTACAGGAAAGCCTATAATAAGGCTTACCTGTAGGTAAAAAAAATATCTCCTAAACCTGTACGGGTTTAGGAGATATTCCCCTCGCAATGCGCCACCGACTGCAGCGGCGCATGCACACAGGGGATTGTCGACTGAAAGTCCGGCAGACGCCGGACCCTGCTGGAAAAAAATCTTGCGCGTGCACGCGCGGGAGTGACGATATCGCGGCTCCAGCCACTCACAGCGCCGGAGCCGCTATACCCGGAAGAAACGCAGAGGGAACATGTCAGCTCCCTCGGTGTGGGACGTAAAAAAAAAAAAAACTTCAGCGGGTTTACAACCGCTTTAAGACTAATTAGAGCTTCAGATTGTTTAATTTGGCATTTCAGAATGTTCCAGAAATGAATGATAAGAATACTGAGATAACATTTTGAGCAATTCTCCTTCTCTTGTCTGAGCATTCTCCTTGTCTGTCTGTCCACCCGCAAGGTGATTGATTGTGGCCAGACTCTGGGGGGAGACCAAACCTGATTCAAGCTAGCCAAGCTTGCAGTCTCATACATGTAATAGAGGGTGTAATACCTGACCAAGCTGCCTATTTGATTTCCCTGTGTATGACCTTGGATTGCATATCGACTATTCTCTGAGCTCAGCTTGTCTTTCACCTGGAATGTCGTTGAAAACCACTCTGCCTGTCTGCCAACCACAAATACCTGTTTGCTTTGCTCAGTTTGCGTATGCCCTGGCAGGATGGGCAGGCACTATAGCATTGTATATAAGTCCTGAGGGTAACCAAGTACTGGTAGGTATGCTTGCCTTATGGAGGTGTGGGCTGCTATAGATGAAGAACACAGTAGCCAGCTATAGTGCCTGACCACCTGCATTAGGGGTAAGCGTAATAATGCTTGAGTGGACAATTTTGCATCAACGTTGAAACGTTTAAGACTGTGAAAAGTGGTCTTAAAAATACTTTCTTAAGCATTAACACCCTCATTATCTATAGCAACCATTTTAGCATCTTAACAAGCTTCAAAAAAAGTCATTACAATTAAGTTGTGTGACTGTCTTCTTATAGCCCTCCTGAGACCCCGTACATACGGTCGGACATTCCGGCAACCATATCCGTCGGATTAATTTCGACCGATTTAGTCCGGAAGAGATGTTGCATACAAACGGTTGGACTAAGTTGTCAGAAGTTCCGGTTGCCAAGAACACGGGGACGTAAGCCGCGTACGACGGGACTAGAAAAAGGAAGTTCAGCACCACATCCGGCACCCTTTGGGCTCCTTCTGCTGGTCTCGTGTTTATTGCGTGTTAGTAGAAGTTTGGTGAGAGACAATTCGCCCTTTTCAGATTTGTGCTTCAGTTCGGTACTGCTCTTCAGTTTGTGCTTGTCTTTGCGTATCTGATTATCAGTGCGTGTAGTCAGTAAGCATTTGTTTCTCATTGTGGACTATATCTTGGTATAGTACGCTTTGATTTGCATTGCTTATTGTCTGCTTGCTTCTGATTTTCAGGTCGTTCTTTCAGGTATTGCTGTTTATCAGTGCTTTCTGTTGTCCGTTCTGACCAGCCGACCGTTTTAAACCATGTTTCGTGTACATACTCGTCGTAGAGTTTATGCTGTGCAGTGGCTTGGTGTTGGGCTTTTAGGTTTCACACAAGCCCGGTCCATGAACAGGGCGAGGAGGAGTTTGTGGACCAAGAATTGGTTGCGCCAGCGTCACCAGTTCTCGCACATGCCTTTGCTCCGTGAGATTCAGGAGAATAGTCCTGATGATTTCAGGAATTATCTCCTGATGACGGACCCCATTTTTCACTGTCTGCTGGCTTTGCTGTCCCCTTATATCACCAGGCAGGATACCTGCATGTGGCAAGCCATCACTCTGGAGCAGAGGCTCATCGCCACGTTGCGCTACTTGGCGACAGGGAGAAGCAAGGACCTCAAGCTCTCCACAGGCATCTCCCCCCAGCTCTGGGGATCATTATTCCAGAGACCTGTTCTGCCATCATTCAGGTCCTGCAGAAGGACTATATGAAGGTAAGTTTTATCCTTTCACATCACAATCTATGTATTTAATGATTGCTAATGTCTTGGATTTCTTTCCTCATTCCCTAATTACCATGATTGCAATATGCTCTAATTCGAATGCTCTGCCCCTTTGTCCTCATGCATGCTGGAAGCTTTTCAAGTTCCTTTTTTGTCCTTCATGCATATTTGCCTTCACTAACTTCCCCACCATGCTCTTCTGGGCCCATAAAACTATAGTCTAGTCACTTAGCAATGTCTTTTGTCAGCTCCATAGTATTGCTTTCCCCTAAACACCCCCTAAAATGTCTACAAATGTTATGTGTGTGCTTCAATTTATGCAGAGTGACATTTTTTTTTTTTGGTTGGGCCAAACTCATTAGGAACCCCCCTCCCCCCAATTGCTAGGTCAGCTGATAGCAATCCTCTATCTGCTGACTTTACCAAACCCAATACACACTCTACCTACCTTTTTGATGGTCACATTTATGGACAAATTCATCAAAGCATGTAGTGCAAGGGCCTGCCTCAATACTTTCAAATGCTATATATTTTTTTCTCCTATTATTATCTTGATAGGTAATAGCAGAATGTCAAAATGTGCTTCCATTTTTTTGTAGTTTTGGTATTATGACACTTCTTACCTGTCCGGTGGGCTGCCAATAGTGTAAGTAAGGAGGGGCTGCCCAAAGTATCACACATTATTTAGGCATTCAGCTCTCAATCAAGTGGAGAGGGTTACCTGTCCAAAACATCCCCCCCCCCTCATTTTTTGCAAGGGCCCATCAGGGGTGGGGGAGGGATGGGGGGTGATGACTCTGATAAGGGGACCTTATACTTTAGGCTTTAAATACTCATTTCCCTAAATCTACTTCTAATTTGTCTAATCTGATTGCAATGTCGATGTGCAAAATTACTCATTTTTTTCTTGTTTCACTCCACAGTTTCCTTCAACGCCACAGGAATGACAGACTGTGGCCTCCCACTTTGCCAGCCGTTGGGTCTTTACCAATTTTGGAGGTGCAATTGATGGGAAACATGTCCGCATCGTCCCACCCTCCAACTAGGTATCCTACTATTATAATTACAAGGGGTTTAATAGTATCGTGATGTTGGCGGTGGTGTCAGCGACCTATGACTTCCTGTATGTGGACGTGGGGCAAAATGACCGGATGGTGAAGTGTTCTCACGGACGGAATTCTACTGGTGTCTCTAGAGTGGCAGTCTGGGCTTGCCACCCCCAGAGGAGAATCAGGAAGGACTCCCGTTTGTATTCGTCGCGGATGAGGCGTTTGCCCTGGCAAACCATCTGATGCAGCCTTTCCCGATGAGGACCCTCACCCCGGATCAGAGGATCTTTAATTTCCGGCTGGCCAGAGCCAGAAGAGTCGTGGAGAACACTTTTGGAATACTGGCCAGCCGGTTCCGCCATTTTTTAACGCCAATCCACATGGCGGAATATAAACTCAATCACATAGTGCTTGCCTGCTGTGTTCTGCACAATTTCTTGAAAAGACATTCAGCTAACTGCTAATGTGGTCTCAGTTGGCCCAGATGCAGACTTGCCTGAAAATGATAATCTCACGGGCCTTGAAGCTGCTCGTCCTGGCTTGCCCCCCAAAGCGCCCGCGAGGTCAGAACCCAATATATGGAGTACTTTGTGGGTAGGGGGGCCATTGATATGCCAGACAATATCTGAGAGGCATTTTTGTAATAAATTTTTCTTTGAAACTACAATAATCTTTGTTTTGATTCACTGCTTGGCTTGGTTTTAGGTGTCTCCTAGGTTTTTTTTTTGGTTTTTGTTGGGCCTTTTTCTACAACAGTGCAAACCCAAGTTCTAAGTGAGATGAGGGGACAGTCTCTTCTTCAGATAATCTTATTATGTTGTGGGTCTGCTACACACACACCTTTTTTTGTTACTAATGTATGTAGTGCATTACTGACAAAAATATTGCTAATTTTCAGCACCATGGCAGAAATATGTGGGGTCAGGAAAATGGCGTGATTGGGGAAATTTACACATCACTGTGGGTGTTATTTACTAAAGGCACATCCACTATGCACTACAAGTGCACTGCAAAAGTACACCTGAAACCGCACTTGGAGTGCAAAGTGGAGTTGCCTTGAGTAAATAACACCCATTGTCACCGAAAACAATAATTTTACTCCAAATACTGCTTTTGCGCATTGAAAAGGGAAGCCACACATTGTTTATAATTTCACTTTTTAATCAAAGCACATTCACATGTGCGTTTAGAAAAGGGTGTTACAACAAACCAACATATTGGGTGTATCAAAAACATTATTTTCGGTAACTTTTTTGTAACTTGGCATTTTTGTGTAAACAGGCATGTATGAAAGCATAACATACAGAACACAGATACTTACAAAGTTCTAGTTTGAAAAGTGAAGACTATATCAGACATGAGTATGTACAAACTGGGCTGATATTGCCTTCATCACGTGGGGTGTCACCCCTGGCAAAGCCAAATTTGCAAGATACACACAGTGTGTCAACATGTGCTAACTCCCATCATGGAGGATCAATGTACATGCTTTGGGGCTGCAACCCCTTCATCTCAGCCACTTTCCACAAAACACGTACATATTTTGGCTTTTTGTAAAATACAAAATTTGTTTTTTCAAAACACAAAAAGAAAACCCTAGCTAGTTTTGGGTGTTTCAGACTCTCCCCAAAACATCAATGATGTTCTTCATTTTATTTTGAACATCATTGATGTTTTTCTGTATATTTTCTAAATCCCGATTGCACCCCATTATCTCCCCAATCAGGATCTGAGCACTTTCACTGGTAAAATGTGATTCTTCTTCCACATCACCTAAAAAAAAGCAAAAAAAACACCATGTATTATATATATGACGACATACATTGATGAGTTTACCGGAAGCTATGGTCTCTGACACGTACCTGTTGTGGTGACAATTTGTCCAACTTCAACAATCTCTCCTTCCTCCTCCTCCTCCTCCTCTGGTGTTGGAATTTCGCCTTCTTTGGGAGGTGTGGGGTCCCTGGTGTCCTCAGACTTCCCGAGTCTTCTCTCCCCTATGAGAATGTAAAAAAGGAATACTTAGCACACAGAGGGCAGAAATAGGAATATGAAACATTGCTTGGAAGTGTCGTACAATTGTGTTTTTTGGCCGAGTTCAAAGGTGAGAACATTATTTTGGACACCTTTTTAAGCTGGAATACTTACCTGCTGTGTGAATAAATGTAGTGAAGTGTAATTTGGGAAGACATCGTTTTGGGAGTGGGAGCTAACGAACGATGTTTCTTACGAACGATTGAAACCATGAACTTGAAAGTGGCCATTTTAAACTGTAGAACGTGAAATCAAAGCACATGGAGCAGTATGCAAGCAAGAATAATCATATGAACACACAACAACTACTTACTTTTTTGAAGAACACGCTTGATCCTTCTGTACTGATCGTGTTCCCTCAGTTTCAGGTCTGACCAGTGTTTTCTCAGTTGATCCTTGGATCGTTGTAACCCAAAATTCTTCTGAAGACTCTTCACAACTTTAGTCATGATCTTGGCCTTTCTGATATTTGGGTTTGGGTAAGGTCCATACTTCCCATCATAGTCGGTCCTCTTCAATATGTCCACCATCTCCAACATCTCTCCAAAAGACATATTTAAGGCCTTAAATCTTCTCCTCCAGGATCGGGACGTTTCAGGCTCCGGGCTTTCCTCACCCTCCTCCTCGTTAGTGGAACTCTGATTTCGCATCTGTGTTCTCTCCACCATGTGCTCTCCCCACTGCGCCGAAAGAGAAGGGGCGGGGAATAGTCTAGAAAGAATGTCACGGGTGGAGTTTCACGCATGCACACTGTATATAAAACGCAACATGCGTGTGTTGTACGTACGATCTGTGAACAGAGTGAGGAGCTGACGCGCCGATCGTGCAAACAAAGGTACAATTTTGAACTTGGTACATCACTAGCCTAGACTGCTTCTATATAAGCCTATATTGGGACAAGATTAGGAGGGTTTAGCATGGCATTATTAGTATTTTAGGGTTTGTCTTGTGTTGTGTCTTGCAGACAAGATGGATCCCTTCCAAAAAGCTAATATTATGGGGCTATTCCTTGAGCTGTTCAGGGAGCTGCCCTGCCTGTGGCATATGAACAACCCATTTTATAATGACCGAAGAAATAGGAAGGCAGCGCTGGAGAAACTTCTTGCTTTGGTGCGGATCATGGTCCCCACGGCAGACATGACCTATGTGATGGCCAAAATTGGTGCCATGAAGAGTACATATCTCAGGGAGAGAAAGAAGCACCTGAATTCCCTGAGATCAGGAGATCCAGATGCCATTTATTACCCCAAGATGGTGTACTTCGAGAGGCTGCATTTTCTGGTAGACCAGGGGGAACCCAGGCCACCACTGGACCGTCTTCCTTCAAGGCTTCCTTCACCACCAGCTGAGGCTTCCAACGTCCAACCTGGGCCTTCCAGGCAGCAACATGTGGAGGGGCCTAGCTTGAGACAGGTATAGCATTGGTGAACATATTTCTTGTCGTACATTTAATGATGTTAACTAGATATTATTATTGATCAGTAAGTTGTGATTTAACAAAGTGGTTTACATCTCAATAGACAGTAGTGACCAAAAATGTTTGGGACAAGAATGAAAAATGGTGGGCTCAGAATGATAGTCTGTTCTATTTGGTAACATTCAATTTGCAACAGTCATGAGCACAAAATGGTGTGATTGATAAGCAAAAAACAAAAACTATGTCCCATTTTCATACACAGGAAGACCTCAGCCGGGAGGAGGCTGTGGCAAGTGGCAGCCAGCAGGTCGACCATCGCCCTCCTTCTCCTCCTCCTGCCACAACTACAGGAGCCCAGCCACAGCCTGGAAGGAAGCCTAGAGGGAAGTGCCCAAGGAAGACGAGAGAGTGATGGCCTGGGTTCAGTCTGGTCTGACAGAAGATGCAGCCTCTTGTAGAACCACATCCTGGGGACATAGATGGCATCTGCTCTTCCTGATCTCTAGGACTTCTGGACCAGACTTCTCTCCCTGAGATATGTACTCCTCGGGCCACCAATTTTGCATTTTAGAATTAGTTCATGTCTGCCCGGGGGGCCAAAGGCTTCGCCAAATTGACAATTTTCTCCAGCGCTGCCTTCCTGTTTATTTGTTTGACACCTAAATAAAGGTTTTTTTTGTTTGAAGAAATACTTGCATATGTGTTTTACTTCAAAAAGGACAGTTTATTTGTGAGCAGGCAGGTACATTTCAAACATACAAAGTGAAATGAATAACAAGGGGCACCAACACCAAACAACCTCCTGTAGATTAAAAAAGAAAAACAAAATACAAAAAAGATAATAATGGTGTTGTGGTAAGTTGACACACACAACACACCCAAAAAAATGCAAAGATGAGCAAACTGTCAAAAAAGGAGATGTTGATGAAAAAAAACAACCACAAAATAAAAAAAATAAAAAAACAACAAGGAAAGATTGTGTAGATGTGACGATTTAAAATATTGTTTTGCTGAAATGAGTAAAAAGACTAAAGAAATACGTTCGGGAGAAGTGTGTGTGAATATGAGCATCAAAACAAGTGCATTCTTGCAGCATTGTAAAGAACAAGAGAATGCGCTGCATTAAAGAATTTTTAACATTGCAGCATGACGAATGTGCTATATCGATTACGAGCGGTAGTTTTACCTGAGCGAGCGCTTCCATGTCCGAATTTGATTGTGAGCATGCGTGGCACCTTGTCCCTCAGAGTAGGCTACACATGATCGGACTATGTCCGATCGGAGCATGTTGTCGGAAACTTTTATAGACAAGTTGGAAAACTTGTCCGATGGAGACCACACACGGTCGGATTATCCATACAACACGGTCCTATCGGAAACTGTCCATCGGAATGTCTGACCGTGTGTACAAGGGCTTAGGGCATTTTTGTTTTATTCTGTGAAAATAAGTAATTTCAGGGAAAACCCTTTTACATTTTTTCAGCATTTATTTCTTAAAGAATGTGTTTACTATGAAACTATGTTACAACCAATTAGCAAGGTTGAACTTTATTTAATACAAAGAATTGCCTGTATTTTAACTACCTGACATAGTTTAGTCCAACTCTGATAAATATCCCATAGTCGTTGACTTATCAACTTTAGAATCTTGTTTACATCAACATAACCTTAACCAGAGGCATACATTGATATATTGCACCTTGATTAATGTAAAATAAAAAATCTGATTAAGGACACACTGAGGTCCTGGGAACGTTAGGCCTTTGCAAAAGAAACAGAAAGAAATAATTTGTATCTTCATATTCTTCTCTGCTCTTAACAGAGAATAAGTTTATCCAGTTCAAATTCCTTCAGGCTGCTTATTACTCACAAGTAGAGCTCCTTGAGTAGAACTAAAGAAGCCGCTAGATATTCAACTCATCTAACTTTTATTCCAGCCTTAAGAGATTCTATCTTTTATTTCTCATACTTCTATCTTAGGTGATGAATGGCAATTACCTTTTTTTTTGCTACTCTTAGTGCTGATCTGCTTGTAATACCAAACATTTGCATTCTGTGCCAACTAACAGCTTCTGGTGCCCCACTTCCCCAAAAATTCTAATATCCTTCTTCATAGTTTTTCTATGTAAGCTAGAGAACTTTTTTTTAACACTTGCGTTCTTGATTTTCACAGCACAAACTCAGTACAGTTTGGTGCCCATTTATGAAGCAGTGAAAAATATTCATTGCTCCATTCTCCAGCATTCACAGAGGAGAACGTTCTCCTCTGAGTACCAGTTTTTAAAGCTGTGTAGATTGCTTCTTCTTTGGAGGAGTGATCTACAATCGCTTCAAACAGTGGAGAACACTCCCTGATACTGGAATCACATGATACATAGCGAGATTACTGTACCAGAAATTCACTGAAACACTTGAGGTGCCCGTTTATTAAGCACTGATAAATTATCACTGCTAAGTACATGGACATTCCCGGAGGAGACTGCCCACCTAGTTAATAAAATATCTGTCCCCTTACACTATACACACACACATTATATACCTTTTAGGACCACTTTAAATTCAGCAAACAACACTACACAAGGTGTGCCCACTGGTGAGGTTCCTTGACTCAAAAAGCCCTAGCCAAAAATTGATAATCAGAAACATTCACTAGGTAATGCATGATAAAGAAAAAATTACACATTTAGAAAGCCTTTAACTGCTTCTTGACCATATAACTTAGATATATGGTGGCAAGGTGGCTCAGCTGTGCAAGATCACGTACCTAGTATGTGATCTAACACTTCCAGGAAGGGGGCACTCATGAGCTCCGCCTGCGAGCCGGCCGTGCTGTGATTGAACACAGAAAATGTTGATCGCCGGGTGCCGGTGGTAATCCATTGGCCAGCACCCGGTGATCATCATTAATTTACACAGGATGTAAACAAGGCAGAGCCCTGTCCTGTCAGCGGGGAAGTAATAGATTTTCTTTCCTCACAAAGCAGGGAATAAAATTGATTACTTCCCCTAGTAAAAGCACCTCCCACACCACATACATAAACACTGGCTAGGCACACATTTATTCCCTTCGATTACCCCAGACGTTTAATTCCTTCCCAGTCAGTGTCATTAGTACAGTGACCATGCATATTTTTAGCACTGATCACTATATTAGTGTCACCGGTTCCCAAAAAGTGTCAAAAGTGTCAGTTAGTGTCTGAATGTTCGCCACAATATTGCAGTTCCACTATAAGTCGTTCATCGCCGCCATTACTATTAAAAAAAATCCCATCGTTTTCAATATACGCTTATTGGGATTTTTTTAACATAAATATGTAGCAGAATACATATTGGCCTAAATTTATCAAGACATTCGATTTTTTTTGGATATGTTTTATAGCAGAAAGTAAAAAATATAGTTTTTTTTTTTCAAAATTTGTTTATAGGGCAAAAAAATTAAATACACAGTGGTGATCAAATACCAACAAAAGAAAGCTCTATTTATGGGAAAAAGGCACATATATTTTATTTGGGTACAGTGTCGCACAGCCACTCAATTGTCAGTTAAAGTAACACAGTGCCATTTAGCAAAAAAAATTGCCTGGTCATGAAGGGGGGTAAATCTTCCGGAGGTCAATTGGTTAAAATGTCCACATCAATCCTTGAAGGTCTGCATTTAGTGCCTCAGGGAACTACTGGAAACAGTAACAGACAAATTAAAGTGGCATTAAACCCAAAACCAAAAATGTTATTTATTGTAGCTTACCAGGCATTTGATGTGGTGGCTGCATTTGTTTCTTCTTTTAGGCTTTTTCTTCTGTTTTCACCTGGTGAGCGGGCCTTTAACACTTCTTTTATTAGGGTGCCCCCACTCTAGATGAAGAAGAAACAGAAACACCTTTGGACAGCAGCATTGTCAGTCTGGGGGCAGGGGAGTGTTAGGTTTACCAGTGGATTTAGATACACTAAAAACTGAAGCTACACCCCAGCTCACACTTTATAAACAGTTAAAGCAGCATTTATTTTTGGGATAAAAGCTTTTACATAAATAAATAAAAGCTGACCATTCCAAGCACCTCTGTCAATGTTAATGGTTCATCTCAACACTTTAACCACAACATCTACAAGAGAGTCAGTTCTTTTGAAAAACAACAGACTTACTGGCCACCTGAAAATACCTAAAAAGAAAGCAAATGCAGCCATCACATTTAAGAATTGGTAAGATGTAAAATAATAAATGTTTGCTTTTGGGCCGGTTCACACAGCAGGCGAGGCGAGGCGTCTCCGACTTGCCTCGCCGCGACCTGCGGCGACCTCAGAGGCGACTTGCAGATGACTTCTGTATAGAAGTCAATGCAAGTCGCCCCGAGGTCGCACAAAAGTAGTACAGGAACCTTTTTTCTGAGTCGGAGCGACTCGAGTCACTCCTCTCAGAACGGTTCCATTGTACAGAACGGGGGCGACTTGCGGGAGCGAGGCGAGGCGAGTCGTGTCGCCTCGCATCGCCCGCTGTGTGAACCGGCCCTTTAGGTTTAATGCCACTTTAACAGCCTGTTAAATGTAACAAAGTATTTGTTGATTTTAACCTTTTTATGAAACTTGCTATTTTTAAATCATTCACCTGTAATTTCTTAAATTTTTCTGACATACTATGACAATGAGATGCTAACCTGTCGCTGGGACGTGAAGAATGAGTAAAACAATCACAATACTAGTTGGGTGTAGGTTCCAGATTCTTGAAGGAACTCTATTGCCATCAACTTGTGTAAAAGACGGGGCATGTTAAATACTAGAGTAACCAATTGCAGACCATATACTATATATATACTGTATACAGTACATGATTCTGCACTTTTGGGTTTGGGGTGAATGCGCTCCACCGGTGGCCTGCTCCAGCTGTAATTAGACACATCAGGAGCTGATTGGCACGTACGGTGGGCTCAGTGTCCGCTGGCACCCGCCGATGCTTCAATACATAGGCAAAACTGCTAAGGAGAGGTACTGACTCATGTCTTCTTTTAATACAAGCACCTCCTCCATAATAGTAAAGCACTGCTCAGGCACACGTTTAACCCCTGATGTTAACCCCCTCTCTGCCAGTGTCATTAGTACAGTGGCACTGCATATTTTTTAGCACTGATCACTGTATTAGGGTCGCTGGTCCTCAAAAAGTGTCAACAGCGTCAGTTAGTGTCCCGAGTGTCCGCCGCAATATCACAGTCCTGCTATAAGTTGCTGATCGCTGCCGTTACTAGTAAAAAATAAATAAAATAAATTAGAATATCCCCTAGTTTGTAGACGCTATAGCTTTTGCGCAAACCAATTAATATACGCTTATTGGGATTTTTTTAACTAAAAATATATAGCAGAATCATTGGCCTAAATTGATGAAGAAATTCGAATTTTTTCAATTATATTATTGGATATGGAGCAGAAAGAAAAAATTATATTTTTTTTTTCTAAATTCTCTGTCATTTTTAGTTTATAGCGAAAAATATATAAATCGCATAGATGATCAAATACCACCAAAAAAAGTCTATATGTGGGGAAAAAAGGAAATAAATTTTGTTTAGGTACAGCGTCGCACGACCGTGCAATTGTCAGTTAAAATAACGCACTGTCGTATTTCAAAAAACTGGCCTGGTCGTGAAGGGGGGTAAACGTTCTGGAGCTGAAGTGGTTAAATAGACTGCAATCCTTTGCTTTCAACTGCCCAAATCAATGCATTACATTTTAGTTACATACACCTTTACATGATAATTCAGAATAAAAAGAAAGTGCAATGAATTATAGCTTCTATCCTATATGATTCTGCACATTACAGCATACTTTTCTAACAGTACTAACATAAAAGATGTTTGTTAACTTGCGTGGCAAAAATATAACCTTGCGCTTTATTTTTTTTATTTTTTGCTTCCCTGAATCTTTGCATTACACTATTAAAAAAAGACATTTGACTATTTATTGTGTGAGTTTGACAAAACAAAGAAACGCAGCTGGGCCAACACTGAACTGACCAATGAGAAGGAAAGTCATTCTTAGCAGCTGGGTTAGCCGATTAGAAACCTGGGTGGAAAAACTAAACCTCAGTTTCACTGATAATGCCAGAAAAGTGGCAGCTGTTACTGTAGGTTAAGAAGTGAGGTGGTATAGAAAAACCTAAATGAGAAAAATTCTGTTGTAGATGAGATATTAATGAAGAAATAGGAAGAAATAGGAAAAATATCTGTAAGCACAAGTTGTATATATGTCCAATCTGCAGGGAATCCTACAGCTCACTTATAGATATGGTTTAGGTTTTAAAAAATTGCATGATACACAGCAGATCAGACAGATCAGCATGCATGTTTTATGACAACTAAAATAAATTAGTGGATCAGAAATGCTCCTGAATTGATTATCAATGTTGATACTTTTATTTGCAAATGAATGGCCAAATCTGTAGGATGCTCAGCAATGCCAACATTTATTGTCAGAGGGCACCACATGTATCTTCCTGAAGTTTTCCAATATGAGCTGTCTACAGGACATATGTCAGATGCAGTGCTGGGACAAGGCCATTTGGTTCCCAGGGCGAAAATGGCAAACTGCGCCCGACCCCCTTTTAAGAAAGAATCAATGTTGTTTCAAAACAAGAATATACTTATTATTATTATATTAAGGGACACTCTAAAGGGCAAATTGTATGTTAAGGTGCACCCTGATGGGCACATTTTATATTAAGGGGCACTCTGGTGGGCACAACAAAACGTGCCCCTTAACGTAAAATGTGATCATCAAAGTGCCCCTTAATACAAAATGTGCCCATCAGTATTGCTCATAAAATAAAATATGCCCATCAGAGTGGCCCTTAACATAGAATGTGCTCATTCCGCGTGCCCCTTAACATAAAATAAGGGTCACGCTGATGGGCACCTTTTATGTTTAGGGGCACTCTGATGGGCACATTTTATTTTAAGGGACATGCTGATAGGTATATTTTTAATGGGCACACTGATGGGCACATTTTCTGTTAAGGGGTACTCTTATGGGCACACCAAAATGTGTCCATCAGAGTGCCCCTTAAGAAAATATGCCCATCAGTGTGCACATTAAAAATATACCCATCAGCGTGCCCCTTAAAATAAAATTTGTCTATCAGAGTTCTCCTTAACATAAAAAAGGTGCCCATCAGCGTGACCTTTAACAAAATATGCCCAGCAGTGTGCACAATAAAAATATGCCCATTAGTGATCACTGGTTAACATGTGGCCCACATACCTTGAATGCAGGAGGGCACAACTGAAATACCAAAGGGGTGGACGCTGCGAGATATGAAGAGCCAGGACCCAAGAACTGCAAGTAGCAGGGGGGCGAGGCATGGGGCACGCACGTTACATCACACCCCTATTAGCGGCCCGTGAGTGCGAATTGGTCTTCTGTCAACTCTAAGACCTGCGGTAAGGAGCAGGGGGCATCGCACGCATGCAGAGTCCCTGGTTGCTGGGGAAACCTGCGGTCCCAGCAAACTAATGACAGCTGTTTTAGAAGGACATTTCACTGCTCCCCCCTACCCCCAATAAATTGTACCTCCCAGGGCATCCGTCCCTTCTGCCCAAGGGTCAAGTCCTGGGGGAAAAAAAGGGTGGGAACTCCCACCCAAGATCTACTCCCGCACAAAAAAAAGAAACAAATAGGACATCGGGGCACATCAAGGCACGGGGTACATCAGGGCACGGGCATATCAGGGCATGGGACACATCAGGCCACATGGCACATCAGGGCACGGAGCACATTATGGCACATCAGGGCACATTATGGGGCACATCAGGGCACGGGGGACATCAGGGCATGGGGCACATAGCACATCAGGGCATGGGGCACATCGGGGCAAATAATGGGGCACATCAGGGCATGGAGCACATCAGGGCACATTATGGGGCACAGTGGGTCACATAGGACATCAGGGCAGGGGGCACATTACGGCATGGGGCACATCAGGGCACATAATGGGGCACATAGGACATCAGGGCAGGGGGCACATTACGGCATGGGGCACATCAGGGCACATAATGGGGCACATAGGACATCGGGGCAGGGGGCACATTACAGCATGGGGCACATCAGGGCACATAATGGGGCACAGTGGGGCACATAGGACATCAGGGCAGGGGGCACATTACGGCATAGGGCACATCAGGGCACGTAATGGGGCACAGTGGGGCACATAGGACATCAGGGCAGGGGGCACATTATGGCATGGGGCACATCAGGGCACATAATGGGGCACAGTGGGGCACATAGGACATCAGGACAGGGGGCACATTTGGGCATGGGGCACATAGCACACCAGGGGGCACATTATAGGGCACATCGTCATCTTACTAGCCAGTATGCAGAGTAGCGCACTCCCTCACTTCACTCAGCGCTGTTCGCTTCTCGGCGGCCCCTCCTCTCTTCTCGTCTATCCCCATTGGCTTGTGACATCATCTGGGATAGACCATAGACGAGAAGAGAGGAGGGGCCGCCGGGGAGCGAACAGCACTGTGTGAAGTGAGGGAGAACTTACTACAGCCAAACGCTTCCTGCGCTACTCTGCATACATCTCATTCGGGCGGCTCTGGTCCTGCAAAGGGAACGGGTGTTCCCGCTGTGAAAACAGTGCAGGAACGCCGTTTCCACGCGTTTCTGCAGGACTCGAGCCCTGCTTCTGCCCCCCTTGTACTGGCTCTGGTCAGATGATTGTACTTGTGTCTGGTCATTCCTGAAGCCTTCCATAAATATCTAATTGAACACAAATATAACAGTTTCCTTCAAATGACAACTTTTTGAAGTTGCATTAAATGTGTACCACTTAAACAGTTAGGTAGTTATAAACCATGACATACCACAGGAAAGGCGACCGTTTTGTGCTTTGCACAGATATCACCAATCAGCCCACCGGCAGTTGCATAATTCTGGCACTTATATCACCGCTCATTTGTATTTTGACCACCAATGTAATGGACACTTCTCCAAAGACCACTAATGCAAGGGGGCCTTACAGTGACCACTTTTACTTCATCCAAAAGGTTTAATGAACACATCCCAAATGTAATGCATAAAACTTTTACTTTTACTTAGTCCATTAAAAGAAGGTTACAGCATAAGTTCACAGTGCATAAAATCACAATTAACACTTTGAGGGCCATTTTGTCTTTCAACCCTTTTTGGGTTTTGACTCATGTTTTTGTACTATTGTTTTTTTTTAACCACTTCAATACAGGGCACTTTCGCCCCCTTCCTTCCCAGCCCAATTTTCAGCTTTCATCTCTCTAGTGCTTTCAGTGACAATTACGCGGTCATGCTAGACTGTACCCAAATGAAATTTTTATAATTTTCTTCGCACAAATAGAGATTTATTTTGGTGGTATTTATTCACGACTCCGTTTTTAATTTTTTTCGATATAAGTGCAAAAAAAGCGGAAATTTGGAAAAAAAACAATATTTTCTTTTTTCTATTTTAAAAGAAATCCAATAAAATCAAATGTTGTCATAAATTTAAGCCAAAATGTATTCTGCTACATGTTTTTGGTAAAAAAAATTCCGTTAAGTGTATAATAATTGGGGGCGTGGCCTAGGTGGGCATGTGAGCGGACGTCTTCCTGAGCAGCTCCGTCTTCTCCCGCTACAATCCTGCTCCATCCTGGGGTAATCCCGCACTAACCGCCGATCGAAAGACACCGACTGCACCGGAGGACCCCCCCGCTTCCCTGGCAGGTGATATCGGCGGATGGGCAAACGCAGAAGGCAAGCCGCCAGCGCGAATGTATGCGCACACACGCTCGGGCCAAGATGGCCGTCGGACCACCACCGCGGAGCTCTGTGATTCTCCGGCCTCCACGCCGGATCTCTTTGGAGAATCCTCTCCGCCGTCCTCCCCGGGACATCCGGACCCCCCGATCCTGGAGTCACAGATCTCAGAGGGAGAGGAGGCTGAGGGGAGCGGCCGGGGCCCGACGCTTGCCGATGTGCTGCACACCATCAAGGTAAACCATGCTGCTCTAATGGGGACTGTGGCTGAAATTAGAAGTGACTTTACATTGCTGAGACAGGATGTTCAGAAAATACGCGGAAGGGTGGATGAGACTGAGAAACGTATTAGTGACTTGGAGGATGCAGTTGATCCCATATGGCCTAAACTCAATACTGCGGGGGTAAAATAGCCTCCCTGAAAAACAAGGTGGACGACCTCGAGAACCGCCTCAGACGCAACAACCTGAGGCTGGTAGGTCTTCCTGAGCGGGTAGAGGGGTCTGACCCAGTGGCCTTTTTGGAAAGTTGGCTTGAGCAGGAGTTTGGCCGTGACCCCCTGTCCCCCTGCTTTGTGATAGAACTGACTTACAGAGTCCCAGGCAGACCTCTCCCCACAGGCAATCCGCCACGTACTATGGTTATTAGGTTGCTGAACTACAGAGACAGAGATGCTATACTGCGGGCGGCCAGAGTGAAAGGCAGCTTGAAGATTAATAATGCTGCGGTGTCACTGTATCCAGATTATTCTGTGGCTGTTCGCAACCAACGGGCGCAATTCCAGTCTGTTAAACAAAAGCTGAGAGAACACGCAGTGAAGTACTCTATGATATTCCCGGCTACCCTGCGCATTGTCTATCAGGAGAAGGTTCTTTTCTTCCAGTCACCCAAGAACGTCCTTGCATGGTGGGAATCCCTACCCCAACCTCCTCAAGATCCTGCCTGAAGGATATTGGCCTGGATGGTTATCGTTTCTATTTTCTTCTATGCCCCCCCCTTTTTTGCAATTGCCTTTGGTCAGGGAGGCGGGTCTCTGCTGCTTTTATTGAAACATGTTGGGACTAACAAGATTTATTTTTTTATGTTGCTGGACTTTTTTTCTCCTCCATTTTTTGGATGAGTACCTGGGAGCTGCTCCAGGCAGAACGGTCTTGAGCCACATTGTGGTGAAGTTGACTAGTTGCGGTTAATTGCATGGCTATCAGGCCATGTGCCCCACGCATGGCCCTAGTTTTGGGTACAAGCCCGCTCTATTTCCGTGGGAGCAGGGCAGGGTTGTTGCTGCTACTTGGCAGCTCTTTATTTGTTGTCTGTTGTATGGGTGTGGAGTGTGTGGTGTGTGGATGGATGGGAGTATGTATGTGTCACCTTGTCCCGCTGGAGGTACTGTGGCTCTGGCTGTCTGGCGAGGGACTGTTTTGGGGTTCCTGGGCGGGCAGCACCCGCTTGTTCACGTTTGTGTGCTATTCCCAACCCTCCCATGGCTGAGGTAAACATATGCTCCTGGAATGTTCGGGGGCTGAATTCTAAATTTAAGCGTGCATTGGTGTTTGAGCAGATTAAACGACTACACCCGCATATTCTTTGTCTTCAGGAGACTCATCTGGTGGGCTCGAAAATCCTTGCGTTAAAAAAGTGTTGGGTGGCTCACAACTTTCACTCCACTTACTCCAACTATGCTCGTGGGGTTGCCATCTTAATACGCAAAGGGCTTCAGTTTGAGTGCCATCAGGTGATCTCGGACCCCAGGGGTCAATTTTTAGTGTTACATGCCACGGTGCTGAGAACTCCTGTCATTCTGGTCACAATCTATGTTCCTCCGCCAGCCACGGCCACGGTATTCTCCGATTTGAGTACTAAGTTATCACTGTTGCCTGTTTGCCCTACGTTTATTGTGGGGGATTTCAACTTAGTGTTACAGCCTGATTTGGATCGGTTGAAACCCCATGGGAACGAATCTAGAATGTTTAGTAAATGGTGTGAGGCATATGGATATGTTGATATTTGGCGTTGGAAGTTCCCGGGGGTTAAGGTATTCTCCTGTCAATCCAAAACGTATGGCTCTCTGTTCAGACTAGACTATGCTCTGGCCACTGGGAGTTTTCTGCCGGTGGTCAGGGCAATTAAATATATCTCTCAAACGGTGTCGGATCACTCACTACTGCAGGTTACCCTTTCCCTGGGGCACTGTCCTTCATTTAGGGTGTGGAAACTTAGCCCCTTGTGGGTGTCCACGCCGGGGATACAAGAGGCCATTCCCTCAGATATGACAGACTACTGGTCCACGAACATTGGCACCACGGCGGCGGGTTCTACCTGGGATGCCTTTAAGGCGGTATTGCGCGGTTCGTACATATCCCGTATTAAGCATCATAGACGAGCAGGGAGGGCCCTACTGCTGGATCTCGAACGTTCCCTTGAGGAGGCTAAGCGTAGGCATATGCTCAACCCGACGGAGACTACTCGAGGTGAACTGACGAATGCCCATAAGCTGTTGCAATTGCATCTTGTAGACACGACTAAACTACAACAACTAAACCTGACAGAAAAACGACATGAACACAGGGGTAAGAATGGGAGGCTACTAGCCTTCCTTGCTCATACGGATTATCTGGATAGTTCCATCTCTGCCATACAATTGCCCAATGGTTCTACTACTGAGGACCCGGTGGCGATAAATCAGGAATTTACCTCATACTACAGCAGACTTTATGACGATCCAGTGCCCCCTTCGGAGGCTACATTTCGGGGTTTTTTCTCGTCGTTGGTGTTTCCTGGACTGGAGGAGGCCCGGCGAGACCTCCTTGAGCAGGAAATTACACTTGAGGAGGTGGAGGCAGCGATAGGTTCCCTACCGCCATCGAAGGCTCCCGGCCTTGATGGTATCCCTTCGGCGTGGTACCAGACCTATACTGAACTGGTAGCCCCTAAACTACTCCTCACGTACAAAGCGTCTTTGAACAGGGGATCTCTTCCTGACTCCATGAATGAAGCCCTGATAGTGGTTTTGCCCAAGCCGGGCAAAAACAAATTGCTATGTGAGTCCTACCGTCCTATCTCCCTCCTAAATCATGACGCAAAAATTTTGGCCAAGATATTGGCTCTTCGTTTGCAAAAAGTTATACTTACATTAATCTCGCCAGATCAGGCTGGGTTTATGCCCGGACGTAGCACTTTTGACAACATACGCAGATTATATCTACATATCCATAGAGCATGTAGGGATAAACATAGTAGCCTGGTATTGTCCTTAGATGTGTTAAAGGCATTTGATACTGTGCGTTGGTCATTTTTGTGGGAGACAATGGCCAACATGGGCTTTGGCCCACTATTTACAAAATGGGTCCGCTTGCTATACGCTAAGCCGAGTGCGAGGGTGAGAACTAATAGAGATGTTTTGTCACCATTTCGGTTGTTTAGGGGGACTAGACAAGGGTGTCCCCTGTCCCCGCTCCTGTTCGCCATCGCCATAGAGCCCTTGGCCCTGGCGGTGCGGCAGGCTTCGGGGATAGGGGGCATCCGAGTAGGATTGCTGGAGGAAAAGATATCTTTGTATGCAGATGATGCCTTGATTTATTTAGATGGTAAGGAAAGCTCCTTCCATGGGCTCATGCGGGTGGTTGAGGAGTTTGGGGATGTGTCTGGTCTGAGGGTAGGTTGGGATAAGTCAATAGCTTTTCCCATTGGCCCTCGCTGCTCCTACGAATACCTGACCACTTCTAAACTTCAGACGTCCCAGTCATTCAAATATCTGGGCATTCAGATACATAACGAGCTCCCCAAATATGAAGCCTTGAATATTGCCCCAATCACAAAGCAGACGGTTGACAGACTTCAAGCATGGGCAACTCTCCCCCTCAACTTAATAGGTCGTATTAACAGCTTTAAAATGATATTCCTCCCAACATTTCTATATTGTTTTCGAGCAGCCCCGGTCTATCTCCCAAAAAAGGTATTTATGAAAATAGAATCCAGTGTGTCCTCTTTTATCTGGCAAAACTCCCATCCGCGATTTGCCAAGACATCTTTGCAATCCTCTAAATCGAAAGGAGGCCTGGCCCACCCGAACTTAGGCAGATATTTCCTTGCCTCCCAACTGACATATATATATGATTGGCTGCATTCCAACCCTCAGCCCCCCTCCGCCACTCTCATGTCAATCCTCCATGCCCCGTTTGACTCGGTTAATGACGTACTGCACAGGGCTCTAAATTCTAAATGCTCTAGATTTTCCCCTATGGAGGTGGGTCTACTGGCCTGGAGAGAGGGAGAGAAGCTCCTTTCTATTACTACCCCGGGCAGGTCACCACAAACCCCGCTATGGGACAATCCCAGTATACCTGAACTACAGGGGCATCCAGACTCCCAATGGTGGTCTAGGCTGCATGTTCTGCGCTTGTCCTATATCATCAAGGGAAATTAGTTTGAATCCTTTGAAAACTTACGGGGTACCTTCTCGCTAGATCATAAATTTTTCTATAAGTATCTACTTCTTAGACATGCCATTCGGGCGCAGTTTGGTTCCTTGCACATAGAGCTTCAGGAGTCCCCTATGGAGGACCTGATGTCTTACCCGGATCTTACTAAACAGGTTACTACTTTTTATGATCACCTCTCCAGGGTAGGAGCAGACCCATTTCGCAATTCATATGTGAAGTGGAAGCGTTTGATACCTGCCCTGGAAGAGGAGGGGTGGGAGGAAACTACTGAAACCTGCTTCCAGGATATTATCAGCACTTTCGACCAATATGTTCAGTTTAAGTTTATTCATCAGCTGCATTATACTCCAGCTAGACTGGCTAGAATGGGTTTGAGAAGTGAGGCCTTGTGTCCTAGATGTACTCACGATAATGCTGATCTATTTCATATGTTTTGGAGTTGTCCTGGACTTGATGCGTATTGGACGGACCTGTTTACATTCTTTGATGATCATCTTGCTCTCCCGGTGCCTCAAACCCCTGAGGTGGGGCTGCTGGGTATTTTGAATGACTTTGTCCACAGGGCGTCAGCTCGGACTCTTCTGCGCACCATTTTATTTTATACACGTAAAGTAATTTTATTGCACTGGAAAGAAAATGTTCCTCCCAGAATTCAATCACTGTATGGTATTATTAATGGTGAACTCCCTAAATTTAAAACAGTGTATAAACACAGAGCTTGCTTAAAAAAGTTTCATAAGGTGTAGCAACCATGGTTGGATGTCTCTGGTTCATTCTGGGGGACGGTCCTATCCTCGCAGGACCCCCTGGGGGGGGCTGCGGGGGTAGGGCCGGAGGCTCGGGCTCTGTAGATGGTGGTTCTGGGTATGGGGGGGGGGGGGGAACGAAACAGGGTGGTAATCAGCTATTGTAAGACCTTCTGTGGCAGCTATTTATGTTAAATTGATACTGCATAGTGGGACGGTGACAGGTGTGAGTGTGATGGGTGTGTGTGTGGGAATGCTGGTATGTCTGTTGGTGTGTCTTTGTTTTGTTGGGGTTTTTCTGTGTTTAAGCATATAATGGTAACAGTTTGGTTTACTCCAGCGGGGTATCTTCATCGATGCCTCTGTATTCACCTCTTGAGGGAGACTCTTTGACATGTGTACTGTTTGCTTTATATGCTTTATGTATGTTCAAATTTTTTTAAAATAAACACCTTTTTAAAAAAAAAAAGTGTATAATAATTGGTTTGTGTGATCACGGACATATGTACGCAAATGATCATGTACATATGTGTGCAGGTGATCACGTACATATATGTGCAGATAATCATTGGGACATGTGATTTTAGTGGGACATATGTGGGGGACATGTTTTTATTATTAGGGACATGTGTTTTTATTATTTGGGGACATGTATGTTTTGGGGACATGTGTGTTTTGGGGACATATGTGGGGACTGTGTTTATACTGTGTGGTGTGTTGTGTGTTTACACTAGACTGGTGATCAGTGAGTAAAAAGCTGTAAAAAACAGCTTATACTCACTGATCATCAGCCGGCTGAAGCGATCTGCTCTCCTCTCCTCAGCGATGACTTCTGTGTGAGGAGAGGAGGAGCCGATTGCCTAGCAACTGGCTGTTTGTTTACATCACATGACAGCCGTGATTGGACATGGCCGTCATGTGATCAGGAGGGCCAATCACAGAGCCCTCCTACCGAGTCCGGGTGACACGAGCACATCGGGATCGCGCCGCTGCGCGGGCACGCGCGCGATCCCGCTCCTTCTGAAGGACGTTCCTGAACGTCCTATCAGAAGTAGACGGCTCCCACCCGGCCGTATATGTGCATTGGCCGGGTGGGAAGTGGTTAAATAAAACTATGGTATTTCAACACTGATCCCCAATGTAATAGGGCATTTTGCTGAACACCAATGTAGAGAGCATATTTTCACTGATCATCATTGTAAAGGACCACTATACTGACCATCAGAATAAAAGAAAAACATCACCAATGTTTGGGGGTATTTCCACTGACAATAAATAGAGCAGTATACTACACTGACCACCAATGTAGGAGGACACTACACTGACCAGCAATGTGGGAGGACACTACACTGACTACCAATGTAGGAGGACACTACACTAACCACCAGTGTAGGAGGACACTACACCGACCACCAATGTAGGAGCACAGTGCACTGACCATAAATATAGAAGGACACTACACTGACCATCAATGTAAAAGAACACTATATTGTTCACCAATTTATTATTATTATTATATAGGATTTATATAGCGCCGACAGTTTACGCAGCACTTTACAACATTAGGGCAGACTTTACAATACAATACAATTCAAGACAGGGGGAATCAGAGGGCCCTGCTCATTAGAGCTTATAATCTAGGAGGGAGGGTCAAGTTATACAAAAGGTTAATAGCTGTGGGGGATGAGCTAATGGAGAAAATAGTGCAGTTGTTAGATGGAGGCAGGATAGGCTTCTCTGAAGAGGAAAGTTTTGAGGGATCGCCTAAAAGTGGATAAATTTGGAGACATTCTAACAGATTGGGGTAGTGAATTCCAGTCCTGGAGGCGGATATGGGAGGATATGATGAGGGAGCTAGAGAGCAGGAGGTCTTGGGAGGAACGAAGAGGGAGATTAGGGTGGTATTTTGAGACTAGGCTAGTAAATAGCTGGGGGCAGAATTGTGGATGGCTTTGTAAGTGTTAGTATTTTGAATTTAATTAGTTAGGCAAGTGGCAGCCAATGGAGGGATTGTCAGAGAGGGGTAGCAGACACTGTGCGGTTTGTAAGGTGGATGAGTCTGGCAGCAGCATTCATGATGGACTGAAGGGGGATAGTCTATTTAAAGGTAAGCCAATGAGGAGGGAATTGCAGTAGTCAAGGCGAGAGATAACCAGGGAGTGAATCAGGAGCTTTGTGGTTTCATTGGTTAGAAAGGGACGTAGTTTAGAGATGTTTCGGAGGTTGAGGTGGCAAGCTTTGGAAAGTGATTGGATGTGGGGCCTAAAGGAGAGTTCAGAGTCCAGGATAACACCTAGCACGCTGACATGTGGGGATGGGTGGATGGTTCTGCCATTGCTCTTGACAGAGAAGTCAGGGGAAGAGGCACATGGGGGAGGAAATAATATAAGTTCGGTTTTGGACAAGTTAAGTTTGAGGAAGTGGTGTGGCATCCATACAGATATGTCTGTTAGTAAGTTAGTGATGTGTGAGGAGACTGATGGAGTGAGTTGAGGGGTGGAGAGATAGATTTGTGTGTCGTCAGCGTAGAAATGATATTGAAAGCTGTGAGAGGCTATCAGCAGACCCAGGGAAGAGGTGTAGATTGAAAATAAAAGAGGTCCAAGAACAGAACCTTGGGGGACTCCGACAGAGAAGAGAAGAGAAGTGGAGGAAGTAGAATTGTAAGTGACACTGAAGGTGCATTGGGATAGGTAGGATCAGAGCCACTGAAGAGCACAGTCACGGAGACCAAGGGAGTAAAGTTTTTTTTTTGAGGAGGGGGTGGTCAACCGTGTCAAAGGCAGCTGAAAGGTCCAGAAGTAGGAGTACAGAATAGTGTCCTTTGGTTTTTGCAGTTAGTAGGTCATTTGTGAGTTTTAAAAGAGCAGTTTCTGTGGAGTGTTGAGGGCAAAATCCAGATTGAAGTGGATCAAGAAGGTTATTTTTAATGAGGTGGTCACTCAGTTGGTTGTAAACCAGGCGTTCAAGGAGTTTAGAGGAAAAGGGGTGCAAGGAGATAGGGCGTAGGTTGTTAAGGTTGGTAGGGTTCAAGGACAGCTTTTTAAGTATGGGAGTGATCAGTGCATGTTTTAGAGCATTGAAGAAAATGCCAGAGGTGAGGGAGAGATTGAAGATGTGAGTTAGAGAGTGTAGGATAGAGTCAGATGGCGACCGAAGTGTTTGAGAAGGAATAGGATCCAGGGGCCAGGTGGTTAGGTGGGTGTTAGAAAGGAGTTTAGCAACTACATCTGTAGTAGCAGTTTTGAATAAGGGGAATGTCAAGAGTACCTGTTGTAATGGGGTCTTAACTGGGGGAGATACCTGTAGAGTGTAGCTTTCATCACGGATTATATCAATCTTGTTTTTGAAGTGATTAGCAATCTCCTGGGCAGTGAGTGAGTCAGTGGGTGGAGGCGGTGGAGGAAGAAGTAGAGAGTTGAAGGTAGAGAAAAGTTTACGGAGACTGGAGGAGAAGGTGTTAATAAGAGTTGTGAAATAGGTCTCCTTGGCAGTGTAGAGGAAAGAGAGTTATTTTTGGAGGGCAGATTTGTATTGGTTGAAGTCTTTGAGAGACTTGGTCTTGTTCCTTAGACGCTCAAGAGCGCGACTACGTTTTTTGAGAATTTTAGTCAACTGTTTGCCATGTTTGTAGGGGTCGAGGCCCGATTCTACGTGTAGTGAGGGGAGCGAGCTTGTCTTTAGGAAGACAGTACGCTGACCACCAATGTAGGAGCACACTACACTGACCACCAATGTAGTAGCGCACTACAGCTACCACCAATTTAGGAGCACACTACACGAATGACCAACGTAGAAGGACATTAGACTAAAGCCCCGTACACACGAGAGGACTTATGTCCGACAGACTTCCGAAGGAGTTCTGCCGGAGTTCTGCCGGAGTTCCGACAGAGTTCTGACGGACTTTTCGATAGCTGCCCTAGCGTCGGTTTTAGTCCGTCGGAATAGCATACACACGAGTGAATTTTTCGAAGGGACCGGGTCCGGCGGAGTTCCTTCGGAAAAATTTGAAGCATGTTCCATATTCTAAAGTCCTTCAGACTTTGGCGAGTCAAAAGTCCGTTGCAGCCCACACACGATCGAATAGTCTGACGGAATCAGTCCGTCGGACTTTGGATGTTGAAAAGTCCGCTCGTGTGTACGGGGCTTTATAGGACCACCTATACTGACCACCAATGTAGGAGGACTTAACACTTATACAGTGTAAGGGGATATTAACATTTTTCCTGTTTATGTTTTTTGGCTATTATTATTTGTATAATTCCATGTTTATTCCTGAAAAAAATGTTGCTGCATAGACAAGGGGTACTAAAATGACGCACCCTGGCTGTTATATATTCTAGGTATGCCTCTGGGTTGGAATCACTAAACATGCAATCACGGGTAGAGGCAATGACAGTTTTTAGCACTAGCTTTTGAAAACACTTAAGTATAGTGAAAGATCTTTGTACATTTTCTTCAGAAAAATAGAATGTGGGACCTGATCTGCTGAGTTAGGATTAGAACATGTGGCTTTGATTTTTGTCTTCAGACTGTTGGTTTCAAGGATTTTTTGTTATAAACATTAAAGCACATTCTTTAACCAGCAATGAAAAATATTGCTTTGTGGTGTTCTTTAAATCTCCCTACATGATATACATTATGTCGCTATAAAGTATTGTCCTTAAGGTTGCACATTGCTAGGGATGGTCGCAATGTTCTTTCGACTCGAACAACGGGAGTTCATTTGTTCGCAGAACAAATTAACATATGGGACGTTTGCGGTAAATTTGAACGCCCTATAATGCACTGTGTGATCGCATGGCATTGACGGCTGCTGATAGGCCAAAGCATGTACCTGACCTAGATGTTTTGGCCAATCACAGCGCAATGTGCTGTGAGCGCTATGATTGGCCAAAGGCAGAGTGCCTGGCTAAGTCCACGCCCCACACTATAAAAGCTGCATACATGGCGGCCGTATGTAGTGTGTTGTGGAGGCAGGTTAGTTAGTGAGTTGATTGTGTAGTCAGTGTAGTATATACTATATATAGAGTGCAGACAGGGTACAGTATATATTACAGTACAGGCAGGGTACAGTATATAATACAGTGCAGGCAGGGTACAGTATATATTAAAGTGCAGGCAGTGTACAGCATATAATACAGTGCAGGCAGTGTGCGGTATATAATACAGTTCAAGCAGTGTGCAGTATATAATACAGTGCAGGTGATGTACAATATATAATACATTGCAGTCAGTATACAGTATATAATACAGTGCAGTCAGTGTACAGTATATAATACAGTGCAGGTGGTATACAGTGTATAATGCAGTGCAGGCAGTGTATAGTTTAAATACCAAGCAGGTGGTGTACTATATATAATACATTGCAGGCTTTGTGCAGTATATAATACAGTGCAGGCATTTACAGTATACAATACAGTGCAGGCATTTACATTATATAATACGGTGCAGGCAGTGTACAGTATAAAATACAGTGCAGGCGGTGTACAGTCTATAATACAGTGCAGGCAGTGTACAATATATAATACATTGCAGTCAATGTACAGTATATAATACAGTGCAGGCGGTGTACAGTATATAATACACTGCAGGCGGTTACATTATATAATACAGTGCAGGAGGTGTACACAGTATATAAAGCAGTGTGTACAGTATATAATACATGCAGTTGGTGTACAGTATATAATACAGTGCAGTCGGTGTACAGTATATAGTACACTTCAGGCAGTGTATAGTATATAATACACTGCAGCTAGTGTATAGTATATAACACAGTGTAGTATGGTGTGAAAAAAATCCCTATCATTTCAGGAAGGCCACCAAGGAGATACAGACGCTCCCAGGCCACTAAAAGAGGGAAAGCAGCCCCTGTGCCTACAGTGAAAAGTGGTGGTTGTGGACATGGTGCATTCTCTACAGGCAGGGTAGCTTGTCCTTTTTTTCTGCTGCTGGCGATGTTATTGAGCCACAACATGCCAAAGAGTTGGTGGAGTGGATAACTAAGCGGTCCTCATCCTCCTCATTCTCCTCATCCTCTGTCACCCAGGCGCATACTAGTTTGCCTTCCAACACAGCTGCCAAAGCAGACTATTCCACCAGCTCTATGTCCACAGTTACTCTTTCCCTACCATAATGCACGGAGGAGTCACCAGAATTATTCGACCATAGTGTCGGGTACATGTTGCTGGAGGATGTGAAGCAATTTGAATGCTCTGATGTTGGTTCCCAGGTTGAGGAAGGGAGTAACGTGAGCCTAGAAAGAGGGGGGTGCCACAGAAGGACAAGAAACTGACGGTCATGTTCAATCGGCTGCAGCATACTGCCAAGTTTGCTCCAGTGGCGCGGAGGGAGGGGATGATGAGGTCACTGATTCTACTTGGGTGCCTGAGAGAAGAGAGGAGGAAAGTGAGGGGGAGGCACAACTCCAACGAGGCAGGATGTCTTCCAGGTGCCAGCTTAAGGGCAGCCACCCTATTGCATCACACCACAGATCTCCACAGGGGCAGGGCACTGCTGACTCCCCGCTGACTTCTAAAAGTTAATTGGTGTGGGCTTTTTTAAACACATGTGCTTTAGATCGCACCGTTGCTGCTTGCAATCTCAGTCTGAAGTGGATCAAGCATGGCCAGAACACCACCCGCTTGGGCACCACATGCTTGACAAGACATATGATGACCTGCCATGCAGTCTGTTGGCAACAGCACCTGAAAGGCACACATCATAAAAAAAGCAGACTTCTCCTTGCTCCTCATCTGGGATCTCAACCACTACTATACCTCAAGTCCTCTCAAAAACCTGTACTGAGAGGAATGAAGGTATCGAAATAGGTGACACAAGTACATGCAGCCAATCTTCCAGCAGTGCACCACCTATTGATTTCAGCAGGCAAATTTTGCTACCCCAATTGCTGAACCGTAAAAAAAAATACTGTCCCAGCCATCCTCATGCTCAGCATCTAAATGCTAGCTTGGCCAAATTGCTAGCACAACAACTGCTGCCTTTTAATCTGGTAGACTCTACCCCCTTTCGTGAATTTGTGGAATGTGCTGTACCACAGTGGCAGGTTCCAAAAAAATATATTTTCACGTTTGGCCATTCCAGATCTCTACCGTCATGTGTAAGGCAATGTTTCCCATTCCTGCTTGTCTCAACTGAGGATGAATTTTCCCAACAGGAGCACCCTCCAAGGCCAAGGGAGTGAGTAGCCTTCTTACCAAGTTGGTGTTAGTGCCTATCAGTAGGGAATTTCAGCCAGCTCCGGGCGGTTGGGGGCATATGATAGCCAATGTGTCAAAGGTTTATGGTCTTCCTGCTAGAGCAGAGTCAAAGGTTATTTTGATGGGTATGTAACCATCATAAGGGCATTTCTGGGTCCCGATACCCCAAATTTATAGCTTGCACAAAGGAATATGTTTCAATTACTTGTGGTAAAAGTCTCGACATAGCAGTGTCACCTGGGCTCCAGTATCCAGCAGTGCTTGTGTATAGATTCTCTCCACCTGTACTGATACTATGCGGGAAGGCCACACTAAGTTTTTGGGTAGGTTTACCACAGGCGACTCTATGGTTGTGCCCTTGGAGGTGGTGGATTTGGTTTAACTGCTCGTTTAGCAAAGGGTGCATTGATTTCCTGTCCCCGTCTTCCATTCTCTGAGGGTTTTATTTTGGCGGCATGCTTAGGCACTGGAGGGTTAGAGAGGACTGGTGGCTTGCATCCCCCTTTTCTCTTTGTCTCTCTTCTGGACTCTTCTCTTGTCTTTGGAGCACAGTTTTCCCTTGGGACTCTCATCTAGCTCCTTCACTGAGGTCCCTTGAAGTTTCCCACCAGCTTTGGAAAGAGCAATTTCTGTAGAGCTCTTAGGACCTTGTTAAGGAGTTGAGGGCTGATGCCGGATTTGGGGCACTTTGCTCAGAAATGTTTGACCTCTCCGCATCTGTAACATTTCTTTTCTCTCTCTGGGTACAGCGTTTGTTCAATTGCATGAGTCCCTTGCTCCTGAACTTTTGCTTGGGTCTCCATCACTCGCATCAGAGCATGATACATTTGAGTTTGATTTGATTTGAGCCTAAGCCACCAGGGCCATCAGTTTTGTTGGATATTTATGGATGTCGGGGAGGGCTGGTGCCTTTGGTTCAGACTCACTCTCACTATTTTCATAGGAGAACTCCATTTCTGCATGGACGACAGGGTACCACCTGAGTTCTCTTCAGCAGTAATTTCAACACGATAGGATGATTGGGCAGGGCCCCGTACAGAACCTGGTCCAGACGGGCCTCGTCAACATCTTTAGAGTCAAGACCCTTCTTGAGGATTATTTTATGTAGCATGTGGTCTACTTGGGAGATGTATTCGGACAGACTCTCCCCCTCTGCTGGTGAGTGTGGTTGAAATTATACATCAAATCAGCAGTAGTTTCAACCCTTTGGAAAACAGCACACAAGGCATTGATGTAGTCCATGGCAGCACAAATACTCTTGCCCATCCCCAGGTTGTCTTTTCACAGCTTCTGAAACACTCCACTCTTCCATAGCCTATAAAACTTGGCTCATCCATGTTTCAAACTAATCTTCTCCCACAGATGTCAGTAATTATGCTGAGAAAAATCGAAGTCTTCGGTAACTCTGATTAGCATTCTCAGACCCATTCTTCACCAGACTGTGGACTAAGTGATTCATATCTGTGTAGAAAGAAAGAGGAGGGGCACTGGCCTCTTGTGAGTCGGCTTCCACAAGTACAGGAGGTTTATCGTGAGTTTTTGCAGAGGGCGGCTTCTCTGTCTGTCCTCTCTCCATTTTGAGTGGGAACACCCTGGCAGTTACTGTCAGATGGACCTCTTCTACCTGAAAGCACACTTGCGCCTCTTCTTGCCATTCTATCAGTGCCCTGACTTGATCCAACTCCTCCTAGGCTTCTGTTTCCACCAGGTAGGCCAGAGTTCTCAGCTACCTTCTGATCTCCCTCTCAATGTGCTAATTTCCCAAGATCTCCAGAATGGTATTTCTGTCAGTTAGTGCCATGAATTCTACCCCAAGCAACTGCGGCCATTGAGGTGGCTTCCCATGCATTTTGTGGCTCTGATCTAGGCTGGCTAGAGCCAGCTGCAGATAGCATCCCGGACAACTCCCCAAATGTAGCACGGCCCCCTAGAAGACTGCTTGGAATTACGACCATTTCCAACCCACCTGACACTCTGGGTTCAGACAGAATAGAAGGGAAGGGGGAGTAGGGAGTTTGGGAAATTATATGAGGACTTGTCCGGTCGGCTTGTCCTTATCGCTATCAATCAGACCCATAGGCGATCTGTAAGTATGGGTGGATGTCATTTATCGCTCCACACTTTTTCATACCTTTCCTTCTCTTTATTCCCCCTATACTCTCCTGTTATTTGGGACCCTTTGCTAATGGTAAATACTTCTCAATTTTTGATATATACCAGCATCTCCTTCTGATGAGTGGAGTTTTCCACAAAACGCATTGAGCCATTCTGATGCTACTATCATGTTTACTATATGGACTCATTCTACCATTTTTATTATATTCAACTGTATTATGCTGTAACAATCATGTTTTTTTATCTATCTACAATGCAATATATGGATCCATGTATCTGACGTTTTACAATGTTATTACCACCAATTACTATGCTATTATTCTATAATGTATTATGTACTATATATGAAATACATTTTATTCTTATGTATATATTTTCCTGTGTGCTAGATACTGAGATTCAGTGTGTACAGTTACACTATACAATCATTTGGTCCGACACTTATTGCCCAGTATCACTCTTTTTTAGTAGAACCCTGGGTTCATCCTTGTATCACTGTATGGCAATAATCAGACAATTCAATGTATTTAGATTCTTTGAATATTTTACTTGAACCAATAAAAGGGGAAGTTGTTACAAAGAGGAGGTAATAGATCTGCTGAGTTCTAGGCAACAGTGCCAACTCAGCAAACAAATTCCTCCGAAAGACACAAGACAATATTTTAACAACGACAATATTTTATATATATATATATATATATATATATATATATATATATATATATATATATGTACACTTCCTTTAGAAATAATGTTACCCCCTAGATGGATGTTTCAGTTAACTGCTTATACTGCCACACTGTAAAAGATGGAACCTGGCCAGCCTACACGCTATCCTAGTAAGGGAGAGCAGGTCTAGAGAAGAGTAATATAGGGGCCTTTCTATAAGTATTGGCAATAAAGTCCACATTGCAGATCTGATGTTCTTCACTGGCTAGTCGGAGCTTGTTAACTGTAATTCGTTTGGATGTAGTGGGAACAGTAGATTCCTTGTAGTGAGGAAATCCAAAGATGTCTGAGCACAGTGTTCAAATAATGCAGTAAAGTGTTCTTGGAGTAAAGATGCCTGTGCAAAGTGTCTCAGTGAAACTGTGATAAAGAATGGATAATGGTCGAGCAATTTGCCCTCTCACCAATGACAAGATCACTCCGGTGTCTTCCAAACAGGAACTTGTGTAGCGACACTGGTGCAGCAGATCTGCTGTCTCGATCTCCCAATGGGAAGCTTGCCACTGTCAGAAACCATGAACCAGATCGAGACAGAAGTACAATTAAATCACACTTGTTTATTAATAAAAAATAAAAAGGTAAATAGAGTAAGCATAGTCAAAGCATAGGCAGAGTCCAGTAACTGGATCGAGTAGTCAGCCAGTCTAGAGTTCAATAACCAGATCGGGTAATCAGCCAGGCCAGAAGTCAGGGATCCAAGTGGAGCAACAGCAAGCAGGGTAAGGAGCCAGAAGGGATGTCAGCAAGCCAGTCTTTAAACAGAACCGCAGGAGATGGTTTCTTGTGATGTGACCAAGGCAAAGGCAGAGAAGAAGTGAGCTGGACAGCTATAAGTAGGCAGTTCAGAGGAGTAGGATCAGGAACAGCTGGGTGACTGTGGAGAGAGATGAGAGCTGGCAATTAGCAGACAGCTGTCAAGTCAAGCTTTGTGAAAACCATTGCTCCCTTGAGGCGGTCAAATAACTCTGTAATCAATGGAATCGGGTAGGCATTCTTAATAGTGACATGATTGAGACCCCTATAATCTATACAAGGTCTCAGTTCACTGCTCTTCTTCTTCCCAAAGAAGAAACCAGCGACAGCAGGAGACTAGGATTTGTGGATGAAACCTCTAGAAAGTGCGTCTGCAACATACTCCTCCATGGCCTTATCCTCCAAGACCGACAAAGGGTAAACCCGGCCACGAGGAGGTATGGCACCAGGCTGAAGGTCAATTGTCAATCATAAGACCGGTGTGGAGGCAAAAGACATTGCTGAAATTGCGGTACTCCTCCAGCAGGGAGGAGAGTGAAGAGGTGCACAGGACCTTGGATACCTTCAGGAAGCATGTCTATTTGCATTGTGTTGACCAGGAGAAAACCTCAGCACGGAGCCAATCAAAAGAGGGCTTGTGCCTCTGTAACCAAGGATAACCAATAACCAGCAGAAACCTGGGTGAGGAAATAACTTGGAATTGGATTATCTCATGGTGAACAGCCCCTAGGGCCATGGATAACGGAACCGTCTCCTGAGTCACATGGGCAGGCTGTAAAGGTCTCCCATCAAGAGCCTCAATGGCACGTGGAGTGTCACGCAGCTGTGGCGGAATCGAGTGCTGTGAAACAAATGCAGCATCAATGAACAGGTCTGCAGCCCCAGAGTCGATTAGAGCCTGCATCTCGATGGACGACTTAGGCCAAGAAAGGGTGACCGAAACCAGGGGCTTATCTTTCTGGATAACTGGGGACGAAACAACGCCACCTAAGGTCTGTCCATGACAGGACCTCAAGGTTTGGGCATTCCCTGGACGGGTAGGACAAGACTTCAAAAAGTGACCTGCCTGGCCACAATAAAGGCACAATCTCTCCCTCCTCCTAAAGGCTCTCTCATCTGCAGAGAGACGCGTGAAGCCCAAGTGCATGGGTTCAACTTCACTGACTGACTCAGTACCAGGAGGCATGGGAGGTGAGGGAGGCATGGGTGGGACTGCAAAGCTCGGAGGCAAATGTACAGGAGGCTTCTGCAAGTGCTCTTTCAAAGAAGATCTTTCTCTAAGTCTGGAGTCAATGAGGATGGCAAACGAGATCAAGCTCTCCAGCTCAGTGGGTATATCACGGGCTGCTATCTCATCCTTGATGGAATCCGAGAGACCATGAGAAAAAGCAGCCAGAAGGGCCTCATTGTTCCAAGCAAGCTCTGCTGCCAGAGTACGGAATTCAATGGCGTAGTTGGCAACAGTTCTTGTACTCTGTTTGATGGATATGGGGTACTTGGCAGCAGAAGCAGAGCGTGCGGGAACATCTAATACCCTTTTAAAGGTGGCCACAAAGTCAGGGTAACTCAAGACAACAGGTTTTTGCATCTCCCATAGAGGGTTTGCCCAGGCCAAGGCTCTCTCAGAAAACAAAGATATCACAAAACCTACTTTGCTTCTGTCTGTGGGAAACGCCTGGGGCAGCATTTCAAAGTAAATCTCAACCTGGTTGAGAAATCCTCTGCATTGAACCGGATCGCCCCCAAATCGCTGGGGAAGCGGAGTGGAAACAGACATACCTCTTATAGAAGTAATAATCGAGGCAGGTGGTTGCACAGAGATTGGCACAGCAGCAGAGACGGCCTGAAACTCAGGTTCTACCGGAGCAGCCACAGTGGGGGATTCCAGGTGAGCCGTGCGACTCAGGAGCGCTATGGCAAACTGATCCATTCGGTGATCTTGCTCATCCAATCTGGAAAAAATATTACTGACAAGTGGATTGACTGTATCTCCTGAATTCATGGCCTTCGCCTACTGTCAGAAACCATGAACCAGATCGAGACGGAAGTACAATTAAATCACACTTGTTTATTAATAAAAAATAAAAAGGTAAATAGAGTAAGCATAGTCAAAGCATTGCCAGAATCTAGTAACCGGATCGAGTAGTCAGCCAGTCCAGAGTTCAATAACCAGATTGGGTAGTCAGCCAGGCTAGAAGTCAGGGATCCAAGTGGAGAAAAAGCAAGCAGGGTAAGGAGCCAGAAGGGATGTCAGCAAGCCAGTCTTGAAACAGAACCGCAGGAGATGGTTTCTTGTGATGTGGCCAAGGCAAAGGCAGAGATGAATTGAGCTGGACAGCTTTAAAGTAGGCAGTTCAGACTAATAGGATCAGGAACAGCTGGGTGACTGTGGAGAGAGATGAGAGCTGGCAATTAGCCGACAGCTGAGCAGCCAGCTAAGAGAAGTGTAGCACTGACCCCCGAAGGAGTGGCTGGTTTTGCTGGGCTTACCATTACTTTCTCCACCTTGTTGCTCGTCTAGGGGTTCCCGAGGTTGATGGCCCAATAAACTGTGGAGACCAACACTTAAATCCCTTTGGGAATTTTTATTTGCAAAAAACGTTGAACAGAAACACAGTCACTTAGTAGGGAATAGAGGGTATGGGTAGTAAAGCTCAGGTACTCTTGGAACTTCTGACACTTGAAATGTCTCTCTCTAGGTGATCCAGGCAATAGCCATTCACAACTGGATATCTCAACTATCGGATAAATCCCCTTTTGTGAATTTAGTAGCCGACAGGTGATTTAAAATGAGTAAAGTCTCTGCCACAGATTTATAAAAATACTCTGACAGGGGTCCGTTCAGCTAATATGCAATAGTAGTATAGGGATGAGCCGAACACCCCCCGGTTCGGTTCGCACCAGAACTTTCGAACGGACCCCAAATTCGTACGAACGTTAGAACCCCATTGAAGTCTATGGGACTCGAACGTTCGAAATTAAAAGTGTTAATTTTAACGGCTAATATGCAAGATACTGTCCTAAAAAGGGTTTGGGGACCTGGCTCCTGCCCCAGGGGACATGGGTCACTGCAAAAAAAACTTTTAAAAACGGCCGTTTTGACGGGAGCACTGATTTTAATGACGATTAAAATGAAAAAAAAAAGTTAAATATTCCTTTAAATATGGTGCCTGGGGGGTGTCTGTAGTATGCCTGTGAAGTGCCACGTGCTTCCGGTGTTTAGAACAGTCCCTGCACAAAATGACATTTAACGGAAATAACGTCATTTAAAGCTGCTTGCGGTTTTAATGTTATATCTGGTTCCTGCAATATGGTTGAAAATCATTGAGAAAAATGGCATGGGTAGCCCTCCCTGCCCATTACCAGCCCCTTTGGGTCTTGTACGCATATTAAGGGGAACCCCGTACCCATATTAAAAAAAGGAAATACGTGTGGCCCCCAGGCCCTATATACTCAGAACAGCAGTATAAAGGCGGTGCAAACAAGACAGGGACTGTGTAGGTTTGTTGTGTTAAGTTGAATTGGTTTGTAATTTTCAACTGGTACATTTTTAAAGTGTAGCTTCAGTCAAAAAAACTATTTTTAAGCTTTTTGGAAAACATAGGGAAGGGTTATCACCCCTGTATAATTTGTTTTGCCGTCCGTCTTTTTCAGAGCACGCAGACAGCACGCACAATCTCCTAACACTGACTGAGAGCTCTATTTAAAACGAGCAATATATTTAGCCAGATAGGTGAATATAGCGGTGTATACTGCGTTCAGAGCACGCAGACAGCATGCACAATCTCCTAACACTGACTGAGAGCTCTATTTAAAACGAGCAAGATATTTAGCTAGATAGGTGGATATAGCGGTGTATACTGCGTTCAGAGCACGCAGACAGCACGCACAATCTCCTAACACTGACTGACAGCTCTATTATAAAAGATAGATATATCGCTAGATATATAGGTGAATATAGCGGTGTATACTGCGGTCAGGGCACGCAGACAACAACCACTACAGAAGAGCAAGAACGAAAAATCGGCCGATAACGATCGGTGTATACTGTGTTGAAGGTACACAGAACACACATTAACTGCTACAGATGCCAACACACTACACAAGGCCGCCGCGCTGGCGGCCTTATATAGTGTGGGGCGTGTACTACACAGCCTGAGCTATGATTGACCACAGGCATCCTGCCTGTGGCCAATCATGGCTCTCCTCGCTGCTGGCGCTCTGATTGGCCAAGCATGCGGGGTCACAGTGCATGCTTGGCCAATCATGAGCCAGCAATGCACTGCGCCATCGCAGTGCATTGTGGGCCGTAAGCGCCACACGAATTTGGTGCGAACGGCCCATAACGTTCGGAATTCGCCGAACGGGTGAACAGCCGATGTTCGAGTCGAACGTATGTTCGACTCGAACACGAAGCTCATCCCTAATGTACAAAACGTTTGGAGGCAAGGGACTTTTGCGGTACCAAATATTGAAAATAAAGAGAAATATAATGAAAAAAATATACAAATATACAAATTTATTTGACACATACTCCACATATATATAAAACATCCAACATTTAATACATTTCCCTATGGTATAACAGACACCTAATGCATAAACACAGGTGACATTCTATTAGAAACCAACAGAGTTCCATCCCAGTACGTTCAACATGTTTCGCCTTGATCGGCTTCTTCAGGAACAAGGGAGTAGAAATGTTCATATCACAAATAGACAATGTATTATTCTCTAAAATATACATAAGAAAATGAAAGAAAAATTTCTACTCCCTTGTTCCTGAAGAAGCCGATCAAGGCGAAACATGTTGAACATACTGGGATGGAACCTCTGTTGGTCTCTAATAGAATGTCACCTGTGTTTATGCATTAGGTGTCTGTTATAGACCATAGGGAAATGTATTTAATGTTGGATGTTTTATATATATGTGGAGTATGTGTCAAATACATTTGTATATTTGTATATTTTTTCATTATATTTCTCTTTATTTTCAATATTTGGTACCGCAAAAGTCCCTTACCTCCAAACTTTTTGTGCATATATCTGCCACAGACTTGGTTGTAGAAAGTCTCTCACAGAACTTAGCACCGGACCACCTTGGAACCCTCCTTCCAGTTACTGTGCCTCGGGCTAGCCAGCCCTGAGACTCGGAAAAGGATGGATCCGCACCCCAGGCCATGAGGGCCTCTGGGGGCTGGTCAGGAGGACCAGGACCAGGGAGTCAGCACATACTTCTGGACCGGAACCCAGAACCACATGACCTCAGCACCTTAAGTACCCTCTCCCGGAATACACAGCGAGACAACGCACCCACCAATTGGCTCAGAGAGAGAGATTGGTACCCAATGCATCCAACCAGACTGCGTTCCAATGCCTGTCAAAGGTGACGCCTACACCTAGGACCAGGCAGAACATAGTACAGTCCAGCTAAACTGATGCCAAGACCACAGTTTACTAAAATTAACCCTAATACCCAACTATGGTCTTAGGAAAAATTAAATTTACAAAAACATAGCTCGTGCTCTTCAGAAGCCCAGCGCTACACACTCCCCCAGGTTATTTAGACGATGTCCTCATCGTCTAGCTAAAAAAACTCTTAACACTACAAATTTAGAGTACCTGAACTTTTTGGGGTTTTGGGAAAAAGGAAAGGAAAGAAATATCAAACACATTTTAGACTTGTCATATGAAACCAGTTTACATTAGCAAACTATACACATACCACCCAATTCCTGTCTATCTACACCACCCACTCTCTTGACAGACGATCTTGGTGAATCCTGAAAAGAAAACACACAGACGGAAACACGAAATATATTACGCTCTTAGAAGGCAGAACTCCATCCCGGTCTCAATGGAGTTCTCTCCTCTAAACCTAAAACTTCTTCCTTTTTTTTTTCTAAAACAACTTATTGCTTTTTTTTCCCTAAAACAATAAAACCAACTTTGTTTTTGTGCTGACCCATGCCACCTAGTGGTCAGAGTCACTGTAACTACAAGTCCTTTCCCTGAAGCAAGTACTGGTATCCAGTGGGTAGTCTTGACACGTAGCCCTCTAGCATCTAACCTATCTATCTACCCCACAGTCCTTGTACTTTCAAGAAAAAGGTAGAAAAGAGAAGAAAAATTCTTCTTTTATAAAAAAAACATTCAGTTCAAGGGACTTTTCATAAAATAAAACCGTGAGTCCGGCAAGGTCAAGTCCGGCAAGGTCAAGTCTCTTCCATTCTCATTCATGGTTGTCATAAAGTACACCGCACTGTCTTTGTCTGGCCTGCAAATAACAACTTTATCTGTGTAGATATGCCGGCCATAGCTCCAGTGCTGTAGACAACCCAGAAAGCATTCATACATCTCCAGACAAAAGGGCTTCTTGCGAAGTTTTTTTGGAAACTAAAGATAGTTCCAGACGTCCTCTGCATACCACTTCTCATGATTTTCCTCAATTATATCCATTATTTCCCTGGGCACATATGGGAACTCTAGTCCATACTCTGTTGCCACCCGTTTGTTCAAAAGTCTCTGAGACCTTGCGAGTCTCGGTAGATTTCGGCAGTTCCATCCCCAGGGGGTATACACGAATGCGGAGATTTATGCACCAAAGCTGCAGAGTCTCTTTTAAGCATTGGCAAGTTCTAGGGGTTTTGGCAATGTCATATTAACAGTGGTTGGGGTTTCAGCCCATGGCGTTTCGCTCCCTGAAGTAAGGGCTAACCAGCCCGAAATGTCAGCACAGGTAGCGGCCACATCATCCCCACAGGCCCACAGCAACTCTTGGGACACTGTATCTAACAACTCACCAACGCCCCCAGTGTTAGAAGAAGAGTCCCGTACTTCTTCCCCTAACAAATAACCTTTCACAGTCCCGCTCCCCACAGTTTCCCCAGGTTTCTCACCGGTAGATTGTGTTGGCTTTTCCAGGGCGATCGCCTTCTTCCGATTAAGTTCAACCGGATTGGGATGTGGTCCTTTTCTGCGGTCACGGGAAGTCTTTGCCAGCTCCACATTTTCCAGAGCAGGCATAGTAATAGCAATAGTAGTAGACAAAGCCGTGTCTATTACTTCGAGGGTAGATTCTCTAATTCGGGAAGTAACAATGTCCTTTTCCAAAGCACCAGGTACAGTAGATGATGCCAAAACTGTAGGCCTCACAGCTGGAGCATAAACTATGGATTCTTCGGTGGCCACGCTCGTGGCCCAGTCCATATGGTAGGCCCGAGGTGACTCTGTAGGCTGCTCCACCTTGAAGAGGTACTCTCTGCATCTCCGACATCGGACAAATGGCCGAGGACTTGTAACCAGTCCCTCACATCCTCTGCAAAGCATACCGAGGCCCTCGATGTCCCCGGAGGTGTAAAGGATAAACTGCCCCTGCAGCAGCAGGCAGATCCCCGTGTCGGGCAGCACGGTACCAGGCATCTGCACACTCATGGGACCCCTCTCTGATGGCATCCTGGGTCCTGGAACAGATGATGTGCCCGAAACATGGAACATCTTTACTTCTGAAAACCTTTTTCTCTCCGCACAGTAAACACAACTGGCTTCGCTTTCCTCCTACAACACACTCTCATGCAGGGAAACGAAACAGGTGGAGACTCCTCCCACTGGTTCCTCTGGTTGCGCAACTCGCTGGCTTTTTCCAGGGCTCCTCCCACACTTACGCACCAACAGTGAATGTCTTTGCCTTTCTCAAAATGGTGCAGTCCAAAAAAACTTTCACCCTCTATTCCATAAACTCAAATGTAACAGTTCTTTCCGTTGTGAGAGGTAACGATAAATCCCAGACTACAAGTCCACACATGTAGCACCGACCCCATAAGGAGTGGCTGGTTTTGCTGGGCTTACCGTGACCTTCTCCACCTCGTTGCTCGTCTAGGGGTTCCAGAGGTTGATGGCCCAATAAACTGTAGAGACCGACACTTGAATGCCTTTGGGAATTATTTTTTTGCAAAAAACGTTGAACAGAAACACAGTCTCTCAGTAGGGAATAGAGGGTATGGCTAGTAAAGCTCAGTACTCTTGGAACTGCTGACACTTGAAATGTCTCTCTAGGTGAGCCAGGGAATAGCCATTCGCAACTGGATATCTCAACTATCGGATAAATCCCCTAGTGAATTTAGCACCCGACAGGTGATTTAAAATTAGTAAAGTCTCTGCCACAGACTTGGTTGTAGAACTTTAGAATAGAACAAGAAAGTCTCTCACAGAACTTAGTTGTAACTGAAGGATGAAATTAGGAACTCTCTTACAGTACCAATATCTTGCAGCCAGTCCGGCGATACCGTAAGAATGCAGATTCACTTGATGTCCTCTCAGCTTGGCTTCCAGGGTCTTACCGAGCAGCCAGCCTCGTACATGGCCCTCTTCCTAAGAGTCCTCCCCTGATTGTGCTTTCAGTTGCTGGGCCTTTCCAAATCCGAGACGGCACTGGACCACCTTGGAACCCTCCTTCCAGTTACTGTGCCTTGGGCTAGCCAGCCCCGAGACTCGGAAATGGATGGATCCGCACCCGGAATACACAGTGAGACAACGCACCCACTGATTGGCTCCGAGAGAGAGATTGGTACCCAATGCGTCCATCCAAACTGCGTTCCAATGCCTATCAAAGGTGATGCCTACACCTATGACCAGGCAGAACATAGTACAGTCCAGCTAAACTGATGCCAAGAATACAATTTACTAAAATGAACCCTAACACCCAACTATGGTCTTAGGAAAAACTAAATTTACAAAAACATAGAGTGTGCTCTTCAGGAGCCTGGCGCTACAGAAGGAAGGGTTAAGCCAGCCCTGACAGCCACACACACCAACTGGCAGGTGACTGGAGTGATTCTGGAAAAGATGTCCAACAGCAAAGTAATGCTCTGTGTGGTAGGCCGTGACCTCTCTCTCTGTGTTGCACAGAGAGAGAGGTGGTCGGCTGATCTCCAGACAAGGCAAAACTCACTCCCTTGGGAAAGGAATGAAACTTTCATAAAGAATGGAACATTTTGTCACTTGATGCTCCCATCATGGGCAAATCGACTCTTCCTAAAAACCCAATGCACTGGAACTAATATACTGTATCTCTCATCGGGGGACTCCCTACTTTCCGCATTACTATTGTGCCTCTCTTGGCCTTCCTCACAAATTTGGACAATCAGATTACAAAGTTCAACTTTTCTACTGAACTCTTTTTCTCCCCTCCCTCCTCTCTTGCAATATTGTATGCCTGTTGCACAGAATATCTGGAATTTCTGTTCTGTTCTCTCAAGTTAGCATTATTTTGTTGTTTCTGGCCTTCACCTACCTCATCTGGAACTGTATTAGATACTTCATGCTGTGTTGGACTCAACCTCTGGACCAGCCAAAGAAATTCTGTTAAGGGGACCCCCCTGTGGTCCCTCCATTTAGGCACCAAGCACACTGCTGGTACTACACTTGTACCTATACTATACACCTGCCTCCTAAAGCCTACACTATACACCTGCCTCCTCAAACTCTAATCCACATGGCTCCTAAACTAGTATCCATTAATGTTAGAGGGGGGCTCAATATTCCTTATAAATAGAGCAGTGTTTCTCAATTCCAGTCCTCAAGGCGCACCAACAGGTCATGTTTGCAGGATTTTCCCCAGATGAAACGGTTGTGGTAATTACTCAGTGAAACTGATAAAATCACCAAAATAATGGCAATCAAGACAAAAACTACCTGTTGTGTCTTGAGGGCTAGAATTGAGAAACACTGAAATAGAGAGCTCTCAAAAAGTGGATACTTTCTTCAAAAAGAGACATTATATTTTTTCAAGAGACACATTTTATAAAACATAAAACTCCAAGCCTTTTTCTTAAACATTATAAATATATATATATTAGTTAGAAGTTTTGGTGGAACACTGATTAACAAAAAATATGGTCACTCACTAGAAGCCTCAGTGCTCCCAACCAGAAACACAAAGATCTTTCTTTTAGCAACTTTAATGGGTCTTCTTCTGCTACTATGGTGGAAATTTGCAGCTCTATTAAACTACATTCTGACATTGCCTGCATCAATCTGCATCCACGCCTACTAAATTATCTAGAATTATGCATCCCAAACCTAAATCTTTTCTTCTGGTCACATAAAGGCATTCAAAATTTACAAGAGCTATTTATGGGGCATAACTTACTATCTTTTTTAATATTTTTATAGCATTCATGCGACTTTATGTGTGCGACTAAGGGTAGCTGCAGCATCCAATGTTACATAAGCATATAATTTGATGATCTAATAGTTATAAAGTATCATAATACTGGTATTTAAAATGGTATGCATGCAATTTTTTGTATGCGACTCATGGTAGTTGCAACACATAAATGTCGCATTTGCATAAATTTTAATGATCAAATAGCTTTGGACTATTTTAATGCTGTAGTGAAACCTATTTAGCTCATTATGGTTTTTACATTTTATGGTTCTCTCCCATGTATAAAATATATAGTTTTTGTTTTTAATTAATATTTTTTTTAAATATTTGTAAAATATATTTTTGAGGTTTTTATTTATCCATATATTATTTTAATATTTTTTACATATTTATTAACTGATTGATAATTATTAATTCATAATTAATTCTTATTCATCCTGGTGTATTTTATGCAATATCTCATGAATTTCTAACCAGACGCCATTCATTATATATGATTGATATAAATTTTTGATTTGTTGACGGAATGGTGGCTGTTTTACCAATGCAGATTTGCATAATAATATGTGAAGTTACATGATCATAATGTGCTAACTTGGTTAAATGTGCTTTAAATTTTTTAATGTAAATTTACTTTTTTATGGTCATGTTGAGCGGCATGCGCCACTCGTCTAGTGTGGATGGGCACCTTCCTTGCACGCAGCATCTGTTGTGGTGCTGTGGTGTAGGTGTGGGAGGAGCTGTTTACATCCTGATTGCTAATGAGTCGAGCATGTCGTGGAGATCACGCCCTCAGTTGAAGTTGGAAGTGCCGAAACGCGTCAGATGGTGATCCCCACAATGAAGTGATGTTTGCGGGTCACTGACAGCTGGGAACACCAGGAATCAGCCAAGCGCAGCCAATCGCAGCGGATGTTTTATATATATGTGGAGTATGTGTCAAATACATTTGTATATTTGTATATTTTTTCATTATATTTCTCTTTATTTTCAATATTTGGTACCGCAAAAGTCCCTTACCTCCAAACTTTTTGTGCATATATCTGCCACAGACTTGGTTGTAGAAAGTCTCTCACAGAACTTAGCACCGGACCACCTTGGAACCCTCCTTCCAGTTACTGTGCCTCGGGCTAGCCAGCCCTGAGACTCGGAAAAGGATGGATCCGCACCCCAGGCCATGAGGGCCTCTGGGGGCTGGTCAGGAGGACCAGGACCAGGGAGTCAGCACATACTTCTGGACCGGAACCCAGAACCACATGACCTCAGCACCTTAAGTACCCTCTCCCGGAATACACAGCGAGACAACGCACCCACCAATTGGCTCAGAGAGAGAGATTGGTACCCAATGCATCCAACCAGACTGCGTTCCAATGCCTGTCAAAGGTGACACCTACACCTAGGACCAGGCAGAACATAGTACAGTCCAGCTAAACTGATGCCAAGACCACAGTTTACTAAAATTAACCCTAATACCCAACTATGGTCTTAGGAAAAATTAAATTTACAAAAACATAGCTCGTGCTCTTCAGAAGCCCAGCGCTACACACTCCCCCAGGTTATTTAGACGATGTCCTCATCGTCTAGCTAAAAAAACTCTTAACACTACAAATTTAGAGTACCTGAACTTTTTGGGGTTTTGGGAAAAAGGAAAGGAAAGAAATATCAAACACATTTTAGACTTGTCATATGAAACCAGTTTACATTAGCAAACTATACACATACCACCCAATTCCTGTCTATCTACACCACCCACTCTCTTGACAGACGATCTTGGTGAATCCTGAAAAGAAAACACACAGACGGAAACACGAAATATATTACGCTCTTAGAAGGCAGAACTCCATCCCGGTCTCAATGGAGTTCTCTCCTCTAAACCTAAAACTTCTTCCTTTTTTTTTTCTAAAACAACTTATTGCTTTTTTTTCCCTAAAACAATAAAACCAACTTTGTTTTTGTGCTGACCCATGCCACCTAGTGGTCAGAGTCACTGTAACTACAAGTCCTTTCCCTGAAGCAAGTACTGGTATCCAGTGGGTAGTCTTGACACGTAGCCCTCTAGCATCTAACCTATCTATCTACCCCACAGTCCTTGTACTTTCAAGAAAAAGGTAGAAAAGAGAAGAAAAATTCTTCTTTTATAAAAAAAACATTCAGTTCAAGGGACTTTTCATAAAATAAAACCGTGAGTCCGGCAAGGTCAAGTCCGGCAAGGTCAAGTCTCTTCCATTCTCATTCATGGTTGTCATAAAGTACACCGCACTGTCTTTGTCTGGCCTGCAAATAACAACTTTATCTGTGTAGATATGCCGGCCATAGCTCCAGTGCTGTAGACAACCCAGAAAGCATTCATACATCTCCAGACAAAAGGGCTTCTTGCGAAGTTTTTTTGGAAACTAAAGATAGTTCCAGACGTCCTCTGCATACCACTTCTCATGATTTTCCTCAATTATATCCATTATTTCCCTGGGCACATATGGGAACTCTAGTCCATACTCTGTTGCCACCCGTTTGTTCAAAAGTCTCTGAGACCTTGCGAGTCTCGGTAGATTTCGGCAGTTCCATCCCCAGGGGGTATACACGAATGCGGAGATTTATGCACCAAAGCTGCAGAGTCTCTTTTAAGCATTGGCAAGTTCTAGGGGTTTTGGCAATGTCATATTAACAGTGGTTGGGGTTTCAGCCCATGGCGTTTCGCTCCCTGAAGTAAGGGCTAACCAGCCCGAAATGTCAGCACAGGTAGCGGCCACATCATCCCCACAGGCCCACAGCAACTCTTGGGACACTGTATCTAACAACTCACCAACGCCCCCAGTGTTAGAAGAAGAGTCCCGTACTTCTTCCCCTAACAAATAACCTTTCACAGTCCCGCTCCCCACAGTTTCCCCAGGTTTCTCACCGGTAGATTGTGTTGGCTTTTCCAGGGCGATCGCCTTCTTCCGATTAAGTTCAACCGGATTGGGATGTGGTCCTTTTCTGCGGTCACGGGAAGTCTTTGCCAGCTCCACATTTTCCAGAGCAGGCATAGTAATAGCAATAGTAGTAGACAAAGCCGTGTCTATTACTTCGAGGGTAGATTCTCTAATTCGGGAAGTAACAATGTCCTTTTCCAAAGCACCAGGTACAGTAGATGATGCCAAAACTGTAGGCCTCACAGCTGGAGCATAAACTATGGATTCTTCGGTGGCCACGCTCGTGGCCCAGTCCATATGGTAGGCCCGAGGTGACTCTGTAGGCTGCTCCACCTTGAAGAGGTACTCTCTGCATCTCCGACATCGGACAAATGGCCGAGGACTTGTAACCAGTCCCTCACATCCTCTGCAAAGCATACCGAGGCCCTCGATGTCCCCGGAGGTGTAAAGGATAAACTGCCCCTGCAGCAGCAGGCAGATCCCCGTGTCGGGCAGCACGGTACCAGGCATCTGCACACTCATGGGACCCCTCTCTGATGGCATCCTGGGTCCTGGAACAGATGATGTGCCCGAAACATGGAACATCTTTACTTCTGAAAACCTTTTTCTCTCCGCACAGTAAACACAACTGGCTTCGCTTTCCTCCTACAACACACTCTCATGCAGGGAAACGAAACAGGTGGAGACTCCTCCCACTGGTTCCTCTGGTTGCGCAACTCGCTGGCTTTTTCCAGGGCTCCTCCCACACTTACGCACCAACAGTGAATGTCTTTGCCTTTCTCAAAATGGTGCAGTCCAAAAAAACTTTCACCCTCTATTCCATAAACTCAAATGTAACAGTTCTTTCCGTTGTGAGAGGTAACGATAAATCCCAGACTACAAGTCCACACATGTAGCACCGACCCCATAAGGAGTGGCTGGTTTTGCTGGGCTTACCGTGACCTTCTCCACCTCGTTGCTCGTCTAGGGGTTCCAGAGGTTGATGGCCCAATAAACTGTAGAGACCGACACTTGAATGCCTTTGGGAATTATTTTTTTGCAAAAAACGTTGAACAGAAACACAGTCTCTCAGTAGGGAATAGAGGGTATGGCTAGTAAAGCTCAGTACTCTTGGAACTGCTGACACTTGAAATGTCTCTCTAGGTGAGCCAGGGAATAGCCATTCGCAACTGGATATCTCAACTATCGGATAAATCCCCTAGTGAATTTAGCACCCGACAGGTGATTTAAAATTAGTAAAGTCTCTGCCACAGACTTGGTTGTAGAACTTTAGAATAGAACAAGAAAGTCTCTCACAGAACTTAGTTGTAACTGAAGGATGAAATTAGGAACTCTCTTACAGTACCAATATCTTGCAGCCAGTCCGGCGATACCGTAAGAATGCAGATTCACTTGATGTCCTCTCAGCTTGGCTTCCAGGGTCTTACCGAGCAGCCAGCCTCGTACATGGCCCTCTTCCTAAGAGTCCTCCCCTGATTGTGCTTTCAGTTGCTGGGCCTTTCCAAATCCGAGACGGCACTGGACCACCTTGGAACCCTCCTTCCAGTTACTGTGCCTTGGGCTAGCCAGCCCCGAGACTCGGAAATGGATGGATCCGCACCCGGAATACACAGTGAGACAACGCACCCACTGATTGGCTCCGAGAGAGAGATTGGTACCCAATGCGTCCATCCAAACTGCGTTCCAATGCCTATCAAAGGTGATGCCTACACCTATGACCAGGCAGAACATAGTACAGTCCAGCTAAACTGATGCCAAGAATACAATTTACTAAAATGAACCCTAACACCCAACTATGGTCTTAGGAAAAACTAAATTTACAAAAACATAGAGTGTGCTCTTCAGGAGCCTGGCGCTACAGAAGGAAGGGTTAGGCCAGCCCTGACAGCCACACACACCAACTGGCAGGTGACTGGAGTGATTCTGGAAAAGATGTCCAACAGCAAAGTAATGCTCTGTGTGGTAGGCCGTGACCTCTCTCTCTGTGTTGCACAGAGAGAGAGGTGGTCGGCTGATCTCCAGACAAGGCAAAACTCACTCCCTTGGGAAAGGAATGAAACTTTCATAAAGAATGGAACATTTTGTCACTTGATGCTCCCATCATGGGCAAATCGACTCTTCCTAAAAACCCAATGCACTGGAACTAATATACTGTATCTCTCATCGGGGGACTCCCTACTTTCCGCATTACTATTGTGCCTCTCTTGGCCTTCCTCACAAATTTGGACAATCAGATTACAAAGTTCAACTTTTCTACTGAACTCTTTTTCTCCCCTCCCTCCTCTCTTGCAATATTGTATGCCTGTTGCACAGAATATCTGGAATTTCTGTTCTGTTCTCTCAAGTTAGCATTATTTTGTTGTTTCTGGCCTTCACCTACCTCATCTGGAACTGTATTAGATACTTCATGCTGTGTTGGACTCAACCTCTGGACCAGCCAAAGAAATTCTGTTAAGGGGACCCCCCTGTGGTCCCTCCATTTAGGCACCAAGCACACTGCTGGTACTACACTTGTACCTATACTATACACCTGCCTCCTAAAGCCTACACTATACACCTGCCTCCTCAAACTCTAATCCACATGGCTCCTAAACTAGTATCCATTAATGTTAGAGGGGGGCTCAATATTCCTTATAAATAGAGCAGTGTTTCTCAATTCCAGTCCTCAAGGCGCACCAACAGGTCATGTTTGCAGGATTTTCCCCAGATGAAACGGTTGTGGTAATTACTCAGTGAAACTGATAAAATCACCAAAATAATGGCAATCAAGACAAAAACTACCTGTTGTGTCTTGAGGGCTAGAATTGAGAAACACTGAAATAGAGAGCTCTCAAAAAGTGGATACTTTCTTCAAAAAGAGACATTATATTTTTTCAAGAGACACATTTTATAAAACATAAAACTCCAAGCCTTTTTCTTAAACATTATAAATATATATATATTAGTTAGAAGTTTTGGTGGAACACTGATTAACAAAAAATATGGTCACTCACTAGAAGCCTCAGTGCTCCCAACCAGAAACACAAAGATCTTTCTTTTAGCAACTTTAATGGGTCTTCTTCTGCTACTATGGTGGAAATTTGCAGCTCTATTAAACTACATTCTGACATTGCCTGCATCAATCTGCATCCACGCCTACTAAATTATCTAGAATTATGCATCCCAAACCTAAATCTTTTCTTCTGGTCACATAAAGGCATTCAAAATTTACAAGAGCTATTTATGGGGCATAACTTACTATCTTTTTTAATATTTTTATAGCATTCATGCGACTTTATGTGTGCGACTAAGGGTAGCTGCAGCATCCAATGTTACATAAGCATATAATTTGATGATCTAATAGTTATAAAGTATCATAATACTGGTATTTAAAATGGTATGCATGCAATTTTTTGTATGCGACTCATGGTAGTTGCAACACATAAATGTCGCATTTGCATAAATTTTAATGATCAAATAGCTTTGGACTATTTTAATGCTGTAGTGAAACCTATTTAGCTCATTATGGTTTTTACATTTTATGGTTCTCTCCCATGTATAAAATATATAGTTTTTGTTTTTAATTAATATTTTTTTTAAATATTTGTAAAATATATTTTTGAGGTTTTTATTTATCCATATATTATTTTAATATTTTTTACATATTTATTAACTGATTGATAATTATTAATTCATAATTAATTCTTATTCATCCTGGTGTATTTTATGCAATATCTCATGAATTTCTAACCAGACGCCATTCATTATATATGATTGATATAAATTTTTGATTTGTTGACGGAATGGTGGCTGTTTTACCAATGCAGATTTGCATAATAATATGTGAAGTTACATGATCATAATGTGCTAACTTGGTTAAATGTGCTTTAAATTTTTTAATGTAAATTTACTTTTTTATGGTCATGTTGAGCGGCATGCGCCACTCGTCTAGTGTGGATGGGCACCTTCCTTGCACGCAGCATCTGTTGTGGTGCTGTGGTGTAGGTGTGGGAGGAGCTGTTTACATCCTGATTGCTAATGAGTCGAGCATGTCGTGGAGATCACGCCCTCAGTTGAAGTTGGAAGTGCCGAAACGCGTCAGATGGTGATCCCCACAATGAAGTGATGTTTGCGGGTCACTGACAGCTGGGAACACCAGGAATCAGCCAAGCGCAGCCAATCGCAGCGGTCCTTTTGACACTGTTGTCTCCCGGTAACTGGTGATCGGTGGCAATGTTACGGTTTGCTTTTAATGCTTCATTAATTTCTTTATCTTGTATGTATAATCTGTAAGGGGGTCTATTTGGCTTCAATAAAGTAAATCAAATGAGATTACGCTATGAGATTTTTTTATCTTCTCGCATGATCCTGGTTTATTGGAGCTGCCTATACCTAATAGGAATACTAGCAGAGTCAGTGGATATTTCCGAGGAGTGGCATCAAAAAGATATACTTGTGTTGCTTGATTTTATCAGATTTATGATGAATTTAACCCCAAAGGGGTGAGTTTCTTCTCACGTGGCGACAAGCCTGGGTGTGTGGTGTACAAATATATGAACTTTCATCACCTATAACAAAATCTGATTCACTTACCTGAAACCATCTCATGGGACTCTTTCTTTTACTTATATTAGGAATTGTATAAGAGTGTGTCATAAGCATATAGATTGACATGAGCGCTGGTGGTTTAAAGTCGCATGATATTTTGGACTGTTTTAATTGCCATTTGCTTTATATTTGTTTTATGTTTCAGTAGCGGCTAACTTTTATGATCTGAGATTATAAGCCATAACCTTGATATTTATCACCTTAGAGGATCATTCATTCTTAGCGCTGAGCAGTGCGTTTGGGTCGTGTTTGTGCACTTTGTGTTACATAACTTACTATCCTTTAACCACTTCAGCCCCAGAAGATTTTACCCCCTTTCTGACCGAAGCACTTTTTACAATTTGGCACTGCGTTGCTTTAACTGACAATTGCGCGGTCGTTCGACGCTGTACCCAAACAAAATTTGTGTCCTTTTTTTCCTGCCAATAGAGCTTTCTTTTGGTGGTATTTGATCACGTCTGCAGTTTTAATTTTCGCGCTATAAACAAAAAAAGAGTGGCAATTTTTAAAAACAAGCAATATTTTTTACTTTTTGTTAAAATAAATATCCCACAAATTAAAAAAAAAACACATTTCTTCATCAGTTTAGGCCAAAATATACTCTTCTACATATCCTTGGTTAAAAAAAATGCAATAAGCGTATATTGATTGGTTTGCGCAAAAGTTTTAGCATCTACAACCTATGGGAAAGATTCATGGCATTTTAATGGCATTTTTATTATTTTTTACCAGTAATGGCGGTCATCTATGATTTTTAGCAGTACTGCAACATTGCGACGGACAGATCGGAGACTTTTGACATTTTTTTTGAACCATTGGCATTTATACAGCGATCAGAGCTATAAAAATGCACTGATTACTGTGTAAATGTCACTGGCAGGGAAAGGGTTAACACTAGAGGGTGATCAAACGGTTAATTGTGTGTTCCCTCAGGTTGTTCTAACTTTATGAGAATAGGATTGACTAGGAGAGGAGACATATAGTTTTTCCTACTTAGTAGGAATAGATGATATGGCTCCTGTCCTCTGACAGCACAGTTACACACACAAATCCCTGTGCTGGCACTCGTGCACAAGATCGCATGTGGCCGGCGGATGTACCCATATGGGAATTTGCCCAGGAGAGCCATTGTGCTGCAGTATATCTGTGTGACATGGTAGGGAACCAATTCATGAACTTAAACACTGTTACAATTTTCTCCTCTCTGAGCATTATAGATATATACAAATACCACACCTCTATAAAACTCAGAAAATCCCCATTAGGACTAATTTAGATACCACAATATCCCAATTCTATGATTCAGCTTCACCTTTAAAAGGGGTAGCTGTGTGATGTTATAAAACATGCATCACACTTCTCCCACCACACACTTCGACAGTATGAAAGGGCCCTTTTCTGTAATGTTTGTAATATGTGTGTAATAGTTTATTTGTTGCCTTTCACTATGCAAATGTAACATTCAATAACATTTGACCCTACCTAAGAGAAAAATAGCCATAAGAACATTCAATCATGAGTGTTAACATTCACCAATAGAGAAAATAACCTAATACTAATATTTTATCAGCAGGGAAATAATCTAAGGGAGACTGTGTTAATTTATGATGATTCTTGTGCGAGCTGCTGAACAAATGGGTGTTCTGCCAAGTGGACCTCCAGCTGCGGTGTAATATTTAGCAGTGATATTATTACCATTGCTAAATGAGACAGCTTCCTCCTGGTTGTTAGGAAGCTGGCACCTTCAGGTGTCCTAACAACCAGCGACTTATCCCTGCCCAGCACATTCAGCTATCAGCTGGGAATTCCCCAGTGGTGTGGTGAAGTAAAAGTGGTGAATGTAAAAAAAAGTAAGGATAGTGTAGAAAAAATAAAAAAAAAGTAGTGTCCCCAAAATCCATACCAGACCCTTAAGTATAGTATGGATTTTAAAGGGGAATCCCACACAAAAAACAAGAAAAAATGTGTGGTCTCCTACAAGTGTTTGTCTCCCTTCCTCTTAAACCATACCAGGCCACATACCTCTAACATGAGGGGTAACCTGCGAGGAGGAACCCTCTGGCAATGCACCTTGACCCCAGGCTGATGAGGACAAGGACTTCTTTCTCTCAACCCTGGCTCAAAGGTTGTGGGTGTTCTGCAAGTAGGGGCCTTTTTTGAATCTGAAAATTTCCTTTAAAAATAAAAGGAGGCCCCCAGGTACCAATTTTCCCACTATGTAAATGAGTAAGAGGTACTTAGTAGCTCTATTCATTCATTAAAAAAGTTAATAGTAAATAAATACATGCACAGTTATTGACAAGTTCTGTAATTAGAATAAAAATGTCCCATGATGTAAATCCACGTACACACGATGGAATTGTCCGGCGGACTCGGTCCGCCGGACCACAGTACGCTGGACAATTCGATCGTGTGTGGGCTCCAGTGGACTTTTTCATCGTAAAGTCCGGCGGACTTAGAAAGTAGTTTTGACTCAAAATTTGATCCGCCGGACTTGGCTTTCAATCCATTCGTCAGTGTGCTAGTCCGGCGGACTAAGAATGACGCATGCTTTGAAGCAAGTACGAGATGGAAGCCATTGGCTACTGGCTATTGAACTTCCTTTTTCTAGTCCCGTCGTAAGTGCTGTACGTCATCGCGTTAGAAATCGCCAGACTTTCGGAGCGTCCGTGTGTGGCCAAGTCCGTTCGTTATAAAGTCTGGCGGATTATTTGCCGGATTGTTTGCTGGACCAATTCCACGGGACAATTCGATCACGTGTACGCGGCATAAGAGTACAGAAATAATCTGTCAGTTCAGTAAATGACCACAAAAAGGACAACAAACATCCAACACATTTTGAGGTCTAGACAGCTCCCCCTTTCCCAGGGCTACAAGAAAGATGTGAAAACATTCAAATTGGTACTTGGGTACATTAATTCATAAATATAAAAAAAATCATAAACTCCAAAGTAAATATTTTGGTATTATTGAACATATGTACATATATAAATATAAGAGTTCTGACCAAAATCAAGTAAAAACCCACCAATCCTTTAAAACAGAGAAGAATATTCAATTAAATATAACGGAACAGGGTCTAACTTGTTAATTTAATAAGAATTTCAGTGCCAGTTCCTCCCCTAAACCTAAGGCTGCCAAGTGTGTTCCATCCACAGTAATCCCTAATATGATAACTGCTTGTGTTTCAGAAAACAGACTACAATGGTTCCAACAACTGTTTAGTGTAGACAGCTATGCAGTAGTGAGTTCACCAACCATCAGCTTTGCACTGTGTGGGGTCCGTGAAAATTATGGAATCTCCAGCACAGCTAGCATACTCACAGAAAGTTCTAAAAGAAAAATATGAAATTCCCTTTTACTGACAATATGCAGGTCACCTGCATGTATAAACACGTCTGATAATCATACCTTTATAATAATTATGGCTAGCATTTAGGAAGTAGCGCTTGATAAAATTGGACTTGCAGCTTCTCAGGGTTTACAAATTGTCAAAGCAATTTTAAAAGACTGACAAAACTTTTTAAAGGCTGGTAACTGGACGAACCTCAGGATTTCCACATCATTTGCACCTGTTGTGATTAATAGATGCTGCTTTGCCCTGGGTGGGATAAAGTACACCTGTTATCAATATGTCACTACAAAGTAACATGTGGATTAAGGCTTGTTTCACACTGCCTCGACATGGAATTCGTTTTGGAGTCTTGAGACCCCAAGTCGCATGACATGTGAAATTCCATTTTAGTCAATGGGAGCTGTCTTAATTAGCACTACTGAAGTCGTTCCTACTTTAGAAAAGGTTCCTGTACTATCTCAAGGGGATTTCTATCTGACTTGTGCCCAAAGACTTTAATGGAATTTGCCTCCAAGTCAGATCCTCATCTTCATTGATGTAATTTGGATCCGACATTACAGGAAGATTAAACAGGCATTCCTTGAAGTTGATTCAAAGTCGTCTGGTAAAGTTGCACTGTAAGTTGCGTGACTTTCAGGTCAGGGCAGTGTGAACCGAGCCTAAGTGCTTAATGATCTATTTACTCCATATGTAGTGGGAGTGCACTGGGCAGATATTCCAGCCATGTCCCACCACATGACAGGGCAAAATGCCTTGTCTCCTTATATGCCAGTTTATGTTTTTTGCATGAATTAGCAAACACATGTAAGGCTTTGTTCACATGGGGCATTTCAATCTGTACCCAGTGCAGGGCCATGTTTCTTAGGCATGGGCATGCACAGATGTTGCAGTGCAGATGTTGGCTGCCCCCTGTACACCTCCAAACAAGCCCTTAATTTGGGTTGCCACCTCATCCCTTTAAACCCAAACACATATGAATTACATAGGTTCTGAGGCTAATTTAATGCAGATAAGGCCCCAAGTGAGTTCAATTACCACCTTAATCAGCCACAGAAGCTGTGTAATTAATGTGTGTTTTCGGGTTTAAAGGGATGAGGTGGCAACCCTACCCTTAATCCTGATGGAGAGCTTCATTGGTCAATATTGAGGTGTAGAAATAGGGACCAGGGAAACCTTAAACACAGTGTTGAAGCATTTCAGAATGGAATGTTCTGATTTTGGGGGTAATATAGGGCTTTTGTGGACACCTATAGGTATTTATAGCCGCTAATCGGTGCCCACACGTAATGCATGTGCTTACTTCACAGTGCTATTTTTATAACTTGTGTTCTTAAAATATAAATTCTTGGCTAGCTGTTAGTGAAGGTCTCCTTGCAGGATGCTCATTCACTAAATACACTTAGGATTCGGTAATAATTCACATCATTACTAAATTCTGTTAATTGCAAACCAGTGTTTGAACTCCAGTTGGCGTCGATATTGCAGCATGTGTTGTCACACTAACACATTTTACTTAGCAGCTTAGCAGACATAAGAGAGGTTAAAAGGTGAGCTTGGCTTGGGCAGTGCTTCAAAGCAATAAACCTTATCATAGCAAATAAAATAAAACCTATTAATGATGTTTAACAAGATTTCTTCTAGTCTCGGCAATTCTTCTCTTTAGTATAAAACAATGTTTACCTTCCCTTTTGAAAATTCACTCCCTCAACATTCGTAATACTCAAGACCTTTGGAAATGGGAGAAAGTCCCCTCTATAGAGCTCCATGATCTCTTGATAAACTAACATATTAAATACAATACAGTTATTCCATGAACAAATATGGAAGGATTATGCTGACTGCCACAGTCTCCACTGGATTTTACATGTAACATTCTGGTTAGACATTATTTAAACAAGAACAATATTGTCTCTATATGGATCTTTAATGACAAGGGAAGTGACCATTATCATATACAATAGTTTTAATGTCAGGAAAGTGCTAGCTGCTGAATAGCCTGGTTAGATGCTTTCAAATACCTTTTAACTGTGGAACTTAAAGAGGATCTCTAGTCTTCCCCCAAAAAATCAGCAGCTACAAATATAGTTGCTGACTTTCAATATAAGGACACTTACCTGGGATCCAGGGATCCAGCGATGTCTCCACCCAAACTGATTCTTCAATCGGCTTCAGGTGCAGGTGCCGGCATCTTAGGTAAGGGAAATCAGCAGTGAAGCCTTCTGGCCTCACAGCCTGTTTCTTACTGCGCATGCGTGAGCCGCACTGCACTTTGTGAATGGTCCCGCAGTCTTCTGGGACCTGTGTGTGTCCTATATGGCGGTGGGGGGAAGGAAAAGGGGATGAACATCCTTACATCCTTACAGACTCACCACTCTATAATCCAGGGCAGATCTTTACAGGTTAAGTCAAATTTAGCATTAGACATGTGCAGTTCATTTCATTCCGAAATTTTAATGAATGCTCTGAATAACGTAACAAAATTCGTCCAAATTTCTGTAAATGCGAAGAAAATTTTAAAATTCCGAATACGAATACAAATTCCAAATGGGAATTCCGAAAACAGATTGAACGAATCAACCGAATGTAACTAAATGAAAAAACTAGTTTAACGAATCAAAACGAAAGGAAACAAATCACTGAGCCTACTTTCTGAGAGCCCCCCCACCTGGTAATACAACCATCAAGCTTCACTGGATTTGAAGGGAAATGCTGAAGAGAAAAGCAACACTACACTGTTTCTGCATTTTTGTTATAAATATAAAAATATAAAATGTTGGTGGTAAATTTCCTTGATCCATATGATCATTGTGTGATCACAAGTGATGAAATTACTATACATTTTCTTACTTGATGCCAACATGGTACGTTGTACATATCATGTTATGCATTCATAGTCTGCCTTTTTTCTCACTCTGTAACTAGGGGGTGCTCTGTTCAGGTAGTCACACTTTCCTTCAGTGTGTCTTTCCACCTATTCTATATTTGAACTGGTTTTCTGTAGCCTTCTGTATATGAGCTTATCCATGTTGCTCATCAATTTGCAACCAATACTGAGGATCATAAAGAGTGTTGTTGTGCATGGCACATCTGTAAAGGGACTCCCATCATCAAGGGGAATTCACAAGCAGAAAAGATCATCATTCAATGCATTCAACATGAAGTGTACTCACAGGAGATTGATAACATATTAAAGGGATTTAACACTATAAATTTAACTCAATGATTGATAAGTTACTTTGAGCTGGAGGTTGCATAGAGAAATGTCCAATCTGTTCAAAAGCAAATAGAATCCTCTTATTGTTCCAAGTTGACATCACATAATTGCACTGCTGGCTCAACATCATCATGAGCAAATTTAGCTACAAGGACTGCACATTATGGAAGGATCTGTAAGATCTGCAAGGTTTTGGATTGTTGGGATGAAAAGATGCATATACTCAATCCTTCACAAATTTGTCAATTGTCAAAAACTGCAAAGAAAGGCCACTAACAATATCAAATGGCAGATATTTTTACTGAGAGATTAAGTACAGAAGCTCCCTTCACTAATGTTCATAGATGACAGTGGAAACAGTTTCAACACTTTGCCAATGTCTTCTGAAGTTGTTGGAAAAAGGAATACCTTTGGAACCCTAAAGTGGTTGTAGAACCACTTTGTGTACTCTATAGATTCCCCTCTGTTCAATGATATTATGTGCCCCAGTGTATGTTCTTTATAAAAAATATGTTACTGTATACCTCTTGACGTTAACATGACTGCCCACTGCTCTCCTCTCCTGATCTGAGAAGTACAGTGGAAGGGGCTGAGAATCCCTTGCTGAAGTCAGCTGGGAGGAGGGGAGGAGAGGAGGAAAGCAGTGGGTGATTACATGAGCGCTGAGCGGCGCTCTGAAATGAGGTATAGAGCAACATATTTTTTATATAGAACATACACCGGGTCTAACATCATTGAACAGTGGGGAATTTTTGATGTCCACATAGTTATTTTAATAGCAGGAGGGGAGCCACGGGCACTGACACTAGCTGACAGGCAGGGAGGGGAAGAGAGGAGGGACAGCTTGCTGACAGAGGCACTTAACCACTTCAGCCCCAGACCATTTTGCTGGCCAAAGACCAGACCACTTTTTGCGATTCGGCACTGCGTCGCTTTAACTGACAATTGCGCGGTCATGCAACGTGGCTCCCAAATAAAATTGACGTCCTTTTTCCCCCACAAATAGAGCAATAGAGCAATGTTTGGACTTGATTCTCAATTGTTTAATATTTGAAATCATAGATTTTGACAGGGAGTATCAGGTTATATACACATTATCTGTTTGTTTGCCTTTAAAATGTTGGCCCTACCTCACTCTGTAGCTAGAGGATGCTCTGTACAGCCAGCCCCACTTTCCTTCTGTGTGTTTTTAGCTTCTGTTCTGAGCACATGTAATTGCTGGATCTAGACACATTATGATTTTTTTGTCCTATCTGATGTACATCTGATGTTCACAGATTTTGGATTAAAGCTTTCTATTATCTGCAGTAGGTCATTTGAATCAAATCACTGTATGCTAATTGTACTAAGACTGTAAATTACAGCTATCTTGCCACAACTGGATCAGTTATACAGATCACACTTGCAGTGCTTATATTGGAAAGGCAGAACAGTACATGTAAAAGGACATGAGCACTGCCAGGCCACAACACCTTCAACAGAAATTTACCACAGACCCATCATGTTCCCAGCCACACATTTACATATTGCATTCTTTCCCAGCAAAATGTTTCCTGGATAATAGATGATGCTGGTGAATGGCAGCAGATAGAGGCAAATTCAAAAAGGTAAATGTTCCAGATTTTACCTGATTTTTAGAACTTGTCTCCAAAACCTCATTATTCTTTCTGAAGGATTAGTCAAACAAAGCATGGTAACTGCTAACTCTATATAATGACTTCAGAGTCTGTGATATGTTTAGGAAGCTGTAACTGCTACTGGAATGCTGAGCACATTGCAGTATTAAAGCCATTACATAGGGTATGAAACTGCATTGTAATATACTGTATCTGTTCCACCTAGTGGATGAATAATCATAAAAACAGTAATTCAATACTCATAAATAACCATGACAAGTAAGGGAGTAAATCAGGGTAAAGAGAAAGATATGTGAGCTTCTTGGCTAACTATTTCACATTGATGACCCACATTTTCTGCTATTAAAGCATTTGTTACCACAACATTTAAATATTCCTGTTATGTGCCTGCTGTGCCATTTACTTGTATGGGAAAGTATACTGTTCTCGCTGTATTGCTTCCTTTATCTGAAATCCCTGGTGTTCCAGTTAGTCCCCTTGCTTTCCAATTAATAACTAACCCGACTAAACAGGAGAGCACACCATGGTCAGTTCCCTATCTAAGTTGGGAACTCAGTTTACTCTCCTCCAATGATTCGACTTGTCCTGACATGCCCCCTCTGCACAGCCATTCATTCAAGATCAGTGTCCTCTCCTCCCCTAGCTCTGACAACAGAGGTAATGTGATGACTTATAAAAAAAGGGAAAAATGTATTTTTTAATCTATTTTTATATTTATATATTTTTTTGCATTTCATTACAATTTTAAACTGAATTGTTTTTTTACAAGGTGATTGTTTAAAATCACTTTAAGTCAACCCCATTATTCTCCCTAGGCCTACAATGTTCTATAAACATTCACCTTCTTGTTTATCGGTTAGCAAACTGTTTGGTGTTTATCATAGGACAAGTGCAAGGGTGAAGTAACAGTTTACCATAGGACAGCCTGGACATCTAGGTCTTTTTTTGGAAATTGGCTTGAAGGTATGATTCCAAATGCAATTTATTGTTGTAGGGGTTTGTAACGGATCCTAGGTCTGTCACAGGGATATTCTCACAATGTTTAGTTAACCACTTAATAACCGCCCTATAGCCGAATAACGGCTACAGGGCGGTTTCTTAACTCTGGGAGGCCGTCATATGACGTCCTCCCAGAATTCCGCTCTCGCGCGCCCCCTGGGGCGCGCACTCGAGAGCATCCGTGATCACGGTAAACGGCCGTTCATAGCGGCCGTTTACCACGTGATCGCTCCGTCAAATGACGAAGTGATCACTTGTAAACAAACCGGCGTCATGTTATGACGCCGGTTCCTCCCTCCCCCTCTCTGTACCGATCGAAACAGCGGAGGGGGAAGAGATCGGTGTCAGCAGCGATGTGGGCTGCATCTGCAGTGCCCACATTGCTGCTCACCGAAAATTAACCCCTCAATTCCCTGCAAATACTCTGCAATACCCTGCCATTACTCTGCATTACTCTGCAATACCCTGCCATTACTCTGCATTGCTCTGCAATACCCTGCAATACTCTGCAATACCCTGCATTACTCTGCAATACTCTGCATTACTCTGCAATACCCTGCAATACCCTGCAATACCCTGCAATACTCTGCAATACTCTGCATTACTCTGCAATACTCTGCATTACTCTGCATTACTCTGCAATACTCTGCAATACTCTGCATTACACTGCAATACTCTGCATTACACTGCATTACTCTGCAATACTCTGCATTACTCTGCAATACCCTGAAATACCCTGCAATACTCTGCAATACTCTGCATTACTCTGCAATACTCTGCATTACTCTGCATTACTCTGCAATACTCTGCAATACTCTGCATTACACTGCAATTCTCTGCATTACACTGCATTACTCTGCAATACTCTGCAATACTCTGCAATACCCTGCAATACCCTGCAATACTCTGCATTACTCTGCAATACCCTGCAATACTCTGCAACACTCTGCAATACCCTGCAACGCTCTGCAACACCCGCCAATACCCTGCAACACTCTGCAATGCTCTGCAACACTCTGCAATGCTCTGCAACACCCACCAATACCCTGCAACACTCTGCAATGCTCTGCAACACCCGCCAATACCGTGCAACACTCTGCAATGCTCTGCAACACCCTCCAATATCCTGCAATGCTCTGCAACGCAATACTCTGCAACGCCATACTCTGAGATACCCAGCCATACTCTGATATACCCAGCCATACCCAGCCATAGTCGGTGATACCCTGCAATACCCAGTCATAGACACCCCCCCCTCCCGCCGCCCTCCGGTGCTTCTATCGACTCGCCAATACGATCAAATCCAGAATCTTTTTTTTTTTCCGGCTTCCCAGCTTAGAGGTGAGATGCGGGGTCTTATTGACCCCATATCTCACTGTAAAGAGGACCTGTCATGCCATATTCCTATTACAAGGGATGTTTACATTCCTTGTAATAGGAATAAAAGTGATCAAAAAAATTATTTTTGGGGAAAAAAATGTCAAACTAAAATAAATAAAGTAAAATGAACAATAAATTATTATTTTTTTTTTTAAAGCGCCCCTGTCCCCATGTGCTCGCATGCAGAAGCGAATGCATACGTAAGTCCCGCCCACATATGAAAACGCTGTTCAAACCACACATGTGAGGTATCGCTGCGAACGTTAGAGCGAGAGCAATAATTATAGCCCTAGACCTCCTCTGTAACTCAAAACATATAACCAGTAAAAAAATTTTAAATCGTCGCCTATGGGGATTTTTAAGTAGTGACGTTTGGCGCCATTCCACGAGCCTGTGCAATTTTGAAGAGTGACATGTTAGGTATCGATTTACTCGGTGTAACTTCATCTTTCACATTATGCAAAAATTGGGCTAACTTTACTGTGTTTTTTTTTTTTTTAAGCACAAAACTGTTTTTTTTCCAAAAAAAAGCATTCGAAAAATTGCTGCGCAAATACCGTGCGAGATAAAAAGTTGCAACGACCACCATTGTATTCTCCAGGGTGTTTGCTAAAAAAACATATATAATGTTTTGGGATTCGATGTAATTTTCTAGCAAATAAATGATGATTTTTACATGTAGGAGAGAAATGTCAGAATTGTCCTGGGTGCTCCAGAACGCCTGATGGCGCTCCATGCATGTTGGGCCTCTGTATGTGGCCACACTGTGTAAAAGTCTCACACATGTGGTATCACCGTACTCGGGAGTAATAGCAGAATGTGTTTTGGGGTGTAATTTGTGGTATGCATATGCTGTGTGAGAAATAAACTGATAATATGACAATTTTGTGAAAAAAAAAAAAAGTAAAAAAAATCTTGATTTTGCAAAGAATTGTGGGAAAAAATGACAACTTCAAAAAACTCATCATGCCTCTTACTAAATACCTTGGAATGTCTTCTTTCCAAAAAGGGGTCATTTGGGGGGTATTTGTACTTTTCTGGCATGTTAGGGTCTCAAGAATTGAAATAGGCCGTCAGTACTTCAGGTGTGATCAATTTTCAGATATTGTCACCATAGCTTGTGGACTCTATAACTTTCACAAAGACCAAATAATATCCACCAATTTGTACTTATTTTTACCAAAGATATGTAGTAGTATAAATTTTGGCCAAAATTTATGTAGAAAAAAATTTATAATCTGCTAAATTTTATAACAGAAATGAAGAAAAATTCATTTTTTTACAGAATTTTCTGTATTTTTTCTTTTATAGCACCAAAAATAAAAAACCCAGCGGTGATTAAATACCACCAAAAGAAAGCTCCATTTGTGTGAAAAAAAGGACAACAATTTCATATAGGTCCAGTGTTTGAATGACTGAGTAATTGTCATTCAAAATGTGAGAGCACCGAAAGCTGAAAATTGGTCTGGTTATTAAGGGTGTTTAAGTGCCCAGTGGTCAAGTGGTTAAATACCATCATATTTTATCTAAAAATTCTCATATTTTGTATTTGTTGAATCACTACAGCCTCTCCTTTGGACTCCTCAGACTTTGTCACTTCTTGAAGTTGCAGATGCCGGTGTCTCCTGTCATGTGCTGTGGTATCATCCTCCGCCTCCTATGTCACATGCATGTATAATAGTAACATAGTGGGTCAGTGGAAGGAACCACATAGTGGCGATTATATATATATATATATATATATATATATATATATATATATATATATATATATAACTTCTAGGCAGGTGTAAAAAAAAGCTGTAAATTAAGAATGCTTTCAGAAATAGAAGTGTAAATGTATTTTGCAGCAGGACAGCGACCCCAAACATGCAGCCAATGTCATTAAAGCGGAGGTACACCCTAAAGTGGACCTTCCGCTCATCGGAACCCTCCCCCCCTCCGGTGCCACAATCGGCACCTTTCAGGGGGGAGGGGGGTGCAGTTACCTGGATAATCCAGGTAACTGCACCCACTTCCGGGATAGCTCTCTGCGGAAAGGGGCGTAACTTACGCCCCTTTCCGCAAGTGCCCGCCCCTTCCCGCAAGTGCCCCGCTGCCTGCTGGGAAACACACAGATCCCAGAGGCAGCGGGGAGCGTCCTTATTGCGCAGCGCGATTCGCGCATGCGCAGTAGGGAACCGGGAAATGAAGCCGAAAGGCTCCATTTCCTGATTCCCATACCCAAGATGGCGGCGGCAGGACCCGACAGGCGACCTAGAGATCGGCTTCGGGTGCCGACATCGCGGGCGCGCTGGACAGGTAAGTGTCACTATTTTAAAAGTCAGCAGCTGCAGTATTTGTAGCTGCTGGCTTTTAAAAAAAAAAAAAAAAAACGCGGAGTCCCGGTGGACTCCCGCTTTAAGAACTATCTTCAGCGTAAAAAAGAACAAGGAGGCCTGGAAGTGATAGTTTGGCCCCCACAGCCCACTGATCTCAACATCATCGAGTCAGTCCGGGATTACATGAAGAGACAAAGATAACTGAAGCAGCCTACATCCACAGAAGATCTGTGGTTAGTTCTACAAGATGTTTGGAACAACCTACCTGCCGAGTTTCTTCAAAAACTGTGTGCACAAGCACTGTGTGTACCTATAATAATTGACACTGGTTTTAAGCCAAAAGGTAGTTACACCAAATATTGATTTGATTTTGATTTTTCTTCTGTTTTTGTAAATTGATAAAAATAAACAATTAAAATATATATTTCTTTAAAAAATTCTTACCTTACAGCATTTCTTCACACTTTCCTATAACTAGCATAGTACTGTATATATATATATATCATAGGCGTGCGCAGGGGGTATGCCAGGTGTGCCTGGGTACACCCTAATCACCGTGTGCAGTGCTGATTCCCCTTATTCCCCTTAACTGCTGAAGGGGATGTTGGCGAATGGAGAGTGAGGGAAGGTGCTAGTAAATATGTAATATTTCTTTTGTAATGAATACAGTCAACACACTCATTCACTGTGTTTATTCACTGTGTTCATTCATAACTGAAGCATATTAAACGGCGTGTACTATGCTTCAGTTTGTGAATGAACAGTATCAGAGAGAGGGGGTGCAATGGTGTGAGAGAGAGGGGGTGCACTGGGGAGAGAGAGAGAGGGGGGCTGCACTGGTGAGAGAGAGGGGGCTGCACTGGTGAGGGAGAGAGAGGGGGCTGCACTGGTGAGGGAGAGAGAGGGGGGCTGCACTGGTGAGAGAGAGAGAGGGGGCTGCACTGGTGAGAGAGAGAGAGGGGGCTGCACTGGTGAGAGAGAGAGGGGGCTGCGCTGGTGAGAGAGAGAGAGAGGGGGCTGCGCTGGAGAGAGAGAGGGGGCTGTGCTGGAGAGAGAGAGAGAGGGGGCTGCACTGGAGAGAAAGAGGGGGGCTGCACTGGAGAGAGAGAGGGGGGCTGCACTTGAGAGAGAGATAGAGGGGCTGCACTGGAGAGAGAGAGAGAGAGGGGCTGCACTGGAGAGAGAGAGAGAGTGGGGGCTGCACTGGAGAGAGAGAGGGGGGCTGCACTGGAGAGAGAGATAGAGGGGCTGCACTGGAGAGAGAGAGAGAGAGGGGCTGCACTGGAGAGAGAGAGAGAGAGAGAGAGAGAGAGAGAGGGGGCTGCACTGGCCAGAGAGAGAGGGTTGCTGCACTGGAGAGAGAGAGGGGGCTGCACTGGAGAGAGAGAGAGAGGGGGCTGCACTGGAGAGAGAGAGAGGGGACTGCACTGGAGAGAGAGAGAGAGAGGGGGGGCTGCACTGGAGAGAAAGAGAGAGAGAGGGGGCTGCGCTGGAGAGAGAGGGGGCTGCGCTGGAGAGAGAGGGGGCTGCACTGGCCAGAGAGAGAGGGGTGCTGCACTGGAGAGAGAGAGAGGGGGCTGCACTGGAGAGAGAGATAGAGAGAGAGGGGGCTGCGCTGGAGAGAGAGAGAGAGAGGGGGCTGCGCTGGAGTGAGAGAGAGAGAGAGAGGGGGGGCTGCACTGGAGAGAGAGGGGGCTGCACTGGAGAGAGAGGGGCTGCACTGGAGAGAGAGGGGCTGCACTGGAGAGAGAGGGGCTGCACTGGAGAGAGAGAGAGAGAGAGAGAGGGGCTGCACTGGAGAAAGAGAGAGGGGCTGCGCTGGAGAGAGAGAGAGGGGGCTGCGCTGGAGAGAGAGAGAGAGGGGGCTGCGCTGGAGCGAGAGAGAGGGGGCTGCACTGGAGAGAGAGAGAGGGGGCTGGGCTGGAGAGAGAGAGAGGTGGCTGCACTGGAGAGAGAGGGGCTGCACTGGAGAGAGAGAGGCTGCACTGGAGAGAGAGAGGGGGGGCTGCACTGGAGAGATAGGGGTGCGCTGGAGAGAGAGAGGGGCTGCACTGGAGAGAGAGAGAGAGGCTGCACTGGAGAGAGAGAGGCTGCACTGGAGAGAGAGGGGGGGCTGCACTGGAGAGAGAGGGGGGTGCACTGGAGAGAGAGAGAGAGAGAGAGAGAGAGGGGGCTGCACTGGAGAGAATGAGAGAGGGGCTGCGCTGGAGAGAGAGAGAGAGAGAGGCTGCACTGGAGAGAGAGAGAGGGGCTGCACTGGAGAGAGAGAGAGAGAGAGAGAGAGAGAGAGAGAGAGAGAGAGAGAGAGAGAGAGGCTGCACTGGAGAGAAAGAGGGTGCTGCACTGGATAGAGAGAGGGGGGCTGCACTGGAGAGAGAGAGAGAGGGGCTGCACTGGAGAGAGAGAGAGGCTGCACTGGAGAGAGAGAGAGGGGGGCTGCACTGGAGAGAGAGAGGGCTGCGCTGGAGATAGAGGGGCTGCACTGGAGAGCGAGAGAGAGGGGCTGCGCTGGAGAGAGAGAGGGGGCTGCGCTGGAGAGAGAGAGAGGGGGCTGCGCTGGAGAGAGAGAGAGGGGGCTGCGCTGGAGAGAGAGAGAGAGGGGCTGCGCTGGAGAGAGAGAGAGAGGGGCTGCGCTGGAGAGAGAGAGAGAGAGAGAGAGAGAGAGAGGGGCTGTGCTGGAGAGAGAGAGAGAGAGAGAGAGAGAGGGGGCTGCGCTGGAGAGAGAGAGAGAGAGAGGGGCTGCGCTGGAGAGAGAGAGAGAGAGAGAGAGAGAGAGGCTGCGCTGGACAGATAGAGAGGGGCGCTGCGCTGGAGAGAGAGAGAGGGGGGGCTGCGCTGGAGAGAGAGAGAGAGAGAGTGGGGCTGCGCTGGAGAGAGAGAGGGGTCTGCGCTGGAGAGAGAGGGGCTGCACTGGAGAGAGAGGGGGCTGTGCTGGAGAGAGAGGGGCTGCACTGGAGAGAGAGAGAGAGAGAGGGGCTGCGCTGGAGAGAGAGAGAGAGGGGTTGCGCTGGAGAGAGAGAGAGAGAGGGGCTGCGCTGGAGAGAGAGAGAGAGGGGGGGCTGCGCTGGAGAGAGAGAGAGGGGCTGCGCTGGAGAAAGAGAGAGAGAGGGAGAGGCTGCGCTGGAGAGAGAGAGAGAGGGGCTGCGCTGGAGAGAGAGAGAGGGGGCTGCGCTGGAGAGAGATAGAGAGAGAGGGGGGCTGCGCTGGACAGATAGAGAGGGGCGCTGCGCTGGAGAGAGAGAGAGAGAGAGGGGGCTGCACTGGCCAGAGAGAGAGGGTTGCTGCACTGGAGAGAGAGAGGAGGCTGCACTGGAGAGAGAGAGAGGGGGCTGCACTGGAGAGAGAGAGAGGGGACTGCACTGGAGAGAGAGAGAGAGAGAGAGGGGCTGCGCTGGAGAGAGAGAGAGAGGGGGCTGCACTGGAGAGAGAGAGAGAGAGAGAGAGGGGGGGCTGCGCTGGAGAGAAAGAGAGAGAGAGGGGGCTGCGCTGGAGAGAGAGGGGGCTGCACTGGCCAGAGAGAGAGGGGTGCTGCACTGGAGAGAGAGAGAGGGGGCTGCACTGGAGAGAGAGAGGGGGCTGCACTGGAGAGAGAGAGAGAGAGGGGGCTGCGCTGGAGAGAGAGAGAGAGAGGGGGGCTGCGCTGGAGTGAGAGAGAGAGAGGGGGCTGCGCTGGAGAGAGAGAGAGAGAGGGGGGCTGCAATGGAGAGAGAGGGGGCTGCACTGGAGAGAGAGGGGCTGCACTGGAGAGAGAGGGGCTGCACTGGAGAGAGAGGGGCTGCACTGGAGAGAGAGAGAGAGAGGGGCTGCACTGAAGAAAGAGAGAGGGGCTGCGCTGGAGAGAGAGAGAGGGGGCTGCGCTGGAGAGAGAGAGAGGGGGCTGCGCTGGAGAGAGAGAGAGGGGGCTGCACTGGAGAGAGAGAGAGGGGGCTGGGCTGGAGAGAGAGAGGTGGCTGCACTGGAGAGAGAGGGGCTGCACTGGAGAGAGAGAGGCTGCACTGGAGAGAGAGAGGGGGGCTGCACTGGAGAGATAGGGGGTGCGCTGGAGAGAGAGAGGGGCTGCACTGGAGAGAGAGAGCGGCTGCACTGGAGAGAGAGAGGCTGCACTGGAGAGAGAGGGGGGGCTGCACTGGAGAGAGAGGGGGTGCACTGGAGAGAGAGAGAGAGAGAGAGAGAGAGAGAGAGAGAGAGAGAGAGGGGGCTGCACTGGAGAGAAAGAGAGAGGGGCTGCGCTGGAGAGAGAGTCTGCACTGGAGAGAGAGAGAGAGGCTGCACTGGAGAGAGAGAGAGGGGCTGCACTGGAGAGAGAGAGAGAGAGAGAGAGGCTGCACTGGAGAGAAAGAGGGGGCTGCACTGGATAGAGAGAGGGGGGCTGCACTGGAGAGAGAGAGAGGGGCTGCACTGGAGAGAGAGAGAGGCTGCACTGGAGAGAGAGAGAGGGGGGCTGCACTGGAGAGAGAGAGGGCTGCGCTGGAGATAGAGGGGCTGCACTGGAGAGCGAGAGAGAGGGGCTGCACTGGAGAGAGAGAGAGGGGGCTGCGCTGGAGAGAGAGAGAGAGGGGGCTGCGCTGGAGAGAGAGAGAGAGGGGGCTGCGCTGGAGAGAGAGAGAGAGAGAGGCTGCGCTGGAGAGAGAGAGAGGGGGGGCTGCACTGGAGAGAGAGAGAGAGAGAGAGGGGGCTGCGCTGGAGAGAAAGAGAGAGAGAGGGGGCTGCGCTGGAGAGAGAGGGGGCTGCACTGGCCAGAGAGAGAGGGGTGCTGCACTGGAGAGAGAGAGAGGGGGCTGCACTGGAGAGAGAGAGAGGGGGCTGCACTGGAGAGAGAGATAGAGAGAGAGGGGGCTGCGCTGGAGAGAGAGAGAGAGAGGGGGCTGCGCTGGAGTGAGAGAGAGAGAGAGAGAGAGAGAGGGGGCTGCGCTGGAGAGAGAGAGAGAGAGAGGGCTGCAATGGAGAGAGAGGGGGCTGCACTGGAGAGAGAGGGGCTGCACTGGAGAGAGATGGGCTGCACTGGAGAGAGAGAGAGAGAGAGAGAGAGAGGGGCTGCACTGGAGAAAGAGAGAGGGGCTGCGCTGGAGAGAGAGAGAGGGGGCTGCGCTGGAGAGAGAGAGAGGGGGCTGCGCTGGAGAGAGAGAGAGGGGGCTGCACTGGAGAGAGAGAGGGGGGGCTGGGCTGGAGAGAGAGAGAGGTGGCTGCACTGGAGAGAGAGAGGCTGCACTGGAGAGAGAGAGGCTGCACTGGAGAGAGAGAGAGGGGGGGGCTGCACTGGAGAGATAGGGGGTGCGCTGGAGAGAGAGAGGGGCTGCACTGGAGAGAGAGAGAGGCTGCACTGGAGAGAGAGAGGCTGCACTGGAGAGAGAGGGGGGGCTGCACTGGAGAGAGAGGGGGGGTGCACTGGAGAGAGAGAGAGAGAGAGAGGGAGCTGCACTGGAGAGAAAGAGAGAGGGGCTGCGCTGGAGAGAGAGTCTGCACTGGAGAGAGAGAGAGAGGCTGCACTGGAGAGAGAGAGAGGGGCTGCACTGGAGAGAGAGAGAGAGAGAGAGAGAGAGAGAGAGGCTGCACTGGAGAGAAAGAGGGGGCTGCACTGGATAGAGAGAGGGGGGCTGCACTGGAGAGAGAGAGAGGGGCTGCACTGGAGAGAGAGGGAGAGGCTGCACTGGAGAGAGAGAGAGGGGGGCTGCACTGGAGAGAGAGAGGGCTGCGCTGGAGATAGAGGGGCTGCACTGGAGAGCGAGAGAGAGGGGCTGCGCTGGAGAGAGAGAGAGGGGGCTGCGCTGGAGAGAGAAAGAGGGGGCTGCGCTGGAGAGAGAGAGAGGGGGCTGCGCTGGAGAGAGAGAGAGAGAGGGGCTGCGCTGGAGAGAGAGAGAGAGAGAGAGAGAGAGGGGGGGGCTGTGCTGGAGAGAGAGAGAGAGAGAGAGGGGGCTGCGCTGGAGAGAGAGAGAGAGAGAGGGGCTGCGCTGGAGAGAGAGAGAGAGAGAGAGAGAGGGGCTGCGCTGGAGAGAGAGAGAGAGAGGCTGCGCTGGACAGATAGAGAGGGGCACTGCGCTGGAGAGAGGGGGGGGGGGCTGCGCTGAAGAGAGAGAGAGAGAGAGAGAGAGGGGCTGCGCTGGAGAGAGAGAGGGGTCTGCGCTGGAGAGAGAGGGGCTGCACTGGAGAGAGAGGGGGCTGCGCTGGAGAGAGAGGGGCTGCACTGGAGAGAGAGAGAGAGAGGGGCTGCGCTGGAGAGAGAGAGAGAGGGGTTGCGTTGGAGAGAGAGAGAGAGAGGGGCTGCGCTGGAGAGAGAGAGAGGGGGGGGGCTGCGCTGGAGAGAGAGAGAGGGGCTGCGCTGGAGAGAGAGAGAGAGAGAGAGGGAGAGGCTGCGCTGGAGAGAGAGAGAGAGGGGCTGCGCTGGAGAGAGAGAGATGGGGGCTGCGCTGGAGAGAGAGAGGGGGCTGCGCTGGAGAGAGAGAGAGGGGGCTGCGCTGGAGAGAGAGAGAGGGGGCTGCGCTGGAGAGAGAGAGAGAGGGGCTGCGCTGGAGAGAGAGAGAGAGAGAGGGGGGGGGCTGTGCTGGAGAGAGAGAGAGAGAGAGAGAGAGAGGGGGCTGCGCTGGAGAGAGAGAGAGAGAGAGAGAGGGGCTGCGCTGGAGAGAGAGAGAGAGAGAGAGGGGGGCTGCGCTGGAGAGAGAGAGAGAGAGGCTGCGCTGGACAGATAGAGAGGGGCACTGCGCTGGAGAGAGAGGGGGGGGCTGCGCTGAAGAGAGAGAGAGAGAGAGAGAGAGGGGCTGCGCTGGAGAGAGAGAGGGGTCTGCGCTGGAGAGAGAGGGGCTGCACTGGAGAGAGAGGGGGCTGCGCTGGAGAGAGAGGGGCTGCACTGGAGAGAGAGAGAGAGGGGCTGCGCTGGAGAGAGAGAGAGAGGGGTTGCGTTGGAGAGAGAGAGAGAGAGGGGCTGCGCTGGAGAGAGAGAGAGGGGGGGGGCTGCGCTGGAGAGAGAGAGAGGGGCTGCACTGGAGAGAGAGAGAGAGAGGGGGAGAGGCTGCGCTGGAGAGAGAGAGAGAGGGGCTGCGCTGGAGAGAGAGAGATGGGGGCTGCGCTGGAGAGAGAGAGAGAGAGAGAGAGGGGGCTGCGCTGGGGAGAGAGAGAGAGGGGTCTGCGCTGGAGAGAGAGATAGGGGGGCTGCGCTGGAGAGAGAGAGGGGGGCTGCGCTGGAGAGAGAGAGAGAGAGAGAGAGAGGGAGGCTGCGCTGGAGAGAGAGAGAGGGGTCTGCGCTGGAGAGAGAGAGAGAGAGAGAGGCTGCACTGGAGAGAGAGGGGGCTGCACTGGAGAGAGAGGGGCTGCACTGGAGAGAGAGGGGGCTGCGCTGGAGAGAGAGGGGCTGCAATGGAGAGAGAGAGAGAGAGAGAGGGGCTGCGCTGGAGAGAGAGAGAGGGGCTGCACTGGAGAGAGAGAGAGAGAGAGGGGCTGCACTGGAGAGAGAGAGAGAGAGAGGGGGCTGCGCTGGAGAGAGAGAGAGAGAGGGGCTGCGCTGGAGAGAGAGAGAGGGAGAGGCTGCGCTGGAGAGAGAGAGAGAGAGAGAGAGAGAGAGAGAGAGGCTGCGCTGGAGAGAGAGAGAGGGGGGCTGCGCTGGAGAGAGAGAGAGAGAGAGAGGGGCTGCGCTGGAGAGAGAGAGAGGGGGGTCTGCGCTGGAGAGAGAGAGAGGGGGGGCTGCTCTGGAGAGAGAGAGAGGGGGGCTGCGCTGGAGAGAGAGAGGGGGGCTGCGCTGGAGAGAGAGAGAGGGGTATGCGCTGGAGAGAGAGAGAGAGAGAGAGAGAGAGAGAGAGGCTGCACTGGAGAGAGAGGGGGCTGCGCTGGAGAGGGGCTGCACTGGAGAGAGAGAGGGGGGGGCTGCACTGGAGAGAGAGAGAGGGGGCTGCGCTGGAGAGAGAGAGAGGGGCTGTGCTGGAGAGAGAGGGGCTGCGCTGGAGAGAGAGAGGGGGCTGCGCTGGAGAGAGAGAGAGAGAGGGGGCCGCGCTGGAGAAAGAGAGAGGTTATACAGCTTGCAGGCAGCACCTTAATTCTTTGCTCCACGGTGGCCATTCACTTCTCCTATGCCCTTACAACTGCATACACACTGAGACCAGTGGGCGGTGCTGGCGCTGCACGGGCCAGATGGGAGGAGAGCAGCACCACGATGTTCTGACTTTCTCCTGCTCCTCCCATCAGGCACATCACTCCGCAGGTTCAGCCTGCAGTTCAGTTGGCGGCGCCGGATCAGAAGTGAAGGCATTGGATGCTGCCAGCACCGCCACTGCTCTTTATATTACTGACAGCCAGGCAAGCAGCTCCGATGACCAAAAGCGGCCCTGAGTGCAGACGGCCTACCGGGAAATTTCCCGGTATCCCGGTAGGCCAGTCCGGCCCTGGGTACAGACCGGATTTGCTGCATTTAGGGGCCAATGGATGGGGCCATGTATTGTAAAATCCAGAATGAGAACCCTCTTCCCTCAGCCAGAACACTGAAGATGGGTCATGGATGGGTCTTTCGGCATGACAATAACCCACAACATAGCGCCAAGGCAACAAATGAGTGGCTCAAGAAGAAGGTCATGGAGTGGCCTAGCCAGTCTCAAGACATAATCCTATAGAAAACATATGGAGGAAGATGTAGCTTCGAGTTGCCAAGCTACAGCCAAGAAACCTTAAGGATTTAGAGAAGATCTGTAAAAAAGAGTGGATCAAAATCCCTCCTGAGATGTGTGCAAAACTGGTCACTAACTGCATGAAACATCCTACCTCTGTGCTCCACCAAACATTTTACTTCTGTTCTCCACCAAGTACTAAGTCATGTTTTGCTTGGGGATCAAATGCTTATTTTACTCACTGAACTGCAACTCAATTTATAAAACATGTGTATCAACTGATATTCTGTCTCTATCGTTTAAAATACACCTATAATAACAATTATAGACCATTTCTTTGTAAGTGGGCAATCTTGCAAAATATGCAGGGGATCAAATAATTATTCCCCCCCCTATATATCTATATATATCTATATATATATATATATATATATATATATGTATATATGTATATATATATATATATATATATATATATATATATATATATATATATGTATATATATATATATATATATATATATATATATATATATATATATATATATATATATATATATATATATATATATATATATATATATATATGTAGCTGTTAGTCTGGATTTCAGCTTTAGTATTTCCAACAATCTTTTTCCAATAAATATGTTCATTAGGAAATTTATAAATTGTTTTATGCATTTCTTTGTTTTGCAATACTCATATTCTTTGAACAATGATTTAATATGAATATAAATGTACTGTAAAATGTAGGAAATTTAGACTATACAAACCTTTTATAAATAATTATGTCTTAGTAACTGTTTATTATTTTACTAGGAAGGCATGTTTTTTTTCCTGTTGTGTCTGTAGTAAAATAAAGTCTATAGGTAGTTTAGGGTCCCATTTAACATACTCAGCATAACTCCTGTTTTACTGAGCAGTAGAACGGGTAATACCAATCAGCCGGGCTGAGTCCATATCCCTAAGATGACAGGTAATTGACATACCTGCTTTAGTCCCAAGTGCATTTTCAAAAACACAAATAAAGATAATGATAAAAGGAGGGTCGGATAGAGTATATTGCAAGAGACTGAAATTTATGGCAAATGAAAAGCTGATTAGATATCTCTCCCAGCTGGGGCTCAGTAGGACGATGACAGGATGACATCAAGTTATTAAGAGGCATCAGATTTATGAGAGAAATGGAAAGGAACTTTTATTTTTTCCCTGTTTTCCTCTAAACCTAGCATAGATAATAGGATTCTTAAAAACGACATGGACAAGTAGTGGGTGTTTAGTCAAGGCTAATGCTTAGACATTTGTTTCAGTAAATATTTGGGGATAGGTGACCTTCTACTTCTCTTCGCTGACAAATTAAGTCTTATAATTTTCCATCTTGAAGAATTTTTTCTTCAAACAAAATCTTAAAGAGAAAATACAGTTTAAAAAGATATTGTTAGTCTTAAATGTTAAAATTTTTTATTTTATATTATTTATCATATTTATCTAATATTTATTATTTATCATATCTATGTGTATATAACAAAACTTTGTTTCTGTGTATAGTTTGTAGTTATCTATGCACATGGGGGCAGTCATTTGTAATTATTATATATGTTGTTTATACTGCTTCTCTTTTTTTCACTCCCTCTGATGCTTTTCCAGTTTTTCAGTGAGGGGTGACTTATATAAGTATGTGACGGAGCTATCTCAGGAATTGTTGGGGCTCAGTGACTGCAGTGAAATAAGAGATTTATGATTTAATGAAATGCAGATAAACATAATTAAGAGAATTTACCAATCTGTCTCTATAAGACATACGTGGAAATATGATAAGCAAGCATTTTTTAAATGTAAAAGCTACCTAAAAATAAGCAGAAATTCTGCTTTAAAGTGGTTGTAAACCTCCCTTGCATGCACCATAATATCTATGTACCTTAGCAATGTGTCCACATTATGACTCCCCCCTCAGTTTGCAAAATCCACCCCCCTAGCCTGCACAATCAAACATTATGTGTGTGGCTGTGCGCTGTGTGGGCCGCCAGACCAACAGGTCTCTATCAGGTCCTTCACCCCCTCACAAGCACATGGCCAGAGCCCGAAGCCCCAGTTGGCCTGTTTTATGTTGTCGAGTGCTCTGCACCCCAAACCTTCCCACCCAGCAATCCAAGCGAATCAACTCTCGGCTTCAGACCCCAACCAATCAGGACAGGAGGCCGAAGACCCAGAACCCGGAAAAAAGACCAGGTCAACAACAGAAGCCGCAGCATTAGGCACCAGGGGAGCCGTGACCGCTAAAGGGCTCTGCCGTAGGGTAAGCGTGGAGCTGGAGGGACCTGCCCGCACCCCCAAAAATCCTTTAGCACCAGCTGCCACTGATCAAATCGCTGTAATATTAACTGTCATTTTTGATCCCCAGCATTTGTGTAAACCCTCAAAAAGCATTGATCACTGGGGGTGTCTTCATTCTAGAGGTCATCAGACTCTCCACCCATCTCTACACTTTTCCCAGTAAGCACAGTGTCTTCAGCTGAACACGCGCCTTACAAGAACTAACACTGGGCCAATGAAGATATGGCAAGAAGCAGCCAATGAACACGCACCGTTCTCTCATACTCGTTCATTGTATAGTCTGTCAGTCAAAGGAGGGGGGGGTGGGGGGGGGGGGCGACACACATTTTTCTAATGTGTTGCTTGGAAAGCATGCAAGAAAGCAGGGATGATTACATAATGCTGGATTCATCTTACATGGGAATGCAGGCCGCACCTACCCTCCCCGAATACCAAAACTTATCTAGCCTATTTAAATAATACTCAACACACTTATTGGCAAAGAATTGGCCGCTGCACATTTATTGGTATATTCAAATCAATAAATAAATAATAACCATATTCTGATAATTTTATTGCATCATAAAATTCTTATATTTCAAACGATCAACTTCAAAACAGCTCAGTCTTAAAGGACTCGAGCATACATAAATCTTTTAACCAAACGTCCCCCCTACATCACGTAGGGTGACAGACCACATAAACGTGCTTAGCGACAAGGGAAGGGGGGGTGGGAAGCTTGTTGCACCTTCACTGCTTGGCTGGGAACAGGTGTGAGTGCACCTGTGAGAGATTCCTATATATAATAAGCCCCTTTCCAGAACATTCCCGATGGGTCACATGACCATTTGGGATATCACCAATAGCCTTGCAACCCTTAACCCCGCCCCCAGCCCAATTTGCCATTATCTTAAAGGGACATTAACCCAAATACATTAACCTGTATATAGCCCTAAATATTTACACTATTGCTTCTATTCTCTTATTAATAAAGGGAGGGGCGACCGCATTCCCATGCTGTCGGGCTCAAAGCCTTAAGCCCTCCTATTTCATGGGAATGCAGGCCGCACCTACCCTCCCCGAATACCAAAACTTATCTAGCCTATTTAAATAATACTCAACACACTTATTGGCAAAGAATTGGCCGCTGCACATTTATTGGTATATTCAAATCAATAAATAAATAATAACCATATTCTGATAATTTTATTGCATCATAAAATTCTTATATTTCAAACGATCAACTTCAAAACAGCTCAGTCTTAAAGGACTCGAGCATACATAAATCTTTTAACCAAAGTCCCCACATGCCGGGTTTGAGAATTTCAAGCCCGGCCTACCCCACAACCGCGGCCAATTCAATGCAGTTTTGCAATCCTACATTAAATATATCTAAACCTATATCGGACAGGTGAACTCCATCTGCTCTATATAATCCAGGGAAACCACCCTCTATATTAATGTGTCTATATGAGAAACCTCCAATGCGCATAATTAATAACCATATTCAGATAATTTTATTGCCTCATAAAATTCTTATATTGCAAACGATCAACTTCAAAACAGCTCAGTCTTAAAGGACTCGAGCATACATAAATCTTTTAACCAAATGCACAGCATAAATTTTACCATAAACCTGTTCAATCTCTTCCTAATTTTCTTCAAAAAATTTTAAATGTACTTCTTGGAGCCATACTTGCCGAGGGATTATCTCCGAAAAGATAATTCTGGTATTCGGAAAAGATAACTTAACCTTAATTAGCTCACGTCTAAAAAACGACATGAGGTCCAGAGTTCTAACTTTCCCCACATCATTTCCCCCTAGGTGTACTGAATGAATGAATGAATGAAATACTTGTATAGCGCACAATGCGAACTGAATCGCCTCTAGGCGCTGTTTGAGAATAGCCAATCTTGCATGACGAGCCAGGGTTCTCAAACCACCCAGAAAACCATTTAGGGTTATTGGGTCCAGTACAGCAATGCCTGGAAGATAATGTGAAGTTATAGGTGCTCCCTGTATACATCAAGATTTAATATTTTTTTGACCAGAGTACTGTTAATGCATCTGGAACTGGCCATGACTCAATCAATCTAGAGACATAAAAATAAATAAATAAATTAGCCCATTTAAGACCTCTAATTACTTTCCAGAAAATTCTGGAAATTCATGAAATTTCTCCAGGATCCATAGACAAATTAGACATATAGTAGCGCTTCTTGGCTCTTTTATTAGCCCAGTATACAAAAGAGTGGCTCAGGATCCAAACATATCTTCTAATACCTAGAATTTAAAGAAAAAGAGCAGATCTGACATAAATCTGAAAACGTTGAGATTCCCATCTCCCCAACCGTTTGATTATTGCATCATCCAATTCCATCCTATCAGCTTCCATAGCTGCCCCGATCCTGAAAGAATGAGACGTAAATTTAAATTGATGCAAATTCAATTTTCTCAAGCAAGCCTTTAATATGTAATTGAATTGATACTGAGTAAGAGGGGACCCATCAGCATCTACCAAAAAATAAATAAATAAATAAATAAATTCCCCTCTCCTATTGGCCTAACTGCCAGGTAACCATTTATGACTCTAACTGGACATATATCCTCATCTCCACATCGACTTAAAGGTACCCAACTGCCTTTTCCTAACCTATCTGTTTTTTGACACAGGGATGAACAATTTGACCGAGACAATCACATTCTTTTTTAGTAAACCCACCATTACTTTTTTGTTTGTTGGCAGCAACTCAGATATTCTGAGAGCCCCAGAAAGGCTAGTACAAATGCAGTATTAAATAATATAGCCATAATTTTTTAATTTAAAATATTTTTAATTTGAAGAAAAAAGATAAACCCGCCATGATTTTGGAAATGTGACTCAAATTGTAAATCCATTTCCATAGCAAAATTATACCACCCATTCCATGCGGTTGAGTACTCAACTCATGTATTTTCTGCCACAGAGTGTCTTATCGCATTTGTAAGAACCTCTAAATTAGGCTCCACAGATTTTCTGGACACACATTACCTTCCTTGTCCGCATTCTGCAGGAGTTGGTGAAACCGGTATACCTGAAATCGAGATAATGCATCCGCAATTTGATTCTCCTTCCCTGGGACGTGCCTGGCCTTTAACCAAATATTAAATTTAAGACAAAGAAACACTAAGAATCTTAGTAATTTGACCACTTGTGTAGATTTGGCTGACAAACAAATTCACAGCATATATGACCCCTTTATTATCCAAATTAATCAGGATTCTTTTATTTGCAAATTGCTCACCCCACATTTCTATTGCAACCACTAAAGGGAAAAGCTCCCACACTACTATGCTTTTGGTGACCTTATTCATCTCCCAACTCACAGGCCACTTACCACAGCACCAGTGAGTCTTCCAAATAGCTGCGAATCCATATGAGCCTGCAGCATCTGTATATAGCTCAAGGCCGGATGAGGACACAAATTGTTCCTGAAAAAATGATCTGCCATTGTATATATCAAAGGATTTAAACCAAACTGACAGGTCCTCCTTGAGGTCAACTGTCAATCTGATGTGGGAAAATGGTGATTTCATTCCTGACATGGCCAAGTATAAGCGCCGCGAGAAGATTCTACCAACTGCCATAATCCTTGTCGCGAATGCCAGAAGGCTTAATAAAGATTGGAGTTCTTTTAATAACACTTTTTTTACGCCTAATCAACACTGAAATTAAAGATTTTAGATTCAGGTAACTGAAATATCAGATTAACAGTGTCAATCTTGACACCTAGGAATGCTATAATTGAGGAAGAAAAAACTGTTTTCTTGCTAGCTAGTGGGATACTGAAATGATGCGCTACCGCACTAAACAGATGTAACATAAAATAACAGCCAGGAAATTGCGCTGGACCAATGAATAAAAAGTTGTCCAGGTAATGTAATATACCTTGGTAGCCAGATTGAAAAGCCACAATCCATTGGAGAAAGGTTGCAAATTTTTCAAAATATGCACAAGATATGGCACATCCCATAGGGAGGCACATATCAAAGTAGTATTTGCCCTAAAAATACATACCCAAGGAGTTGAAAGCTACTGCCAATCGGTAGCAGCCTGAAGGCCGCCTTTATGTCTGCTTTCGCAAGCAACGCACCTTTCCCAAACTTCCTAATTTGCTGAATAGCCTCTTCAAATGTGCAATATGATACTGATGACATGCCAGCATCTATTTCATCATTTAACAAGCTACTTTTTGGGAATGATAAATGGTGGATTAGGCGAAAGGTATTTGGCTCTCTTTTTTTGGGTATGATGCCTAACGGCGATATGCTAAACGGTGATAAAGGAAGGGAATCAAATGGACCTGCTATCCTACCTTCCTTAATTAACTTCTCTTTAACACTGTGTGCGTAAGTATCCACTGACTTTACATTTTTAACTGGCTCACACCCTTTACCCTGAAATACTGGTAAAGGGAAACCTTTGGAGAAACCTTCAATTAGGAACTTGGCCGTCTCCTGGTCTGGATATATGTCCAACCATTGCTGCATACTTGCTAGTTTCACTGGGGTGTGAGCTTTTTGCATAAATATCCCTCTGGGAGCTTTGAATATTGGAATTCCTTTTTGAAACACCTGATCAAAGGGTGGGGCCCAGAACTCATCATATTGAAACCATTCACAAAACTTTATACGCTTCTAGCACATGCTCCATGTGTTGAAACAGCTCGCTGCAATACTCCAGGTGCTTTTCACCTAGCACACTGGAGTATATTGCAAATGACTGACACCAATTAATAAAGACCTCGCCACAGGTCTTCTATCACCCTCATCTTTCTCATCTGATTTTTTTTTTTTTTTTTTTTTAAAGCGACAGAATATGTACGAATTGACCTTTCCATATTTTTTCCTTAGTCTCAGGAGTAAGGTGGTAACCTAATGGCGAGATCTCACATGGTAATGTCTCTTTAAAGCACACTTCTGGTACCGATGCGCTAGATATATTAATCTCAGCTGGTAATAGATATTGTGAATTAACATTAGCTGACTGATTGTTATTAACATTACCTATATTGCTTAAGCTGACAGAATGTCTATTTTGATTAGACCATACATTACAATAATTACTAGTTTAAATTGCAGGTGTATTCATAGTGTCAGCTAATCTGTTAATGGATTCCATAATGCTATTAAGTGTGTGCTAACTTACCTATACCGCCAGGGGGCGCTGGAGCATTTGTTATATCTGAAGCAGCATAATGCTGCTCTCTGTTGCCTCCAGTGGCCATCTGCGGGATGTCTGTGATACTCACACTGCTTGCAGCCGCATGCTGTGGTAATAATACTGGGCAGGGTTTGTCTCTCCTCACAAGCGCAGACACTGCCTCTGTCCTCTGTATAGCTGACGCTCCTCTAGCCCACCCAGCACTGCCTCTGGGCGGCGATGGGGACCGGACCCTCCTCTATTTCTTTTCTCTCAAGCTGACCTGATGCTGCATAGTGGCTGCTGGTTTTTCCAGCCATTCTGTGCTGCTGTCTGCTCTGTCATGTGACACCAGCAGCTGCGGAGACGGTTTATGGCAGCGGGTCCGGTGGTTTTGAATGTCATTAACAGCTGTTCTACCTCTGACTACAGGGGAATACCACAGGATACTGTACTGAATTTACCTCAGCCAAAGCACTTTGCTCATTAACATTCTCTGCCGAAGCCAGTCATTTTCTAAGTCCTTCTTCTCCACCTTTATCCCCAGCTTTTCTCCAACACTTGCCTCATTAAGGTTTTCATAGCCATGAATGAAGTACTTCAGGAGCCTGTTTTCACCTTCACTCAGCTTGTTGCACCTTCACTGCTTGGCTGGGAACAGGTGTGAGTGCACCTGTGAGAGATTCCTATATATAATAAGCCCCTTTCCAGAACATTCCCGATGGGTCACATGACCATTTGGGATATCACCAATAGCCTTGCAACCCTTAACCCCGCCCCCAGCCCAATTTGCCATTATCTTAAAGGGACATTAACCCAAATACATTAACCTGTATATAGCCCTAAATATTTACACTATTGCTTCTATTCTCTTATTAATAAAGGGAGGGGCGACCGCATTCCCATGCTGTCGGGCTCAAAGCCTTAAGCCCTCCTATTTCATTCTAAGAATGGAGACAGATGCCTTCTAATGCTTAGCTCTACAAGGTACAATGCTTACTTAAAATCTTTTTGTTTTAGGTTTACAACCAATTTAAGTCCTTTTCCCTTCCTCCTCTACCACATTTGGCATATCATTTTTTTGGGGGGAGTGGGTACTTCGTTTTGAGCTCCCTTCACCCACAGCTTTTTGGGATATGTCATATGTGGCAGAATGCTGCAGGACCATTCACAAAACACAGTGCAGCTTTCTTACCTGCTGTAGAAAGCCGTCTGTCACAGCCAACTTTGCACAATAGATATGATGACACCGGGGACCCAGAGATTGACAAAGAACTGGCCCAGGTGAAGACAGCAGGTGAGGACGGCACTGGATCCTTGGACAGGTAAGTGTCCTTTTTATTAAAAGTCAGCAACTACAGTATTTGTATCGGCTGACTTTTCCTTTATTTTCTATTTCTAGAGTAAGGAATTGTTTTAAGTTAAAAAGTAAAATATTAACACAATTACATGCTCACTGTTCTTCTACATTGATTCTGTGATAAAATGTTATTTGTAAAAAGGAGAACTTTATGTTTAAAGCAAAAAATAACACAACCCATTCTATCTATCTATCTATCTATCTATCTATCTATCTATCTATCTATCTATCTATCTATCTATCTATCTCTATCTATCTATCTATCTATCTATCTATCTATCTATCTATCTATCTATCTATCTATCTATCTATCTATCTCTCTCTCTCTATCTATCTATCTATCTATCTATCTATCTATCTATCTATCTATCTATCTATCTATCAGTATCTATCTCTATCTATCTATCTATCTATTTATCTATCTATCTATCTATCTATCTATCTATCTATCTATCTATCTATCTATCTATCTATCTATCTATCTATCTATCTATCTATCTATCTATCTCTATCTATCTATCTATCTATCTATCTATCTCTCTCTCTCTCTCTATCTATCTATCTATCTATCTATCTATCTATCTATCTATCTATCTATCTATCTATCTATCTCTCTCTATCTATCTATCTATCTATCTATCTATCTATCTATCTATCTATCTATCTATCTATCTATCAGTATCTATCTATCTATCTATCTATCTATCTATCTATCTATCTATCTATCTATCTATCTATCTATCTATCTATCTATCTATCTATCTATCTCTATCTATCTATCTATCTATCTATCTATCTATCTATCTATCTATCTATATATCTATCAGTATCTATCTAGCTATCTATCATATCTACCAAGTGTTTTTATTATAAGTCCGACGTGTCAACTGGATTTCCCGGTCAAGTCAAAACTAGTGTTATACATATAACATTTTATGGATAAAGCCATCACAAATGGAACTTTGCTATCTTCCATTAATATCAAATCAATATCACCCTGTCAGTGTAATGTATATCTATAATGTAAGCATCACAATTAGAGATGGTAAACTGGGTATAGAAATTCAGTGATGATCACCATCCAATACCTGCAATCTTGTGCAACATACAGCATCCCGTTAGAGGACTTCTAGGTCAGAATTGTTTTCTTTTTGGCTGATTGAATGTTATTTCTCTAAGAAAAGATTAGCGTGGTGGGTGTCTGCAGGTCACAATAACACGCAGATGCATTGTATAAAAACATGAATATTTAGGTGCCTGTTAGCATAAATATATGTCCCAGTAATTCAAATATTTTGTACAATCAAACTGTTCTTAATACTTTTCACCTGGTATTTTGCCAGGAATATCTTACATGATCTGTATATGTAAAGGAAAACTAAGCCTGTAAACATGTTTTGTGTTACCATATCTCATGTCATTACCAATGCTAATCGATTATCTCTATAACCTTAGGAATAGATCATAAAATGTGTTGATAAAATCGAGTAAAGACCTCATCTCCACCTTCCCCTGAAGATTATGAACTTCTCATGAAACATATACTTGAAAATGTGCCGACATAACACACTTGCAAGGTGTGAACAATCTGTACATTGTGGTGCTCTGTGGTAAAAAAAAAAATGTGCATATCCATTTTTTTGTGCATCCTGCTATGTTGCTCGCCCACTAAAAGAATATGCTGCATTTTTACACATTGTATGTAAAAAATAAATTAGCTAATAAAAATAAAAAAATATAGCGTATACAATCGCGACTCAAGTCATTTTGTAATTCAATGTTATTAAAAATTACCTTTCCTTTTCAACTGCAGCCACTGTAATTTTCATAAAATGCAATATGGCTACCCGGAGGTGTACAGAATGTGCACAGAATGCATCCCCGGAAACAAAATTTCCTGTTTGTGTGATTGGCTCACTGATATTCCCAGAAGTCAACACTAGGATACAAGTCTGATTTTTGGCACCCTCTGCAACATAAATGTAAAATAAAGGAAATTGCGTCTAAAAGGAGGCAGACCTTGCAGGGGTGTACCTAGAGCATTTGGCAGATCTTATATCTGGCACCCCACACGTTAAAATGTAAAAACACCCCACTGTGCCCCGGCATACTTTTGCATCCCCCAATATCTCTTTGTCACTACTGTGTACCCCCTCTCCACAACTGCACCTCTGGACCCCTTTACATTACACAGCACCCTGCACCTCTGGACCCCTTTCCATTACACAGCCCCCCCTACAGCTCAGGACCCTTTAACATTGCACAGCAACCTGCACCTCTGGGCCCCTTTATACAGCACTCTGCCCCTCTGGACCCCTTTACATTACACAGCACTCTGCACCTCTGGAGCCCTTTACATTACACAGCACCCTGCAACTCTCGACCTCTTTACATTACACAGCCCCCTGCACCTCTGGACCCCATTACATTACACAGCCCCCTGCACCTCTGGACCCCTTTCCATTAAACAGCCCCCCACAGCTCAGGACCCTTTAACATTAGACAGCACCCTGCACCTCTGGACCCCTTTATACAGCACCCTGCACCTCTGGACCCCTTTACATTGCACAGCACTCTGCACCTCTGGACCCCTTTACATTACACAGCACCCTACACCTCTAGACCCCTTTACATTACACAGCACTCTGCACCTCTGGACCCCTTTACATTGCACAGCACCCTACACCTCTTGACCCCTTTACATTACACAGCACCCTGCACCTCTCGACCCCTTTACATTACACAGCACCCTGCACCTCTGGACCCCATTACATTACACAGCACCCTGCACCTCTGGACCCCTTTCCATTACACAGCACCCTGCACCTCTGATCCCCTTTCCATTACACAGCCACCTGCAGCACTGGACCCTTTTACAGTACACAGCCCCTTGCACCTCTGGACCCCTTTACACTACACAGCACCCTGTACCTCTAGACCCCTTTACATTACACAGCACCCTGCACCTCTGGACCCCATTACATTACACAGCCCCCTGCACCTCTGGACCCCTTTACACAGTGCCATGCACCTTTAGACCCCTTTACATTACAAAGCACCCTGCACCTCCGGGTCAGTTTACATTACACAGAACCCTGCACCTCTGGACCCCTTACCATTACACAGAACCCTGCACCTCTGGACCCCTTTCCATTACACAACACCCTGCACCTCTGGACCCCTTTCCATTACACAGCACCCTACACCTCTGGGCCCCTTTACACAGCACCCTGCACCTCTGGACCCCTTTACATTACACAGCACCCTGCCTCTCTGGATGCCTTTACATTACACAACCCCCAGCAGCTCTGGACCCCTGCATGTTACACAGTTCCCCCACACACATAGCTCTGAACCTCCTGCATGTTACACAGACACCCCCCACACATGTTACACAGACCCCCCCACCCCCGCAGCTCCTTCCTACCAGTCACATTTCAGGTGTGATGCCCGATTCCTGAGAGGATGCCCCTTGCGGCTAAGTGCAATGCACCCCTGGGAGTGATACAGGGAGTGCAGTGTCCAAAAAAGCATGGTTTGCCCATAATGCTGCTGGATGAGCTGGTTAACAGAGAGCAGCTGGGGTGCGATGGGTAGACTGTGTTGACAGTCTTGCAAGGTGGTACCACAGGTATAGAACAGCAAGGTGAACCAGAAACAAGTCAGTAGCAAGGCCAGGGGTCATACATAGTAGAAACAGTCCGAGATAGGTACAAGAGCAAGCCAGGTCACACACTGAGGGCAGGAGATAACAGAGTGGTCAGCCGGTCCGGGATCAATCACAATGGCGCAGACAGAAGCAGAGGTCAAGATGAGAGCCCGGGGTCAAGCCAGAGGTTCAGGATAAATGGGTACAGCAAGCTGGGTCGGTAGCATGAAGTCCAAAGGATCAGGATACACAAGGCACAGGAGATACAGGGAGCTGAAGACAAACCAGCAATCTGTATGTGTCAGTGGCAGGTTTAAATAGGCCAGGGGCGCCAACATCTGTCACGTCATGCACGCGCATCTGTGTGCAGCCGCCGTCATGCATCTGCGCGTGTGCATGCATACAGGGATTCGTCTAGCACATCCATGACGAGTACTGTCAGGAATGCCCATTCTTTGCCCATTTCCCTGACACTACCTTAATCATGCAGCCAGAGGGAGAGACACAGCAGCGCTGAACAGAGAGCAGGAGCTGCTGGAGTTAATTTTTCATATTAACAAGCTAATGATTGGTTGCTAGGACGACCTAGCAACCAATCACCTGCTGGTTAACCTAAAAAGTTAACTCCAGCAGTTCCTCTTTTAAGCGCTGCTCACTGCCTCTCTCTCCTCCTATGGTATAGGGGGAGAGAGTGTATACTTTATCCTGCACCGCTCAGCTGGCTCTGGGTGTCACCCGGGTAGTGGTACGTTCCACACCTGGCCCAGGTACCCCCACACCCTGTCACAGATCGGCTCTCCTGGCCCTCCCTGGTTGCCCTGTCACCACGCTGCTGCACTGCCTGAGCCCACCCCACTGTCACCACTTCACTCGCGGGGGGTGTTGGCCTGACACCCCCCCCCACAGTGTTTGCCACCTAGGGCGGACTGCCCCCCGCCCCCCGGTTGGTACGCCATAGAGACCTTGTCAATTTCCTCCTTAGTGCCCTGCAGGTGCAGCAGCTGAGTGATAATTATAAAACCACTCCCATAAAGATTCCCTCTGGACATGGACACAGACAAACAGCTATTTCTTCAGAATAACAAAAGGTAGCACTTTCAATGTACACAGATCACCCAGAGGGGAAAGTTTTTTTTCTCAACAAACATGGAGTTACTCTTCAAACGTTGTCTTCTTGCAAAAAGGGAAACCTAGTGTACTTTATGCATGAAGGGGTTATTTTGATAAAGGAGAAGAGACTGTTCACAATTGGATGTTCACTTAGTTTAGAAAATAAGGGGAACCTGTGTTCACTTTGAATATTCAATCAGGATATTTGCTTGAGCATGATTTGATGAATGATGTGAACACAACTTCAGTAACCTTGTGAGCAATAACATTGTTAAATGAACAGTCTCTATTATTTCAGTAAATCAACCACTTTACATCCTATTTTACACTGTGCTACATCAGGAGGTCAAATTAGAGGCATAAAAACATGGAAACATAGAAGAATGATGGTAAAAAACAACAAGTGGTACATTGAGGGCCTGTTCACACTAGAAAGCCATGTGGGAAACCTGTGTTTTGTGCCAGTTTCCAGCACCACATTCAAATCACACTGCCCTTGTGATCTGCAGAAAGTGTCAGTGCAAAGTTAACGACACCCCAAACACAGGTTGCAAATGCAATGCATTTGCCCACACCTCATCGCATGGTACAAATTGATCATGAAATTAGATTGTAGTGTGTTTCCAAAAGTTGTGCATACATTACTTTTGGGTGCCATTACAGCCCATTCAAAATGATTGGGCTGAAATCATACTACACAGAACTGCATGCAAATTGTACAGGAACATCCAGCATGATCCCGTGCTATTCACATACAGTTCCTATTCAGTGTTTGCCGACCGTCAGTATTTTTACTGGCAGCCAGTAAAAAATGGGCACTTTTCTCCTACCAGTAAATGCCAGTGACTGGAAAACGTTACCAGTAAAAAATATGGTTGTGACGCTTGGCCCGGCCAAGACCATTTGAGTGCCTTCTACAGTGTGTTTGGGCAATGCTGGCAGTTCTGATGAAAGCAGTGCTTAAACATTTTGTGTGATGTCATTGTGCAAGGAAGCCGAGCCGGGCGACCAGAACCTTGTGTGAGCAAGGCAAGCTGGGAGCGGGACTGACAGTGCTGTTTGGACTGGAGTAGACTGAAGGGACTATCTTACGTGGAGAGAGACTGTCAATGTGACTCAGGAGGGGACGTGTCATGTCGGTGAAGTGTCATTATCTTCTCTGCTGCTGTACACTGCTGTCAGTGTCACAGTGAGAGTAAATTTCACATGTGTGTGCCTGCCCATTTTCATTTCTTGTCCTCCTGAGTCCTGTCACTGAGCTACTTATTGTCTAGTAATCCGATCGCATTTACTATAATAAATAAAATAAGACTTTTTTTTTGCTTTAATATGTACCGTAAATCACATTGCTAATTGCATATTGTATTTGTAGTAGACATGTGCACACTCTCTGAATTTTGGCTGTGTCCGGAAAATACATTTATTTAGTTACTCCCGAAATTCGTTTTTATTTATTTTATTTTTTTAAATTAATGCATGTGTAATTAAGGTAGAATCAGTCAATTGAATGCTTATGGTGTCTGTTGAATGTTCTAAGAATATTTGAAGCAGCTAAACTGTACAAAGCCATGAGCATACATTTCCGGTAGAATTCTAATGTTGTTTGGCTAGTAATCATTATAATTATTCATTATTATTACTAGTCAAGCAACATTAGAATTCTTCTATAACCTATGGGTGAAGCACTTGACCGTAAATGTCCGCTCGTGAAGATCATATGTTTTTAGCTGCTTCGTCGAATCTTCTTGTCGAACGGTATTGTACATATTTTTGATCGTATCGAATGATATGATACTTGTTTGTTTCTGTTCATGTCAAATGGTCTAACCCAACAGCCAGCCAATGGAATTGCATTGTATCGAAATTAGGCAAAATCGACCGTAGGTTCCATAGCCACAGATCGCTATTGTCACCGTCATGTAAAATCTTCTATCTATTATCTATATGGAACTGTTGTCACAACAATACAAAAATATAATGGATACGAAAATAAAGCATTTTTTTTTATTTCGGATCTTTCGGATTTCGGATTTGCCATGTTCGTTATTGTTTTGTTAAAACGAACACGAAAATCCCCAAATTCGAACGAGAATGCATTCAGACAATAACAAATACACATGTATAGTTTGTAGCCTAAATACTAAAATGTGTGCTTGAAACTGTAATTTTATAACTTTTGGAAATGCCAGGAAAAACTTGGCTGCGGCAGTAGATTTTGGGTGTCATGTCAGTAAATTTCAATCTGGTAGGTTGGCAACACTTTTCCTAGTGTGAATAGGCCCTGAGTGTGGCCACTTTTTTATTTCTTATCCTTTTTTTTCCCTCACATAATTCAGTTTCTGATGTGACAAAGTACATGTGTCAACTTCCTAGGTGCCCTATAACTAGATACAATGCACCACTGCCCATCAACACAGCTAGCAAAGAGAATGATTCTTTGATAGTAAGTGCCTATCACTAGTGAGAGGAATGCAGAGGGACAGGAGGCTAACACACATCACCTCCCTCTGCATTCCCCTTTCCAGTTCTTGCATTCAGCAAGTACTGGGAGCCAGAGACAGGTACTAGGATATGGATGCTTTGATATTGAGCAGGACAGAGACAAGGGAGGAACAGAAGGGGCACATGCCTAGGGCACTGTTTTGGCCAGAATTCAGCAGTACCACCACTTCTAGGACTAGCTTTGTGCTCGCCACTTACTGCTGTCACACAGAGGCTGATAGAGGATGTTTTCTGCACTACTTGCTTCCTTTGCCAGCTTCTGTGTTTACAGGTGAAAATGTGCCACTCCTGGACTTACAAAGAGTGCTTCCTGTCCTGCACAATCCCTAAAATAGTAGAGCCCATCCTCATGGCTTTGGCTCCTCTTGCACTGAGGACTACTAAGGACTGGGTGATTTGCTGGTAGCTGCTCTTCCATAGCAGACCCTCTATGTGCCAATTTATACTGGGAAGAGCAGAATGCTCAGGGGAGAGCTTTGTACTGGAGGGTGTGGGGAGGGGGGACCCCTGTGCTGGGGGAGGAGTGAGAAAAGACCACTGTCCTGGGGAGAATCCCAATAACTGCTGGATGGAGGATTCTGCTCTTTCCTCCCTCCAACAGCAGCCTGCTATGGATAGAAAAGTGGGCACACACTTAAAAATCACCTCTCTCAGCTTCACTGCTGAGGAGTGAGGGCAGACTGACCTTCTTAATGTCTCCTCTTGTCATGTGATATGTCACATGACCAGAGCCAGGAAGAGATGGGGTAGCTGCCTTCACTGGTGGGTGCCTCACTGAGAAGCAGTGAACTACAGTGAACTGACTAAATACACAGAGGGTGGGGGTGACAACACAATCCTAGACCTTCCTTCTACTGCTCAGAACCTGCTAAGCGCCCCTTAGCCTTCTATTCCCCTTAGAGCCCTTCAGTTCCCCTTCCCCCCTCAGACCCCCACTGGATCTCTTTCCATGCATGTCACAAAGCCCAGCTCTCCTTTCCTTCTTAGATGCCAAAGCTATCCTCCTTATATTGATGTCACAAATTTAGGGACATCTTTCCCATTTATCCCTCTCAGCAACCCCAACAATGCAGGGCATTTTTTCTTCCAGCGACACCACAGATGCAGGAACATTTTTACTTTCAGTGACACCACTGATACAAGGGTATATTTTCCTTTCAGTGACACCACAAATGCTGGGACATTTTATTTTTCATTTAAAAGACACCGTAGAAGCTGCCATATTTTTTCCTTTCAGTGACACCTTTGACTCAGGGATATTTTTTCTCTCACTGCTGTAAGCCCCATATTTGTACACCAGTTTTGAAGTCTTCAGTTCACTGCAATGTACTACAACTGTTAGTACTATTACAGCACATGCCACAAACATTACATATATTTTGCATATACTGCTGCTGGCCCTATCCCTTTCTCCACCTGAGGAAGAGGGATGGCACAATTTCCCATATGCGCCAAGAGCACTTGTTGACCTTGTCCCAGCATTAATAGCAAGCTAGTGTCTCAGGTTTCCAGCACTTGCCTGAGGCAAGCCCTGGGAAGGGAAGTGCCGAGGGAGGAGAGCTATATCGGCCTTATGTTCCTCTGTTTTCCTTTTGCAGGGTTACTTTGGGCAAGCGTTGGAAGCTGGAGACGCTTGCTATCAAAGCACCCATCTCTAGTTGCAGTGTTGGGCAGGGGTGCCCCAAGGTGGGAGATACACTGTCCAATATTGCTTGTACTGTTACAGGGCACCTAAAAAGAAGTGCTATATGTACTTTGTCCCATCAGGAACTCAATAATATAAAGAAAATAATTCTTCTTTAAACAAGAAATGAAAAAAAAATAAACGTATCTAAATGAGTTGAATGACCTTCATATAGACAACTCCTCTAAACAGAACAGTTAAATTATCTCTTCCGAGTTTAGTTGTTACTATACTTGCTTCTCACTGGATACAACAGAATTTAGGTTTGTTTTTCTATAGAACACTGTTACATTGAATTTTCCATAACAAAGGCTTCCAAAAATAAAACATTTCCTGCAAAAATATATTATGGAGTGAAATCTGATTGTGCTGTTTAGTTTCAGATGATAACTTCTTACACTACTTTATTACTCACTGTCATCTACGTCACTATACCCAATACATCTCAAAAGAATTATTGCTGCTGTAAGTTGATCTTGTAAAACAGTCATTCAGGGTATTAGCTAGGAAATACTGGTTTTAGCTCAAAAGGGAGTCTTTGCTGAGTACGTATGGGGGCTGCCACTGCTGAACTCCTTTTGAACATGTTGGTTGGCTGGCTGTCTCTTGCTTCAACGCTCTGAGTCATTGGGGTCAGTCTACTCAAGGAAAATAAACTGTGCACCATGCAAATGCAGTTTTCGTCAGAGCTTAGCAAAGGTGGTGAAGCTCTGCCGACTTCCATTATCCAATCATGTGCAAACAAAAATTCAGTTTTATATTATTTTCCTTGCACTTGATAGTGTATTCTTTAGAAATCAAAGCTTTACCGCATTTACTAAGGAAAATGAGTTCAACTGACAAATGTACAGAGTAAAGCCAGAGCACCTGCTCTGAAAACCTGCTCTGGGCCAGTGACTCAGAAAGAAATGAAGCCTTTGGATTAGTTTGGCAGCCAGGCAATCAGCACTGGTAATCTATATATTCAAACTATGTAGACAATATATTTTGGTGCATGTAAGGGAATGCACAAAAGAAGACACTTTAAATACCTGAGTAAATACACATATTTGCAATTAAACAGTCGATATATACCGGTTTGGTCTATTTTATTGTATTCTTTTTTTTTTTTATCTGTAATTAGTTTAAATGAGTTGTAATTGTGGGGCGTGGTCTCGGTGATGCACTAGAGCAGACGTGTTCCATGTGAGCTCCGCCGCTAGCATTCTTTCAACGGCATCTACAGTCTACTAAAACGCACAACGACCTCCGCGGATGATGGGGAAGAGATCGGGGAGGCCTCTGTCCCGAATAGTGGGCGCTGGCAGCTCGATTAAGCGGTACATGTCCGCTGAACTGGCCGAAACGGAGCATCCGGATGGCCTAGGCCGCACACCGCGTGGTACGCCGGTTGGAGTAGGCCCCTCCTCCCAGTCCAGATCCGAACGTAGACACTGCTCGCCGGATTTCTCAGGTGGCTCAGAAGGGGAGGATGGAGACCCTGATCACCCAGGAGTGGCATCGATGGTGAGTGATCTCCCGACCAAAGCAGACCTGGCGGCTATGCTCCTGAACCTCGAAAAAGTTATTAAAAAGGAGGTATCGGCGGTCCGTTCGGATCTTTCACAGGTCCTGCTCAGGGTGGAGGAATCGGAGCAATGGCTTGATCGCCATGCGTCCGCCATTAGAGCACTGCAGACATCCACGCACCAACTGGCCGTGGCGCATTGGATGGCGCTATACAAACTCGAGAACCAAGAAAATCGTAACGACGGGGGGCGAAGATCTGCTTCTGTCCGTTACCGGTATCTTCAATACTCTCCTTGGTCCTTGGTGGGAGACGTGCTGAAAATTGATAGGGTCCACAGGGCCCTCCGTCTCCGCAACCTTGGCGCGGACGCCCCCCCGGGATGTTATCTGCAGGGTCCATCATTTTCCGGATAAGGAGCTTATCATGGAGAAGGCCAGAGTGGCATCCCCCTGGACTTTGATGGCACTATGCTTTCTTTTTTCCCAGATTTGGCCAGGGAAACATTGGACAGACGCAGGGCCCTGCGTCCACTCACCGAACTGCTACGGGCTGCGTCTATTAAGTACCGGTGGGGTTTTCCTGCAGCCTTGATTGCGACCGTTGATGGCAGGTCGGTGGTCCTTAGGTTCCCGGAGGACCTGAAGAAGTTCTGCGCATCCCTGAATATAACCCCACCGGACCTCCCAGGATGGCAGGAATATCTCCCACCCATGGCGCATAGCCTTGAGGCCCCTTGGCATAAAGCGAATCGCAAGCACCGTGCATCTTCTGCTGGAATCTCTATGCACCCTGCCTAAAGGCGAACTCTCTTTCCACGCGGAGGCATTCAACCTTACTCCACTTTGGTGCTGACCCAGGCGCCCCACCTTGCCTTCATGTGTCTTGACGGCTGCACTTCTCACCCTACACACTGTTGCTCCGTTTTGCTTTCAGGAACCTTCGGGGTCTGATTATAGTAGAGTCATGGATCTGACTTTGATTTGGGTTTACATACTTACCGGACAGGTGAACTGTGCAGCCCACATTCGGTTGGCCTGGGGACCGGGTAATTCTTTTACAACTTTAATTTGCATTTTAATTTTCATTTTAATTTTCATTTTAATGTTTGTTTCGTTGCCGTTCCTTTATGTTTTTTTTTTTTTTTTTTTAGTTATTAATGTTTTAAGGTTACTGTTGTATGGTCAAAGTTTTCACAATTTCACCACTCTCATGTTCACTTGTGATATGTGCTGCTGGCGGTGGAGCTTCCGAGCACCCCTAGGACTTCCTTGCTCACTTTCCTCTTTCCCTGGTCTATGCCGGGTCGCTCGGGCTTCCCCCCCTATCTGCGGGGTGCTGCACGGCGCGTCTTTCCTGAATCCCTGTTCCTTCGGGGGTGGGGGGTGTGGGGGCGCCGTGCTGGGTATGTGCCCTGTTTGGCACTGCAGGATTTTGCGTGCCTACGCAGCCAGCCCCGCGGCTGGATCTGCATTCTGTCTCTTGTGTTCACTCACTTTTTCTTCTTTCTCTCCGTGTCTCTTCTCTGACCCTTACCTCTGTCCCCCCCCTCCTCTCTTCCTCCCCTCCCACTATTGACTTCTGCCGTAGTCTGCCCCATACAGCCCGTCCCATGTAGTGTACTGATGTTTGCGGTTCCCCCGTACTTGCTCCAATGGCCAGGACGAATCTAATCTCCTTTAATGTTAGGGGGCTTCACGCCCCCCCGGGGAAGAGGCATAACCTCTACAGAGAACTGAATCGCCTATGGGCAGATGTGGTCTTCCTGCAGGAGACACATCTCACGCACTCGTCCACGGTTAAATTAAGTTCTCTCTACTACCCCACGTGGTACTATAGTTTATCTGACACGGGTAAGGCCAAAGGTGTGGCCATTGGACTCGGTAGGGGAACCGCATTTATCTTTGATTCAATGATGTGTGACCCAGCCGGGCGATTTTTATTCTTGAAGGGTACCCTGGGCAGCATGCCATGTACTTTGGCCACTCTGTATTCCCCCAACCGGGATCAAGCTAGTTTCATTGCTTCCACCCTGAAGAAGTTGCGGGATTTATCACATGGGTGTGTTATACTTGCTGGTGACTTCAACACACCTCTTGAACCCTCCCTGGACACTTCCAGGGGCAGTGTGGCTACCTCCCATAAGCAGTTGAAGTTTATACGTAAGCAGCTGCATGACTCACAGCTCCTGGATGCTTGGAGACTCATGCACCCCCGCGATCGGGACTATACATATTACTCGTCAGTTCACCAGACCTATTCCAGAATTGACTTACTGTTAATTGACCACCGACACCTCCCACTCCTGGTTTCCTCGGCTATAGAAACTTCTCCCATTTCTGATCATATGCCCATTGTGCTTACCATTCGTGTGGAGTCACTGCCACCTAAGTCCACTAATTGGAAATTAAATGAGGGTCTCCTTGCTGACGAATTAGACGCCAAGGGCTTAGAGGAGGAACTTACCCTGTACTTCCGAGATAATCTGAACCCCGATATCTTCCCGGGAACGTTGTGGGAAGCCCATAAAGCTCATATTAGGGGTAAACTTATTGAATTAGGGGCCAGGAAGAAGAGAGAACGCACACAGCGACAGACCGACCTACTCTCGGAAATTAAACATTTAGAGCAAAAACATAAAGCCTCACAGACCTTGGCACTACTCCGCGCTCTCACGGAGAAGCGAGAAGAGTTAAAGGCCCTTTTACACCTAGACCAGAAAAATCGACTCCGCCGACTGGCCCACAGTTTCTATAAATGGGGCCATAAACCTGGTAAATTGCTGGTGCGTTCCCTCCAACAGAGGCGCGCCGCCTCGTTCGTAGCTAAAATCAAGTCCTCCTCGGCGACCGCAGTGTTTGATACACCAGGGATTGCCGACGAGTTCCGCAACTTTTATCAACACCTCTACCACGTTCAACACTCTACCACGGACAAGGTGTCAAAAACGCAACTCATTAGGGACTACTTGGAACACGCCAATCTGCCCAAACTGCCCCACAGCGCTTTGGCCTCCCTTGAGGGGGAGCTCACCCCTACAGAGTTGCATGCAGCTTTAAAAACCATGTCTACTGGGAAGGCACCGGGTCCGGATGGCTCCACGGTGGCCTACTATCTTCATTTGCAGACATTCTAATCTCCCACTTGACTAGGTATGCCAACAAGACCTCGGAAGGCGGCGGGTTTCACCCAGAGACCCTGCATGCCCATGTCACTGTCATACCTAAACCCAGGAAAGATCCTTGTGACTGTGGGAGTTACCGCCCTATATCGCTGCTAAATGTTGACGCCAAGATCTATGCTAAAGTCATTGCTAGTAGATTGCTCCCTTTGATCCCTCGTTGGGTGTCACTCGACCAAACAGGCTTTATTCCTGGGAGGGAAGCACGAGATAACTCACTACGTACTTTATTCCTAATGGCATATGCACGCAGGACCTCCCAGCCCACCCTTTTACTCTCAACGGATGCTGAAAAGGCGTTTGATAGGGTGGACTGGGAGTTCCTCATAGCAACACTTTCCCATTTAGGTATTAATGCTCCCCTATTGTCCCAGATTTCCGCTCTCTACCGCAACCTACGGCCCAAATACGTGTTAACGGTATGCTGAGTGCCCCTTTCACATTGTATAATGGCACACGTCAGGGCTGCCCCCTTTCCCCAATTCTATTTGCGCTCTCCCTAGAACCCTTTCTCTCCGTAGTTAGACAGAACCCAAATATTCATGGGGTAGTAGTTGGTCGCACTGAACACAAATATGCCGCGTATGCAGATGATATTTTATTTTTCATACAGCAACCCCTAATTACGCTCCCCAATCTTTTGTCGGAATTCTCTGCTTATGGTGCTGTTTCCAACTTCAAGATTAATATGGCTAAGTCGGAAATCCTAAATGTGTCCACCCCATTGCGTATAGTGACACAATTGAAACGAAACTTCCCCTTTGAATGGCAAACAAGGCAGATGAAATATTTAGGGATATACCTTACATCTAACCCACATTCTCGTTTCCGAGCAAATTACATGTCCTTGCTCAACACATTACGGGTCGATATACAGAGGTGGACACAACTTGCCCATTCATGGTTGGGAAGGATTGGGGTGGTTAAGATGAACCTGCTGCCTAGGGTACTATTCATGTTTCAGATGTTACCTTTTGGAATCCCCCCGGGTTTCTTCACAATTGTTAACTCTTTAATCACTAAGTATGTGTGGAGAAGGAAGAAACCTAGACTACCCAGGTCATTACTTATTAGGTCCAAACGTGATGGTGGCTTGGCGTTGCCAGACCTTAAGTCTTATTTCCGCTCAATAGTGCTGGCCAGGCTTTCCGACTGGACATTTTGTAAAAACACTAAGCTCTGGGTTGAGCTGGAAATGACCCTTTGTGGGTCTGATCCTTCGACGCAAATGTGGATACCAAAGAGATTTCGGAGTCTATCACCTGACACCTCACCGCTTACCCTCTCTTCTCTGATGATTTGGGATCAGCTGTGCAAGACTTCTGGTTGGCTGTATAACTCACCTTTACTGCCCCTTACTGGTCATAACTATTTTCCGCCAGGGAACATGGACTCTAACCCCCACCTTTGGAACTTGGGGTCCAAACCTCGCCTACACCAGGTGCTGAGACCAGCAGGTGTGCTACCCCTATCTTCCATGGTGTCAGACCGTCCTATCTCATTTATGGATCAATGGAGACACCAACAACTATCTGCCTTTGTTAACTCACTGCCAAAACCCTTGAGATCCCTGTCAGACTTAACGCCTGTGGAAGCAGCCTTCTCCGAAATGCAACCAGTGGAAAAAACCATATCGTATTTTTATCGTGCTCTGATCTCGATGTCGTCATCCATTTCCCCCACATTTATCCGCAAATGGGAACGGGACCTTCATCAAGAGTTGGACTCGGATCAAGTAACCAATATTCTCACCTTGACCCATACTTCGTCGGGAGCCTCTAGAGTGACGGAGATGAATTACAAGCTCATCACCAGATGGCACTATACCCCAGTTTTACTCCATAAGTTTTTTCCTCAAAAATCCCCTCTATGCTGGAGGGATTGTGGAGAACTAGCTACCCATGCCCACATCTGGTGGTACTGCCCACGGTTACGCCTTTTTTGGCTTGCAATTATATATTGGATTAAGGAGATTCAAGGTTGTATTATTCTTAATGACCCTTGGTGTGTTTTGTTTCATTGCACGGGTAAATCAGTGGGACCATACAAGCGCTCTGCTACGCCACATCTCCTTAATGCGGCCAAAACCCTTATTTCATGCTATTGGAAGACCAAAACTATACCGACATTACGCAGGTGGCTTTTATTAGTAGATGATATTTATCATATGGAAGATATGACACTTTCCCTTAGGGGCAAAGCAGATATTGCTAAAAAGATATGGTCCGGCTGGTTTGCCTTTAAATATACCTCCGCATACGCGGAAATTATGGCTCAACCTGCCTAAGTAATTTAAGCAATTTACGCTCAATGTTTGATGTTTTCCTGTTTTATCATTGGGACAAAGAGTAAACGTGGGGCACTGCACATTTTTATGATATATGTGGGGGATATACTTACTTATACCCTTGCCTCCACCCCTCAGACCGCACTTCCTCCTCGCCCCTCCTCCTCCCCTCCCCCCCTTTCTTTTCTCTTCTTTAGCTCTTCCCCCTCTTTTCTTTTCTGTTTCTTCGCTCTTCTCTCTATATCACCTGTTGTAAAACCAGAAGGGAGACATACATTTTTTATGTGATATTCGAAACAATGGCATTTTCACTCCTATTGCATTGGTGATTGGTATGCGAGCTCAGCTATGTAATTATTGTGTAATGGACATTGCATATCCATATGCTCTCGATGTATATGCTGTATGTACCTCCTTTTCTAATAAAAACTTTTTAAAAACTACCGTAAATAAAAAATTAGTTGTAATTGCAATTTTTTTAATTGAGTTAATAAAAAGACATGTTATATATTGTGTTGCATGCACATACCCATTATTTAAAACCTAACATTTAATATATTTAACATTTAATGCTGCATATGCTAGGCTGTCTAATAAGAGAGCCCAGCACTAGCTTTGCACATGCTGACTGCAAATCTAGATGTCACCATATCTACTAGGGGAGGAGGATTGGTGTATGACCCTCCTTAAAGTCAGTCAGCTTAATTCAGGTGTGTGTAAACTGAAATCAACAAGGGCAAAATTAAAATGTTCACACTGCATACAGTGCCTTGCAAAAGTATTCACCCCCCTTGGCATTTTTTGTGTTTTTTTTAGCCTCATAACCTGGAATTAACATGGATTGTTTGTGGATTTGCATCATTTAATTCACAGAACATGCCCACAACTTTGAAGATGTTTTTTTTTTTTGATTGTGAAGTAAGCAACGAATAGGACAAAATAACAGAAAAAGTAAATGTGCATAACTATTCTCCCCCCTAAAGTCAATACTTTGTAGAGCCACTTTTTGCGGTTATCACAGCCCCAAGTTGCTTTGCATAAGTCTCTATGAGCTTGTCACATCTTAACACTGGGATTTTTGCCCATTCCTCCTTGCAAAACTGCTCCAGCTCCTTCAAGTTGGATGGTTGGAACAGCAATCTTTAAGTCTGACCAAAGATTTTCTGCTGGGCTTTGACCAGGCCATTCTAACATGTTTACATGTTTCCCCTTAACCACTTCCCGACCAGCGCACGACGATGTACGTCGACAGAATGGCACGGACAGGCATATTGGCGTACATGTACGTCCAATATTCGTTGCCGCCGTGCCATCGGGAGCGCGCCGCCGGCGGCGCGCTCCCGCGCTGGTCGGGACCCCCGTGAGTCCGGTCGCGGGACCCGCGGACTCGATCGCCGCGGGCATCCCCGCGATCGTCTCACGGAGCGGCCGAATGGAGGAAATGCTGTATAAACAACATTTTCCCATTCTGCCTAGCAACTAGTGACGCTGATCTCTGCTCCATGTGATTGGAGCAGAGATCAGTGTACACTAAATGACAGCCCAACCCCCCCACAGTTAGTAACACACCCCTAGGAACACTTAACCCCTACACTGCCACCCACTGGTTAACCCTTTCACTGCCAGTGTCATTTACACAGGAATCACTGCATTTATATAGCAGTGATTACTGTATAAATGACAATGGTCTCAAAAATGTGTCAAAAATGTCCGATGGGTCCCCCACAATGTCGCAGTCACAATAAAAATCGCAGATCGCCGCCATTACTAGTAAAAAAAAAAATAATAAAAAATTATTAATAAAAATGCTATAAAACTATCCCTATTTTGTAAACACTATAACTTTTGCGCAAACCAATCAATAATCGCTTATTGCGATTTTTTTTACCAAAAATATGTAGAAGAATACGTATCGGCATAAACTGAGGGAAAAAAAAGTTTTTTTATATATTTTTGGGGGATATTTATTATAAAAAGTAAAAAATAATGCGTTTTTTTCAAAATTATCGCTCTATTTTTGTTTATAGCGCAAAAAATAAAAACCGCAGGGGTGATCAAATACCACCAAAAGAAAGCTCTATTTGTGGGAAAAAAAGGACGTTAATTTTGTTTGGGAGCCACGTCGCACGACCGCGCAATTGTCAGTTAAAGCGACGCAGTGCCGAATCGCAAAAAGTGGTCTGGTCTTTGACCAGCAAATTGGTCCGGTCTGAAAGTGGTTAAACCACTCAAGTGTTGCTTTAGCAGTGTGTTTGGGGTTATTGTCCTGCTGGAAGGTGAACCTTCGTCCTAGCCTCAAATCACACACAGAGTGGCACAGGTTTTGCTCAAGAATATCCCTGTATTTAGCACCATCCATCTTTCCCTCAACTCTGACCAGTTTCCCAGTTCTAACTGCTGAAATACATCCCCACAGCATGATGCTGCCACCACCATGTTTCACTGTGGGGCTGGTGTTCTTTGGGTGATGTGATGTGTTGGGTTTGCGCTAGACATAATGTTTTCTTTGATGGCCAAAAAGTTCAATTTTAGTCTCATCAGACCAGAACACCTTCCCCCATACATCTTGGGTGTCTCCCACATGCCTTTTTGCAAACTCAAAATGTGCCGTTTTGTTTTTTCATGAAAGTAATGGCTTTCTTCTGGCTTATTGTCGTCCTATGTACAGATAATCCAGCCTCTGCTGTAAAACTCTGCAGCTCATTATGGTTACCTTAGGTCTCTGTGCTGCTGTGCTGAGGGCATCTCTTTGCTCAGTCCATGAGTTTTGGTGTGGAGCCGTCTCTTTGCAGGTTTGCTGTTGTGCCATGTTCTTTCCATTTGGTTATGATAGATTTGATGGTGCTCCTAGGGATCATGAAAGATTTGGATATTTTTTTATAACCTAACCCTGACTTGTACTTCTGAGTTCCTGGTCTTCATGGCAGTGTTTGGTTAGTGGTGCCTCTTGCTTAGGTGTTGCAGCCTCTGGGGCTTTTCAAAAAGGTGCGTATATGTAATGACAGATCATGCAACACTTCAGTTTCACATAGGTGGACACCATTTCACTAATTATGTGACTTCTGAAGGTAATTGGTTGCACAAGAGCTTTTTATGGGCTTCATAACAAAGGGGGTGAATACATATGTACATGCCAATCATCATTTTTTTTATTTCTGAAAAATAGTTTTATGTATATATTTTTCTAATTATACTTCACCAACTTAGACTATTGTGTTCTGATCCATCACATATAATTCAGATAAAAAAAAACACATTGAACTAAAGGCTGTAATGTAAAAGAAAAAAAGGTAAAAGGCCAATGGGTAGAGATCAGCTAACAGAGGCTTAAACTACAGTCCCCACATCTTGGCCATGCCCCCTTCTTATAACACGTGTACAGGTCAGTCAAGTATAACTGTGAAATGATTTGGCCAAGATCAGAACAGTCAGATCTCTCAGTCTTGTTATCACTCTTGCAAGAAAATGTACCTGTCTGAAAAGGAGAACTCCAATCAGAATAAAATTCAACTGGACACTGTCAATAATTAACTTGTAGTTTATTATTTGGTTGTGGACTGCAGTTGTATTTGCTGTCAAATGTCAGAGAACCCTTTTATGGCAGCAAAGAGAAGCTTCCTCAAATCAGGGGAAGAGCACGGCATATTTTTTTTAGAAGTATTTTATTGAAATATTTCTTTTGAACATCATTAGAGAAACGATCATACAATCATAAGCCAATCAAGTTCTTTGTATTAAAATGTAATTATAAAACATCTTATATCCCAAAAGGAACTATAAATTTGTCCAAACACAACTGCATAAAAACAATTATTTTAAATTTTACCAAAAGTTCAACAGTGAGGTCTCATTCACACGGGCATAACACAGCCTTAAAAAATGTATTGATCATTAGGTCAAAGAACAAAAGTTCTTGCTTAATGATCAGTAAATAGATACGTTTTTTAATGCACAAAAATTGTCCTGTTCTTTTTTCAATAGTATGTGCATATATGTGTGTCCCTGGATGCAGATTTTTGGATTTTGTGTTATGGATCTATGCACACGGCGAATGCAGAGCTGCATTTAGATCTGTAAATAAAAATCCATTGTAAATGTGTCTTTTTCAAGGCAGTGTGAATGGGGCCTTAAAGAACAACAGCCTTTAGATTGCATAAATTGTGTCATAGGGGTTGATTTACTAAAACTGGAGAGTACAAAATCTGGTGCAGCTCTGTATAGAAACCAATCAGCTTCCATTATTTTTTTAATCAAAGCTTAAATTGAACAAGCTGAAATTAGAAGTGGATTGGCTATCATGCACAACTGCGCCGCATTTTGCGCTCTCCAGTTTTAGCAAATCAACCTCATAGTGTCCAAAGCATAGAAACTTGAGAGTAAATGGAAATTCACTGATAATGAGTAGGAGTTCACCTACTTAGGATCCGCTCAGCGGACTCCACTAGCTCAGCGGGGGATCGCTGTGTTAATCCCCGCTGAGCAGATGGATGACAGGTCTGTCTCTGCTCACTGTGCATGGATGGATCTGTCAAAGCCCCGCTGTTCTCTATGGGAAGATCGGATAAAAATGGACGGCATGTCCGTTTTAATCTGATCCCATCCGATCCAATGGATGCCATATGTCTGTTTTTAGCGGATCTGGTCGGATCGGATGGCAGGTGGGTGTCAGCGGACAAATCTCCGCTGATTTGGGTGGCCCGCTCAGATCCGCTTGAGGCGGATCTTTGCAAGCCGATCGCGTGAAAGGGGCCTTAATTTGAAGATAGGTATTCCCAATCACAATTAGGGGCGAGATGAAATGCAAGAAGAGATTTAGGCCTGATTAGAAGATAAGCTGATCTATCAGATATAATTTAACGAAAACAAAAAAGTAACGAAAAAGGGATGCATTAAAAGCGAAATAAATTTGCACTGTGTGTAATGGCTAGTTTACTGTCTGTGATTCACAGAAGTGGAATGTTGTCTGGGACAGGTTTGATTTCCTGCTATAGGCCTGAAACATTACAGATCATTATTTCTGTTTTTCTTTTATATAGAGCACATAAAAAGCAACAATCAGATACTACTAATTAACATTTCACATTTCCTGTTTTCTGTTTGCCAAATTATGATTTTTTTTCCTGCATATCTTTTTTAATAATGATTAAATTATATACATATAACGCATTGGAAATCCTCATATAATGTGCTAAATGAAAATGATGCCTCGGTGACCTTTTCATAATGGCCATTTAACATTAGGGGCATAATTAGTTTAATCAGCTGCAACGAAACACACAAAATAGATTTTTCACAGAGGGATCCCATGAAAATGTTTAACTTCCCTTACAGGAAATCAGACTGGAAATGACAAAACGAGTCTTGTTTTTAACAATATGGTATCACAAAGGGAAATAAACCAAGATAAGAGTGACTAAACAGGAACATCAATAAATGTGTTTCTGTAATGAATCTGGCTAGCCCCATATTAACCTCACTGTACTATCTTGTGTACAGGGGATTAACACACATTTAGAAATATAGATCAGGTTAGGACTCCCTAGCTGGAAGCTAGAAAAAGCCAGACGTTATCAATAAACGAGCACTCACATGTATACCGGCATACAGGAAGAGTCTGTACATTTCATTATGGATATTCTACCCATTTCGAGGAAGGCAAGCTGCCGGTGGCATAAGGTTATTTTGGGATACGTCAGGGAAGTGATACAGAAATCAGGATGGAACAAGAATGCACTGAGGTTTCCTCATCATCTTCCTATGGAATGTACTATGAGTTCATTGGTCATAGGGACTGAACCTACTGCATAACCTTGCATTTTTTTGTTGACATTATCTTATTGTATGGTGGTACAAGGATGAATGGAGTGAATTCTGCAAAAATTTATTGCACTCTCAATTTTGCTCATGGAACTGTTTAGGTGAATTTTACTTGGAAAAATAGTCTCTCTCTCTTTTTTTAAGGGGTGCATTTTTTTATATAGTGTATTTTTTAATGGGAATATACTTAGGCTAGTTTATTTCTTTTTGTATTTGTATTTGCATGTTTTTTATTTTTTATTTTGGCACATTTGTTTTGTGTACTGTCACTTACATTTTTTTATTTTGTTTTTTACTAAGGCCCCTTTCACACATGCGGACATTATGTCCGTATTTCATCCATCCGTTTGCGGATGTAATACGGACATACATGCATCCCTATGGGATAGCGGGTGTCTGCGGATGAACATCCGCAGACACCCGCTATTGTCCGCCTCCGCTATGGTCCGATTCTGCAGACGGAGGTAAATCCTATTTTTCTATCCGACTGCAGAGCGGATCGGATGAACACGGACAGACGGTCCGTGTACATCCGATCCCCCATAGAGGAGAGCAGAGAGTTGACAGGACGGTCCCTGCACAGTGTGTGCAGACCGCCCTGTCTGCCGTCGGCTCAGCGGGGACAACGGAGCGATCCCCGCTGAGCGAACGGATCATCACGGGGCGGTTCATTACTGATCCGTCCCGTGTGAAAGGGGCCTAACTGTGTTTTCTTTTTAGTGAAACATAGTAAAATAATGAGCTTAAAGTAACACTAAACACTAAGATCCCTTTCACACTGGGGCCACCTGTGCATTAGCAGTAAAACGCTGCTTGTTTTAGCGGTGCTTTATCGATGTTTAAGCGGTGCTTTTCGACCACTACTGGGGCGCTTTTAACCCCAAAGAAGGGGTTAAAAATGCCTGCCCATTCATTGCAATGGGCAGGAGTGTTTTAGGAGCTTGTATACAGCGCTCCCAAACCACCCCAAAGATGCGGCCTGCAGGACTTTTTCTAATGTCCCATAAGCTTACCGCCCCAGTGTGAAAGCACTCAGGCTTTCACACTCCGGCAGCATTGGGAGGCAATCTTCAGGCGCTTTACAGCACTAGAACGCCTGAAAACTGCCTCAGTGTGAAAGGACTCTAACACTAAAATATAAAAAATATATTCACGTTTGTAATCTTAAAGTGGAAGTAAACTTCCATCCTTTGTTTCTACCTTTAGGTAAGCGTTTAATAAGGCTTACTTATAGGTAGTGTAAATTTCTCCTAAACATGCGCCGTTTAGGAGATATTTAGTGTACATGCAGTCAGTGACATCACCATGCCCTTTCTGCAGAGCCTGCATTGAAGTGATGTCATCAAGGCTCCGTCCAGTCACAGAGCCGGAGTCTGCGAACCCGGGAGCAAGATGGGTGAAGATGAGAGCGCCTGCAGCACTGGCATATTGGGCTGGAAGAGCTTCCTTTTGAGGTAAGTTTACCTTAATGTGCTAGCATACAATACATACTAGCATATTATGCCTTTACCTTGCAGGGACAAAAAAATGTAAAAATTGTCCAGCGGTTTGCAATCACTTTAAAACCACCTTGTATTGCTCTAAGTCTCCTTCAGTTCACCAAATTCCTTTTTGTTTTCCTGCTCTAATCCAACGTCCTGTTAACGGGTGGCTACATGTTCTCTATGGTCCCTCTGTATGTAGGTATGCTGCCACTTTCCCTTGCTTGCTTCCAAGATAGTCTAGGGCAGTGATGGCAAACCTTGGCACCCCAGATGTTTTGTAACTATATTTCCTTTGATGCTCATGCACTCTGCAGTGTAGTTGAGCATCATGGGAAATGTAGTTCCAAAACATCTGGGGTGCCAATGTCCGCCATCTCTGGTCTAGGGACTATGGGACGTGTAGCATGCATATAGCAGTGCACATGACCGAGATTAACAAGCGCTGCTCGTTTCAAACACAGAGAATATTACAAGGAGGCAGAAAAAAACAGTAATACAGTAGTTAATTTATTTAATTTTTTTAAATATAGTTACATAGTTAGTAAGGTTGAATAAAGACACCATTCCATCCAGTTCAACCTAAGTGAGTGTGAGTGCGTGTCTATAATTGTCCCTATCCCTGTACACTGTGTCTCATTAAGATGCTCATCATTATATTATTATTTATTTAAGGTACCCATATAGCGTTGTCAATTTACGCAGCACTCCACACATACATCGCAGACTCACATCAGTCCCTACCTTCAAGCAGCCCACAATCCAAGGTCCCCAACTGACATATGACATTTATTAGAAGTAGATTACAGGGCCATTTAGCAATGGATGTGTTTGGAATCTTTTTGGAGAATAAGGATAGTGGCACTTGATGAAGGGCAGATTTGCACAGGGACAGGTCCAAGATAGGTAAAACATACTTTCATAGCCTTCAGGGGTCATTGAAGGCCTATTGAACCCCCAAACAATGCTTCCTTCTTAATTTTGCCTTATCTATGGACTCAATTTCAGGTTGTCAAAATGGAGAAACGTTTCTCAAAATATTCAGATTTTCACAGAAATTTAAGAGGAATGAAAACCCTTAAAGAATATATGGTAGTGGAAAAGTCAGAGGGATTTTAACGGCGCTGAAAAGAAAAGAAAACTCTTTTTTTTTTATAATACAAAATTATACAAAAATATTTTATTAAGATCAAGATTAAAATATACTGTAGATATAGAAATCACAACTGTACAATGCCGTACAATACAATGGTGGTCTAGATAAACAGATAACCTGGATGACAATGTTTTATTGCACATTTTCCCGACATGTTTCGCAGAAATGCTTCCTCAGGGGATGTGCAGATATTCAAACAGTAAAATGTCTCCAGTCACTGTCAGTTGAAAACACCACCACTCATCCACCCCACAAGTCAAATATCACCAATAGACTGTAGAGGGCTAAAAGTCCAGATAAAATCAAATGATAAGGCTACATAGAAGCATAATTGCAATAGGAAGTCCGGTGAGCGAGGGTCAGTTAGAAAGTTCAAAAAGAGCTGGGGAACGAACAGATGCCCCAAGTTACACAGATGTCAGTCATGTCCTCTGGCGTTACTCCGACATTTCATGTTCCTGATGGGGTTGTTATACTAAAGGCAAATAGTCTGTGCACTGCAAGTGCAGTTTCTCTAGATCTGAGGGAAACATACAAGGTAATAAACAAAACAGCATTTTTGTTTGCACATGATTGGATGATAGAAATCAGCAGAGCTTCCCCTAATTTCAGAGCTTCCCCTCAGATCTACGCTACTACACTTGCAGTGCACGTGTGCAGACTATTATCCTTTCCTATTTGCATTGCTTCCTTTGTGTGAAATATCTGGTATGCCTGCTAGTCCCCCTGCTTTCCTATTTCAAACTGACCACACTAGACATAGAAGCACACCCTTACAGGCATGGTCAGTTTTCTGCATGTGCTGGGAGCACAGCCTGCCTGTCCTCCAATGGGCAGACTTGTGCTGACACTTCTCCTTCACAGTCATTACTGGTATGTTCAGTGTATTGCTGTTTCTCCACCCCTAACTCTAATCCCCTTATGTAGCTGCTGAGGTCATGTGATCACAAAAAAAAAGAAAAATTATATATATATATATATATATATATATATATATATACACACACACACACACAAGTGATTTGCTTTTCATTTCTATTTTAAACTGAATGGGTTTACCAGTAGCCACCCCTTGAAGATCTCAGATGGGTAGAAAAGTTATTAATTGTGTTTCACATTATTTGCCCAATAATCTATTGTTCCTAACTATATTGTGTGATGAATAATTCTTAAAGCATACCTTTGGATGGTAAATTTATGGATGAGATGAGGATGGATTTGAAGTTACACGGTTATATAACATAATATGAGGACTCAGTTTGTGCTAGACAAAATAATGATAGTGATAAGGCATGAGACCAACTCAGCTGCCAAATATTCCCTGTGATCCATTTTGCCAGGCTAGACATTCTTAGGTCACAGACTTTTACCCTTTTTTTTGTAAGCAGTCCATCAAACAAATTGATAATGGTATGTTTCTAACCGCTTATAGTATATTTGATCCTAATCACTAAATTCTCAAATAGGCCTTAACATGTTAATGTAAATTGCATTAAGTATTTTCAGTTTAATTCAGTTTAAAGCTTTCCTTTAAATGATGTCTGGGAGAGCCATGAGCTCCTTATCCAGGACCATCCTGCTATGGGGTGACAGCTCTCTCAATTGTGGTCCTATTTGGTCAAACATGCCCCTGACAAAGACTACAATCAGCCATGCCTACACACATCACACATACATGGTCCACCTCTGGAAGCTGGTCCGGAGAAATGGTGTGCAACTGAGGCTGGAGCAAGCACAATTACATAAGAATTGTATAGAAAAAGGCTGATAGAGATCAGCAGCATGGAGGTGTACATTAGGTGGAAGGAAAAAAAAAAGAAAATTGTAACAAAAATGTCAAAAGTTTATGGTACAAAGTGCTTTCGCTGCTGCCTAGTTACATTTAAGATCTGAAATAACCAATCCACTCCACAATGGAATAATTATATTTTGTAAGTGAATTTGATTTAGGACGACCATACGCGGAGCAAAATTCTTACCTGCAACCACAGGTTGTGACAGGGTTGATACAGGAATCCATTGTCTTCTCCCAGCGGGGGAAGCCATCCCTGCCAGGAGAAGGCAGTGATTATCGTTAGCAGCTACAGCCGCTAGCGATAATCGAAAGAGAATTCGGCAGGCTGGTTTTACCCAAGTTTGATTGATCAACTTGGTACATTTAGCCTGCCCATTAGTGGGTTGAATCTCGGTAGGTTCCTGCGACCCAGGGTACTGTGGTATCATGTGAGATGGGGACCCCACAAGGAGATTGGGGGGAGGGGATCCGTGTTGGAACAGGAAATTTGGGGGAGGTGGCATTGGGTAAGTATTGTCCTAGGAGTGGAAATTTGGGGGTGGGAGTGTGCTAAGAGTGGTTATCTGGTGGGATGGGGGAAGAAGATTTGTGCTACATAGGGGGATTTGAAGTGTGTGTGTGGGGGGGGGGGCAAATGTGTACTAGGAGGAGAAATTTTAGGGGTAGGGGATTTGTGCTAAGAGGGGTGAATTTTTTTGGGGGGCGGGCATTTGAGATGGGGGGATTGGTGGATGGGGGCAAAGATTTGTGTTGAGAGGGGGGATTTCAGCAGGGGGGCGGATTTATACCAAGAGGAATGACATTTATGCTTAGGGGGTAAGCATGCAGATTAGTGCTCATTGTTTTTGTGGGGGAATTTCACTGACACATAATGCTCATATATCTTGGGGGGGGGGGGGGGGGGGTCACATTATAAATGTGGAGGAATGGGATTATAATAGTGCTAATAACAAATGGTTTATAACAAGTTGAGTAAAAATATAATTTCTTTATTAGTACAAAAAGGTGAAGAAGAGGGTAAACAAGGGAAATTGGAACAATTAAAATCAATATAGAACATATACATAATGCATATATTGGGTTGCTGGTGACCCACAAAGGAAAAGAGAAGGTGGTCACAGATGGATGTGGAATCCCAACATGTTTCGCCAATGATGGCTTCCTCAGGGGATAGTGTGGGGCCACCATAATGATCCAGCTCTCAATCAGTCCCGAACCAGGAGATGGAAGGTTTGGGGTTGCCACCCCAAGAACAAGGGGGACAAAGATAGATGTCAAAAACTAGGCCCAGCCTGGAATGGTACAAGGGAGACCATGTATGGTCGCAAAAGATAAATAAAGACCCAGTATGCTCAAAATCGGAAAACAGATGGGTTTAGGATCACCAGTGTGTTGATATAGACATAGAGATGAGACCAAAAATTGTCCAGGGGGGTTGCAGTTTAACATGTTCTCCCTGGGCTCCTGGTGACCTTGTCCTTACACTACCTGGAAGACACTGCTGCTTTCCTTATTGAAACCCTGCAAGAGTTGATAATTATTAAATAACTCCCATTCTTATCCATTTTGCACATGGAGAAAGACAAACAAACAACGATTCCTTCAGATTTACAAAAGGTAGGAGTCTGCAATAAAGTTTGTTAAAATGGTTGCAATGTCCATGCAGTAGGTCACCCTGAAAGTTTTTTTCTTAAAAAAGTGGAGTTACTTTTTAAATCCTATAGGACTCTTTATACAACTGCACTGCGGATGCAGTGAATTTTGAAAATCCCTGCATACTGCGTTTTGGATGAGATTTTCAAAACTGCACCAAAAATGCAGCTCTCCTTTGAAATGAATGGAAAAAAAATGTGTAAAAAAAAATAAAAATCATCACGGTTGCATTTTTGGTATGCTTTTTGAGTCATATGTTCATGTTTCACAAGTGCATTCTGGAAGTCAGGTGCCCAGAAAACACAAATGCATTAATGCATTTTTTTTAACAGAGGAGTGTGAAAGCACCCTATCCATTTTCAGGAGTGAAATGCTGCTTAAAATTAGGTTTATACAAGTCTGTGCTCTGAAAAGTGGTCCGTCGTGGATCGCTTTTCAGAGTGCGACTTAGCAATCACTCTCAAGTGTTTAGGAGGTGATCTACAAATAATCAATATCTGTTTATTGATTATTTGATTTTTACACTTGTCTAGGGGATAAGAAATAGCATCTGGAGTGTTTAGTGTGGTACACAATTTGTGCCTGAGCACTGAATAATTGAGATGGTAAGAGGTGATCCTGCTGCCTCCTGAATGTCTTTTTTTAATCTTTATATTTGGCAGTTTATATCTGGGATAATGATCTGAAAATGTGAGCCAATCATTTGGCTCACGGCTGTGTCATGGTCAAAGTGACTTGCAAGGCTGAGTTTGACTGGCGGTACCACCTGTTGTATTAAATTTGCTGTGGCTGCTAAACAAAACTTTGCAGCTGCAGCCTGTGAACCACTTTCTCTGTATTTGAAAATTGATTTGGGTGGCCCGGGGGGCAGGAAAACTGCCTGTTTTTACCACCCCTTGTCTACCCGTGTAAAAGAAGTATTATGCCCGGTACACACGGTCAGACTTTCCGACTGAAAATGTGTGATCGGAGCTTGTTGTTGGAAATTCCGACCGTGTGTAGGCTCCATCAAACTTTTTCCATTTCTGACACACAAAGTTTGAGAGCTGGATCTAAAATTTTCCAACAACAAAATCCAATCACGTAAATTCCGATCATGTGTAGACAAGTCCGATGCACAAAGTGCCACGCATGCACAGAATAAATTATTAGACGGAAGCATTCGGTCTGGTAAAACTAGCGTTCATAATGGATATAGCACATTCATCATGCTACAATGTTAAAAATTGTTAAATGCAGCTTCTTCTTTCTTTATTCTTTCTCCTGATTTCATAAATATAATATTTTTATTCGTCAGATCTCCCGAATCATTTTTTATTTTTATGTTTTAATATTTTTAAAAAATTTAGTGGTTGTTCTTTTAATCAAGATCTCCTTTTTTATTTTCGTGATCTCCATAATTTTTTTTGTGTGTTTTGTGTGTCAACTTACCACAACACCATTATTATCTTTTTATTTTATTGTTTTATTTTTTAATCTCGAGGAGGTTGTTTGGTGTTGGCGTCCCTTGTTAATTTGACTTTGTACCTGCCTACTCACAAATAAACTGTCCTTTTTTAAGTAAAACACATAGGCAAGTATTTTTTTTAACAAAATATCCAGAACTGGCTGGCCATTATCCCGAAAGCATTCTTCACCACTCTTCTGGCTCTGGCCAGCCCGTAATTAAAAACCCTCTGGCCTGGGGTGAGGGTCCTCATAGGGAATGGCCGCATAAGATGGTCTCCCAGCGCAAAGGCTTCATCCGCGTCAGAAACGAAGGGGAGTCCTTCCACATTGTCTTCTGGATGTGGCAAGCCCAAGCTGCCATTCTGGAGACACCAGTAGAACTGTCTGGGCGATCACACCACCATCTGACATCCGGACATTTTTCCCCACGTTCACATCGTGGAACGATGTGGACATGTTTCCCATCAATTGCACCTCCACAGTTGGGAAAGTCCCAAAGGGTGGCAACGTGGGAGGCCACAGTCTGCCATTCCTGTGGCGTTGAAGGAAACTGTGGAGTCAAACAAGAAAAATAAATTAGTCATTTTGCACGTAAACATTGCAAGCACAAACATTTTTGGCCAACATAAGTATGGCATTTATTGAAATGAGTATTTAAAGACAAAAAGTATAAGGTCCACTTATCAGATTCCTCACCCCATCTGATGGCCCATTGCAAAAATTTAGGGGGGGGGGGGGATTTTTCGGACAGCAGAATGTATAAATAATGTGTGTTAACTTTGAACAGCCCCTCCTTACTTACACTATTGGCAGCCCACTGGACAGTTTCGTAATAAAATAAAAATACACACTGAACAAATGGAAGCACATTTTTACATTCTGCTATATTACCTATCAAGATAATAATATGAGAAACAAACTTCAAACAGTACCATTTTAAATTATTCAGGCAGGCCCTTGTACTACATGCTTGAATTCGTCCATAAATCCGACCACAAAAGAGATAGGTATAATGTGTATGGGTTGCCAAAGTCAGTCCTCCCCTGTGAATTGTCAGACAGGTGCACACCTTTGACCAATTGCGCCATCCTAATTGCTCAATGCAGGAGTCTGAATGATGTAGCTGGGCCCTCTGAACATCCACCAGACTCTAGACTCCTGCCTAGATTACCTTATGAATGATCCAGCTCTGTGTCAGGGGGAATATTTTATTGTAGGGTGATAAAATGAAAAACGCACACATGTTAAGATAGGGGGTTAAAGAGCAGAGAACTTTGAAGAATTTGAGGGTAAGCTTTAAAAAATTTAGCATAAAGCTCATTCTTTGGTAATGATTTTACCGTTCTAGAAGAGGAATGACAGATATCAGCACATTTCTTGTGACAGAAATACAACAGACTGCTACTCAGAGGGGGATGTTTGGCCCACTCCTTCATCTCTCTCTAGAGGGTCAAACCATCTCATCTCTCCCCATGATGCTCAACTACACTGCAGAGTACATGAGCATCATGGGAAATGTAGTTCATCTGGGGTGCCAAGGTTCGCCATCACTGATCTAGAGCATTCCCATAGTCTCACGCTGTTTTGAATAGCACAGCATTTTATTGTTGTTAGTGTTTTTTGCCACTCTTCAGCTCTGTATAGAAACCAATCAGCTTTCATTTTTATTTTTATTTTTTGTCAAAGCTTAATTGAACAAGCTGAAGTTAGAAGCTGATTGTCCCTATATAAGTCGCCACACAACGCGTCCCTGTCATTGTGGCCAGAGAGGACGTTGAGTCAACATCTCAAGGAAGAAGAAGAGAAGGCAGCGGTGGAGGTGATAGAAGATCGGACCACCGCTAGTAAAAGAGCTGGAAGAAGAAAGTGGAGGCCCGGCAAGAAGAACTGAATAGGGGGACGAGACCCCCGAAGAGGGGGACAAGACCCTGAAGTCGGAAGAAGACCCCCGGACGGTGGCAGTGACGACGAAGAAGAAAGCAGCAGAAGGCGTCAGAAATCTCTACTGTTATTTAATTTACAGCGTTTCTCCTTCCTTTCCCCTCCTCTTACTTCTTTCTCTGGGTCATGTACAATACAATTAAATTCATTAATATTTCATATAGGGTCCCTTTTTGTCCATATATACATTTACATGTATCTCATGGAGTATGCTACGTATGTATATGTGTGTGTATGTGTGCGCATATATATATCTGTCTTCTAATCCCTCAGCATTATACATGCTGTGTCGTGTTATGTAATTAATGTGACATGCTATACCAGAGACCCACCTGAATATTTGTTTGAATATGTTGTGTCATGGAATGCATATTATTGTGACGTGTTCTATAGGAGACATACATATACCTGTTTCCTCCTATTCCTATCATTATTATGATTTTTTATTTTTATTTTTCTAGTTTTTGTTTTTCTGAATATTATGTCAGAACAACACTTACTCACCATTTGTCATGCTTTGTGAGCCATATCCACATATATATACTGTATATATATTAATATTATTCTTTCTACGATTTTTATATTATTATTCGTTTTTTTATTCTTCATATTTATTTCAATTTTATTTTTATTTTTATTTATATTTTTATTTTATTTTTTCTATTTTTATTTATTTTTATTTTTATGTCCATCTTTATCTTTATATATATATATATATATATATATATATATATATATATATATATATATATATATATATATATATATATTTCTTATTTTTTATTTATTTATATTAATATCTATTTACTTATTTATTTATCTCTACATCTAATTCAATTACCACATATTCCCTTGTTTGTCCCATTCATATTTATTTGTCCTTATTAGTTTGTAGACAACAGCTGTCATCTCTGTCCCTCTTTCTCCGTACTATAGCTATTCTCACTGTGTATGTTCTTTTTCCCTTCCGCCTTAGTCGCACTCTTCCCCAGTCTTCACTCATCCCCTCACTCCTCCTCTCAGTCTGTGTAGTCTCCTTCTTCCGTTTTAGCCACGCCCCCAACTCTTCTCCCACTTTAGCCACGCCTTTCCCCAGCTCTTTATCCATTCATCCCTTCACTTCCCCCTTCAGCTTGATGAAGGAGCGCGGCTGACTTGCCATCTCAGCCCGAACGCTCACGAAACCGGTCGCAGCATGCCAGTGACGTCATCATCCTCCGCCTGTGTTCCACCACTTGCTCTGTCTCCATGACCAGCGCTCTTTGTAAGGCAGCTCTCTGGATATAACAGTCTCCAGCGCCCCAGCAGGCAGGATGTTTGGATTGATCTGACGATTCCCATTCCCTGGATTGTTTTACCCATCTTGCTTTTTAACCTTCTAAATGTGAGTTGTTTAACTTTGTGTGATTACATATTGTTTTTAAATCTACACCCAGAGGTGCCTCTCCCTTTGTATTCTGAAGAAGAAGATGAGGAAGAAGATGGAGGAGAAAAAGATGGAGGAAGAAGAACACCAAAGGAAGACCAGAAGAAAGAAGATGGAAGAAGAAGCTGAAAGAAGAAGAAATTAATAAAGGACTTGTCAAAAACCATCTCTTGTGATTTTAACCCTTTTGACACTTTTTTGTGAAATGGTTGGGGTACATTTGTACCCCATTACCAATTCACAAGGGAGGTCGGGATCTGGGGGTCCCCTTGTTAAAGGGGGCTTCCAAATTCTGGTAAGCCCCCCGCCCGAAGGCCCCCACAACCACCGATCAAGGGTTGTTGGGATGAGGCCCTTCTCCCAATCAACATGGGGGCAAGGTGGTTTGGGGTGGGCCACTACCCCAAAGCACCCTCCCAATGTTGAAGGCATGTGGCCTGGTACGGTTCAGGAGAGGGGGCGCTCTCTCCTCCCCCCTCTTTTCCTGTGGCCTGCCAGGTTGCGTGCTCGGATAAGGGTCTGGTATGGATTTTGAGAGGGACCCCCACGCCATTTTTTTTTTATTTTGGCGCAGGGTTCCCTTAATATCCATACCAGACCTGAAGGGCCTGGTATGGAATTTAGGGAGTCCCCCACACATTTTTTTTCTGGTTCGGGGTTCCGCTGTGGGGAAATTCCATGCCGTTTTTATCAATGAGTTGTTATGTGTATTGTCGTACTGACAATTCATTATAGCCGCGAGTAGTTTAAAATGACTTTTTTTCCTTTTTTGCTGTCAGACTGTTCTAAACATGGGAAACATGCGCCCCTTTACAGGCATACTATAGACACCTCCCAGGTCCGAAATTTAAAGGAATATTACACTTTTATTGTTTCACTTAAAATCACTGCTCCCGGAAAAACTTTTTTTTGCATTGATACATGTCCCCTGGGGCAGGAACCAGGTCCCCCTTTTTATGACAATACCTTGCATATAAGCCTTTAAAATTAGCACTTTTGATTTCTCACATAGACCTTTAAAGGGTGCTCTGCGGCTTTCAAATTTGCCACGAACTCCCAAAATTGTTCGCTGGTTCGGATATATATATATATATACAGTGGTGTGAAAAAGTGTTTGCCCCCTTCCTCATTTCCTGTTCCTTTGCATGTTTGTCACACTTAAGTGTTTCGGAACATCAAACCAATTTAAACAATAGTCAAGGACAACACAAGTAAACACAAAATGCAATTTGTAAATTAAGGTGTTTATTATTAAAGGTGAAAAAAAATCCAAACCATCATGGCCCTGTGTGAAAAAGTGATTGCCCCCTAAACCTAATAACTGGTTGGGCCACCCTTAGCAGCAACAACTGCAACCAAGCGTTTGCGATAACGTGCAATGAAGCTTTTACAGCGTCCTGGAGGAATTTTGGCCCACTCATCTTTGCAGAATTGTCCTAATTCAGTTACATTAGAGGGTTTTCGAGCATGAACGGCCTTTTTAAGGTCATACCACAACATCTCAATAGGATTCAGGTCAGGACTTTGGCTAGGCCACTCCAAAGTCTTCATTTTGTTTTTCTTCAGCCATTCGGTGGTGGACTTGCTGGTGTGTTTAGGATCATTGTCCTGCTGCAGAACCCAAGTTCGTTTCAGCTTGAGTACACGAACAGATGGTCGGACATTCTCCTTCAGGATCTCTTGGTAGACAGCAGAATTCATAGTTCCTTTTATCACGGCAAGTCTTCCAGTTCCTGAAGCAGCAAAACAGCCCCAGACCATCACACTACCACCACCATATTTTACGGTTGGTATAATGTTCTTTTTATGAAATTCAGTGTTCCTTCTACGCCAGATATACTTGGACACACACCTTCCAAAGAGTTCCACTTTTGTCTCATCGGTCCACAGAATGTTGTCCCAAAAGTCTTGGGGATCATCAAGATGTGTTGTGGAGAAATTGAGACGAGCTTTGATGTTCTTTTTGCTCAGCAGTGGTTTTCTCCTTGGAACTCTGCCATGCAGGCCATTTTTGCCCAGTCTTTTCCTGATGGTGGAGGCATGAACGCTGACCTTAACTGAGGCAAGTGAGGCCTGCAGTTCCTTGGACGTTGTTGTGGGGTCTTTTGTGACCTCTTGGATGAGTCGTCGCTGCGCTCTTGGGGTAATTTTGGGCGGCCGGCCACTCCTGGGAAGGTTCACCACTGTTCCATGTCTTCGCCATTTGTGGATAATGGCTCTCACTGTGGTTCGCTGGATTCCCAAAGCTTTGGAAATGGCTTTATAACCCTTTCCAGACTGATAGATCTCAATTACTTTCTTTCTCAATTGTTCCTGAATTTCTTTGGGTCTCGGCATGATGTGTAGCTTTTAAGGATCTTCTGGTGGACCTTACTGTGTCAAGCAGCTCCTATTTAAGTGATGCCTTGATTGTGAACAGGTGTGGCAATAATCAGGCCTGGGTGTGGCTAGAGAAATTGAACTCAGGTGTGGACAACCACAGTTATAGTATGTTTTAACAAGGGGGGCAATCACTTTTTCACACAGGGCCATGATGGTTTGGATTTTTTTTCACCTTTAATAATAAACACCTTCATTTACAAATTGCATTTTGTGTTTACTTGTGTTGTCCTTGACTATTGTTTAAATTGGTTTGATGTTCCGAAACACTTAAGTGTGACAAACATGCAAAGGAACAGGAAATGAGGAAGGGGGTAAACACTTTTTCACACCACTGTATATATATATATATATATATATATATATATATACACATGTGTGTTTGAGCTTTAGGGTGCACACCCTAATGCAATAGGCTAAACAGCTCCTTTTAGCTTGTTAAAGCTGCAGGTATTAAAAGTGAAGTCATTCTACTGTATTAAATTTTACTCTAAAACACTACCTTTGTCCCTGCAACATCATCCAGGTCAACAGAGCATGACCTCTTGTTCTAGCAGTTTTCTATCACAAATGTCCTTCCTTCCTTTGCTTTGTTGTATTCCCCATTGAACAGAAATGTCTCTAGTCCCTACATTTACCTTAGTATAAATTCTGGCTAAATTACAGTTACTTTTCTTTGTGCCAAAAAATGTAATCCTGCGTCCAAAATACTTTACTTCAGTATACAATTATTACAATTGACACAAATGTTGAATCGACTGCCAAAAAAAGGGGTTGTCTTGCGTGCTGCTTTTATTACTAATTCATTATTCTTCAAAGGGCAAGTCTGGCAAGACCTCTATGATTATACTGGAGAAAAAGGCTGTGACATGGAAAATATTAATAAACTTCAATAGAACAAGAATAAAACAGGAGCAAGGTGTTTGATCTACAAATGAAGTGTGGAATTCTTCTTCCTGGGGAAGAGGAAGCAGTGGGGAGGGGGTGTCGAATGTTATAGACAATACGTTCTTTGGTTAAAGGCTTATAGTGTGGAAAGTGTGACCTTATTTTTTTCTATTATTCTAGGAATATACACTGCACTACTCCCAGTTACCTAACCAAAGCAAAATAACAGTTTTGACGCTTTAATTAGGATGTTCCAATCATGTTTAATGTGACATTTTTGTTCATATAATAGCCTTTTTAATTACATTCAAATGATACATGAAATCAAATCAATGCTCTATAGAAGCTCTGATGCTGGATGATGTCATTATAGACATATTGTCATGACATAATCACTGCAGTGGTGGTGCTGTCATTGCCAAAGCCCATCTTCCTGTGTTTGAAGCTATTGTTGATGGCTTCCACTCCCAGCTGGGGTCATCAGAGTTTTGTAAGCATAAGAACATGAAGAGTTCTGATTTCCAACCCTCAGCAGTGGCAGCTTAGGGTCCTTGTGGAGCCAGGAAGGGCTGCACATCCTAAAAATGTAGAAGTAGTTACTCCACTGGTGCCATTTGCTAGGAGGAAAAAAGCAGGAGTCACGCATGGAAAGTATGGGAAGCGTGACAGAAGTTCTTATTAAGAAATAAATACACAAATGTGTGTTCCTGTATGCTGGAAACAGCTGTTTGGTGTTCTTTGCAAAAATACCCTCTGACCCATAAAAATGGACTTCACCAGTCTAAGTTTGTTTAAAGGTAATGTATCTGATTCTTCACTCTTTTATGATTGATACCTTGATGATTTATCTAAACTGTTCATATTCTTACCTATCCATGCAAAAGAACTGTTTATGTGTTACGGGTATTTTATCACTAATTGTATTATATGGGTTTCTATATAGAATTGTGACAGTTATATACTTGTTTCCAGTAGGGTTGAGTGAAATTGAGAGTTCAGATTTTCCTGAAATAGCTGCAGATATCATAATGCATCGGACAGAACAAAGAAAGCAAAATGTATTTATTTTAGTTTTTGGGTGAAATACAGTTTAAATGTCTCCTTGTCACGTTTACCCCTAAAGCAGGTGGTCAGACACTATAACTAGCTTCTGTGTTCCTCCCATATTGCAGCCCCCTTTCACATAAGGCAAGCAGCCCTACCAGTACACGGTTGCCCCCAGGACTTATACACAATGCTATAGGGCCTGGGTACCATGCCGGGGCAAGTGGGTACTGAGCAAACCAAACAGGCACTTGTAGTTGGCAAAGTTCAGAATAGTCAGGGTCGATGTCCGATGTAAAAAGGCAGGCAAAGTTCAGAAAATAGTGAATATCCGATTCAAGGTCATCAATGAGGTAATCCAATCTAGCAGAGCAGGGCAGATAAATAGGGAGCTTGATTAGGTATTACACACCCTATCTCAAGCATGAGACTGTAGATATGACTAACCTAAATCAGGTCTTGACTAACCTAAATCAGGTTTGGTCTCCACCCAGAGACTGACTACGTCAATCGGACCAGCAAAGTAGGGAAATGCATTATAGCCAAAAGCAGGATGCTGGAACCAGCCGCTATGATGGAGGAGGAGCGCTGCGCACCTGACACTCTGTAGGATTGCAGAAGTTTCCTTCAACTGTCCTTGACCTGTTTTTTTGCCAAAACGAATCCTCACATTAGTATTGTAGGTTTGTTTCTCAAAAAAAGTTAAAACAAACAAGTAAAACAATTAAAACTAAAGGAAAATAATAATAATCAAAAACACACAAAAATATGAAAAATACAATTACAAACAACTCTACACAGTAAAAATGTATTTACTCTAAATATATCCCCCCTTAAAAAAAAGAACACATTCTCTAAAGCAAAGTTCACATAAGTAGTTCAATGTGTAATATGTAAGGCGTTGACATTCCATTTTTCCCTGTCACCAGATCACCAGATCTGTCACCAGATCTGTAGTTCCAAGTCAGTGACTTTAGAAGTGTTAAACCCATAGACAGCCATGAAAATGCATTTTCAGAAGAAAGTCACATATTTTAGCCTTCATGTTTTATAATCTTATATATGTAGTTCATATACATTGCACATGCTTGATAATTATACACAAAAATGGAGTACTCAAAATGTTTTTATATACATTTTTATTTAAACGTTATAGACAGACAAGATGTAAGCAATTATAATAGAACAGAATTGCTCATTAACAGATATTGTGATACATGAACAGAAATGTGGGCAATGAATTACTAATCCAGTGTTTTTTCTCACATGTATCTATTAAAGTTGCAATGGTAATGAAATAAAAAATTTAAATGTTTGGAAAGATAGCACAAAAAAGTGTAAATTTATTTTTTTCTAAAATAGTAAACTATTTAAATTATGTAAAAAAATGTGATGCTTATATTGAAATTGTCCTTACATTCTGTGTTTCTCTTTTTGCTAAATGTTAGTAATAATACAAATGTACGTACATTTATTTTGATTTGGTGTCCTCATTTCACTATAGCTACAAGAAAGATGCCTTATTTATCCTTATTATTTTTCTAAATCAAACCCTCAGTTGTTCAACTGCTTTGCCAAGTTAGTCAATTTAAAACTGAAAACCCAAGAATAACGTACAACCAACTCCGGCATATCGTGTTTCAAACTTTACTTGTCCATTTGTTGGCTGAATCCTGATTGGGAAAAGATTTTGTTATTTACATAAGCTTTTCAGCAAATTACTTGTAGCCAACATTTTAATTAAGGCAGACAGGCTTACGAAGTGAACCACATATTTCAATATTAACCTTTTAAGTGTGGTGCTTCTTAGATTTGAATTTGTTTATAGCCCAGTCTTAAATTAAAACTATGGTTTGCTATGACACCCTCCAACAATTAAAATTGGATTAAATTGAACAAAAAGCTAAAATGTTTATATTGTTAAATACTTTAAAGAACAAAACGTATAAGCAGATATGTAGGGTGAACAAAATAACCACAAAAACATTATCAAATTTAAAGTAACGAAGGCACAATTACAAATAAAGCTGCAAAGATGAGACATATTCAAGTGAACTGGTGCTCCATTTTAAAATAACATCCAACACCAGAAGATGATTGCTCATTGTTTATTTTCCAGAAAAAGCCTCCTAGTTGCCTTTTAGTTTTACTTTATCAATGGGGCCTGACTCTCATTTACTTCATGTTAAGACCTGTCTGTCAACTACCTTTCTAATGTCAAATAAATAACAGTGGCCAGTAAAAAAAACTCTTATTGGACAGAGGGGTGCCAGCTGGTAAATTAAAACTAAATCAGAGGGGGGCACAGAAGATGCTTTTCTGGCTAAATGTAAAAGCAGGTATCTTGTAAATACCATAACAGGTTGGAGATCATAGCAACGCGGTGACGTCAGCACGTCCCTCCTTCCACTGCATTACTACAATCCCAGAAGGATGAGTGGTCTATGCAAACCAGCCAGCTTTTAACCAATGTTTTAACTATTAAAGTTATAGTTGGTTTTTACACTATGGCAAGCTTTTTATTTCGGGTTACTTTGGCTACCCTGATATTGATGCCCATTGACTACGGAGCTGATTCCTGGTCCATATGAGATTTTAAGGATATCTGCCTGGCCTTATCCCGTTTGGATTGAGGTCTGTCTTTAAGCTGACATTAGATTCTCCCTCAGGATAAAGGCCCTGCTGGGTATTAGCCACAAGCTTCCTTAAGCTGACCGTCTGGTAAGCGCATAATCTATGTGGTGGAGGTGCACGTTTTTGTCATGGTATACAAAGTATCTACTTCACTGTCACGAGGAATTAGAGGTACATATTCATATTCACTTTTTTACCTTGATCTTAAGGACTATCAGTTCACTTTGTGTCTCATATAATTGAATTTAATATTTATTAAGGTTAGCGCAGCTCCATTTGTCTATTTGTATTTTCTGTGTGTATCTCACGGCAAAGCTGCTAGTTTGTGTTACATGTATTTAGCGTGGTATTTTTCCTCATTGCATTCATACTCCCTAATACTTACCTGAGCCACATCTCTGTCCAGCTATGTCCATGAGTCCCTCAGCCGTCCAGAATTGTCTGAGACACAGCAGTGGCACCATTGGCTCCCGCAGCTGTCAATCAAAGTCAGTTACCCAATCAGGAGAGAGGGGTGTGGGGTCAAACTGCAACTCTGTGTCTGAATTGGCTTGGGTGCCCCATAGCAAGCTGCTTGCTGTGGGGGCACTGGACAGTAGTGAAGAGGGAACCAAGAAGAGGAGGATCCAGGCTGCCTGTGCAAAACCACTGCACATATGAGGTAAGTATAACATGTTTTTTATTTAAAAAAACAAAAACTAGACTTTACAATAACTTTAATGACAGGTTTCAACTCAAATTGTTGCCCATTGGTCACACCCCTATGACATGTTTCACCCCCAGTGAGCTTAACCACTTAAGGACCGCCTCCTGCACATATACGTCGCCATATTGTCACGGCTGGGCACAAACACGTACCTGTACGTTGCTTTTTAAGTGCCCAGCCATGGGTCGGCACGCTCCCGACGCGGTCCTGAGCTCCATGACCATGGCCGCGGGACCAGCGGACCCGATCACCGCTGGTGTCCCGCAATCGGGTCACAGAGCTGAAGAACGAGGAGAGGTCTGTGTAAACAAACCTCTTCCTGTGCTTCCTACTGTGGCTGTCACCGATCGTCTCTTCCCTTTTATAGGGAAAGACGATCATTGACATCACATGCCAGGCCACGCCCCCCCACAATAAAAAAAACACATAACATCATACATAACACTACACTGCCAGTGTCATTTACACAGGAATCAGTGCATTTAAATAGCACTTATTGCTGTATAAATGACAATGGTCCCAAAAATGTGTCAAAAATGTCCGATGTGTCCACCATAATGTCGCAGTCACAATAAAAATCGCTTATCGTCGCCATTACTAGTAAAAAAAAATATTAATAAAAATGCTATAAAACTATCCCCTATGTTGTAAATGCTATAACTTTTGCGCAAACCAATCAATAATCGCTAATTGCAATTTTTTTTTTTACCAAAAATATGTAGAAGATTACGTATCGGCCTAAGCTGAGGAAAAAAATGTTTTTTATATATTTTTTGGGGATATTTATTATAGCAAAAAGAAAAAAATATTGCATTTTGTTCAAAATTGTCGCTCTATTTTTGTTTATAGCGCAAAAAATAAAAAACAGAGAGGTGATCAAATACCACCAAAAGAAAGCTCTATTTGTGGGAAAAAAAAGGACACCAATTTTGTTTGGGAACCACGTCGCGCATCCGCGCAATTGTCAGTTAAAGCAACGCAGTGGCGAATCACAAAAAGGGGCTTGGTCGTTTGGTTGAAAATTGGTCCGGGGCTTAAGTGGTTAATGGTAGAGGGTCTTTCGTTCTATCGTCCCCTCTTTAGGCAAAATATTTCCTTTCCTGTGTGAGCTATAGAGTTATGCGATTTAGCCTTTTTTATGTCATGATACATACAGATACATGAAGCAAAATTTCTCAAAAGGTCAAGGAAGTTAAAGATGTTCACTTAGCAAAGTGCATGTACATTTAACCTAGTAAAGATAAATGTAAGCTACGTTCATGTTGAATGCCCAATTATGCACAGGGGAAGTAAGAAAAACTTTATTTTTTTTAAATTAAGTGAATATTCACAGCAAAATGAACATTCACTTTGCTGAGTCTTAAAAACAGCAAAAGCCTATGTCAAACATGGATAACCTGCACTGGCAATGCGGGACAGTGGTTGCTGGATGTCGAAAATTACCATAATGGTTAATATTATTAATATGGAATTGATTCAGCATCTCTCAGCTAAAACTGCTAGAGGTTTAGAAGCTACCATTCAGGCACTCAAAACTGGCTATATTAAGCATAATTCCAGAACGCTAAAGAAAATATGTTCTCATCATTTTATACTTGATTTATTTAATCTATAGTAAATCTTGTGGTAATTATTATGTTCAATGTTTGCTCAAATCATGGTATAACAGGGAGGGATCAGGAGGACATTTTACAGGAACAACTGGATCTGAGAGTGTTCATTATGCTCAGATATTACATGATGATAAACGTTGAGTGAATGATTGACTTTTGTTGAACGGAGCAGTGCCACCCACTGAGTGGATTTCAGCCAGTTCTTCAGGAACAAACCACAATTTGAATAGTGTATGGACAGCTTTAGGTTAGAAGCTGGACAATTTCAGGGTTTAATTAAAGCATCTATTATTCAGGTAAAATGTATTCAGTACTGAAAACAAGTCTTTTTTTTCTACTTTGACTCCCTCCCTGCCTGTACATGCTGGATATTTAAACCACTTGAAAAAATAAATTATTTTGCTCTGGGTCTGAGTTTGCGCCCGGGTCAGTATAACTTCTAAGGCCATTATGGGCTGTTCCTACTCTCCGTATTGCATTTTATATTTATTTAAAATTATGGAGAATCAGAAGAGCTAGGACATACAAAACTTTAGAGGGATGGAACAGTTTGTAATTATTTTATTATATCTTGCCTTTAGAGTATCCAAAACATATAGGAAACTAGGGGCTAAAAAACATGCATCTTCCACCTTAAACTCTATGCAAACTCAAAATCAAAAATGTTATATATTGCAACTTACCGGTCCTGAGATGTGGTGGCTTCTAACTTCAGCTTGTTCAGTTAAGCTTTGACAAAAAAAAACTGAAAGCTGATTTGTATGTATGCAGATCTGCCCCAGATTTTGCACTTTTCAGTTTTAGTAAATCAACCCACAGGCTACACTTCAGATGTGTCTTCCTTTGCTCATCTTTATTACATGGTGAATTGATGGGGACTAGTAGTTTACAAAAGAGAGATTACTTTTTTATGCTGTCTTTTCAAACTCACAGGAAATGGTAAGGACCTTCCAATTCTCATAAGATCGTCTGGTATTTTCTGCACTTGCTAAAAATTTTATTAGACTTAAAGGGTGACTCCACTTTTTTGGAAACAAAATAGCAAATAAAAAAATAATATAGCATATACAATTGCTACACAAGTCATATTGTAATTGAATGTTATTAGCCACTTCAGCCCCGGAAGATTGTACCCCCTTCCAGACCAGAGCATTTTTGGTGATTCGGCACTGTGTCGCTTTAGCGTCAGGTGACATTGTACCCAAACAAAATTAACGTCCTTTTTTTCGCACAAATAGAGATTTATTTTGGTGGTATTTGATCACCTCTGCGGTTTTTATTTTATGCGCTATAAACAAATAAAGAGCGACAAATTTGAAAAAAAGCTATATATTTTTTCTTTTTTCCATAAAAAATATCCCCAAAAAATATATAAGAAAACAAATTTCTTTCTCAGTTTAGGCCGATATGTATTCTTCTACATATTTTTGGTAAAAAAAAAAAATCTGAATAAGCGTATATTGATTGGTTTGCGCAAACGTTATAGCGTCTTTTTTTTTTATTGGTAATGGCGGGAAATCTCAGTTTTTTTATTTTGACTGCGACATTATGGCGGACACATTGAACACTTTTGACACTATTTTGGGACCATTGTCATTTATACAGTGATCAGTGCTATACAAATGCACTGATTAATGTGTAAATGACACTGGCAGGGAAATGGTTAAACACTAGGGGGCGATGGGGATGGGTTACCACTGAAATAACAGCGATCACTGCCCCCAATGACAGGGAGCAGTGGATCTCTGTCATGTCACAAGGCAGAACAGGAAAATGCTCTGTTTACAAAGGCATCTCCCCGTTCTGCCTCTCTACACCGCAATCGATGGCAGCCGGCGAACATCGATTTCCCAGAACCCGCAGGCACGCTCCCATGGCGCGCACCTGATAGGCAGCAAATTCAAAGGGACGTATAGCTACGCCCATTTGCCTGCTTATGCCATCCTGCCGACGTACATCTGTGTGCGGCGGTCGGCAATCGGTTAAAGATTACCTTTCCTTTTCAATCTGCAGTGCTATAATTTTCTGTAAAATGCAATGCAATTTGGTAACCTGGAGGCATTCTGTACACAGATGTCATTTCCTGCTTGTGTGATTGGCTTACTGATTTTCCCAGAAGTCTGCACTAAGATACAAATCCGATTTTGGGCATCCCCTGCAACAAAATGTAATTTTTGGTGAGATATTCCCAAAGGGAAATCCCATCTAAAGAGCTGCAGACCTTCCACTTTCCTCATTAGAACCCTGCAAGTGCAGCAGCTGATTGATTAATTTATTGTAAAACCACTTCCAAACTCATTTACTTTGCACATGAACACAGACAAACAACCTATTTTCAGAATAGCAAAAGGTAGGAATCTACAACGTTTGTTAAAATTATTGCAATATACATACATCAACCAGAGGGGAATGCTTTTTTTTTTTTCTTATGCCGCGTACACACGACCAGACTTATGTCCGACAGACTTTCGAAGGAGTTCTGACGGAGTTCTGACAGAGTTCTGACGGACTTTCCGAATGAGCGGACTTGGCCACACACAATCACACCAAACTCTGACGGATTAGAACGTGATGACGTACGACTGGACTCAAATAAGGAAGTTCATAGCCAGTAGCCAATAGCTGCCCTAGCGTCGGTTTTTGTCCGTCGGACTAGCATGCACACGAGCGGATTTCTCAGTAGGAACTGGGTTCGGCAGAGTTCTGGCGGAAAAATTTGAAGCATGTTCCATTTCTAAAGTCTGTCAGACTTTTGCGAATCAAAAGTCCGTTGCAGCCCACACACTATCGAATAGTCTGCCGGAATCATTCTGTCAGACTTTTGATGTTGAAAAGTCCGGTCGTGTGTACGGGGCATTACTCTTTAAAAAATGAAGCTACTGCAGCTACCACATCTAAAGACAGGTGAACTGCAATAGATTAGATTGTTGTTTTAGATATACTTTTAAATAAAAAATATACATTTTGGATGGAGTAGCCCTTTAACAGGATTTTTGGGAGATTGCCAATACTAGGGATGAGTTGAACACCCTCCTGTTCGGTTCACAGCAGAACATGCGAACAGGCAAAAAAGTCGGCAAGAACACACGAATACTGTTGAAGTGTATGGGACACAAGCATGAATAATCAAAAGTGCTTATTTTAAAGGCTTATATGCAAGTTATTGTCATAAAAAGTGTTTAGGGACCTGAATCCTGCCCAGGGGACATGTATCAATATATTGTGCCTGGGGGTGTCTATAGTATGCCTGTAAAGTGCCGCATTTTCCCTTGTTTAGAACAGTACCACAGCAAAATTACATTTCTAAAGGAAAAATTGTCACTCGCAGCTTAATGAATTGTCAAGTCTCGGCAATATAGATAAAACGAATTGAAAAAAAGAGTGTGTCATTAGAGAGGGTTAGGGCCACCCAGTTACGTAAACGGGTGACTCCACCCCCATTTGACGTCACAGGGAAGACATAGGGAAGTCCCATGGCGTCAGAGGGGGGGTCACCTGGGTACGTCACCGGGTGGCCCCTCTCTCAGTTTTATAAGAACTGTCACAAGCAAAGAAGCGTCACATGGCGGGAGCCTCCCATGATGATCGGTCTCAGCTTTTCTTTTTTCTTTTTCAGTCCGTTGCGGGGAGATAGAAGATGAATGGACATTGTGGGACATTTTTTCGTTTTTAAAAAAAATAAAAGACTTGTCCCAAGCTGTGTCTTGTCGTTTTTAACATTTTGACACTTTTGTACCCTGTTACCATTTCACACAGGGGGGAGGCCGGGATCTGGGGGTCTCCTTGTTAAAGGGGGCTTCCAGATTGAGATAAGCCCCCCGCCTGCATACCCCCACAACCACCGGTCAAGGGTGGTGGGGATGAGGCCCTTGTCCCTATCAACATGAGGACAAGGTGCTTTTGGGGGCTACTCCAAAGCACCCTCCCCATGTTGAGGGCATGTGAACTGGTACGGTTCAGTAGGGGGGGCGCTCTCTCTTTCCCCCTCTTTTCCTGTGGCCTGCCAGGTTGCACACTCGGATAAGGGTCTGGTATGGATTTTTGGGTTGACCCCTACACCATTTTTTTTTAATTTGTCACAGGGTTCCCCTTAATTTCCATATCAGACCCAAAGGGCCTGGTATAGATTTTAGGGGGACCCCATGCAATTCTTTTTTTTAATTTTGGTACGGGGTTACCCTTAAATATTCATACCAGTCCCAAAGGGCCTGGTAATGGACTGGGGGACCCCATGCTCTTTTTTTCAATCAGTTTTATCTATATTGCCGAGCCCCGACAAATCATTACACCCGCGATCATTTTTAAATTACAATTTTTCCTTTAGAAATGTAATTTTGCTGTGGTACTGTTATAAATATGGGAAAAACGTGCCACTTTACAGGCATACTATAGACCCCCCCCCCCCCCCGGCACAATATTTAAAGGAATATTTCATTTTTATTGTTTCACTTTAAGCATTAAAAAATCACTGCTCCCGAAAAAAGGCCTTTTAAAAAAAAATATATTGATACATGTCCCCTGGGGCAGGATCCAGGTCCCCAGACACTTTTTATGACAATAACTTACATATAAGCCTTTAAAATGAACAGTTTTGATTATTCACGTTGATTTCCCATAGACGTTAACGGTGTTACACTGTTATACAAGCTGTACACTCTCAGCACTTTACATTTTAGCAAAGTGTAATTTCTTCAGTGTTGTCACATGAAAAGATAGAATAAAATATTTACAAAAATGTGTGGGGTGTACGCACTTTTGTGAGATAATATATATATACAGTGGTGTGAAAAAGTGTTTGCCCCCTTCCTCACTTCCTGTTCCTTTGCATGTTTGTCACACTTAAGTGTTTCGGAACATCAAACCAATTTAAACAATAGTCAAGGACAACACAAGTAAACACAAAATGCAATTTGTAAATGAAGGTGTTTATTATTAAAGGTGAAAAAAATCCAAACCATCATGGCCCTGTGTGAAAAAGTGATTGCCCCCTAAACCTAATAACTGGTTGGGCCACCCTTAGCAGCAACAACTGCAACCAAGCGTTTGCGATAACGTGCAATGAGGCTTTTACAGCGTCCTGGAGGAATTTTGGCCCACTCATCTTTGCAGAATTGTCCTAATTCAGTTACATTAGAGGGTTTTCGAGCATGAACGGCCTTTTTAAGGTCATACCACAACATCTCAATAGGATTCAGGTCAGGACTTTGGCTAGGCCACTCCAAAGTCTTCATTTTGTTTTTCTTCAGCCATTCGGTGGTGGACTTGCTGGTGTGTTTAGGATCATTGTCCTGCTGCAGAACCCAAGTTCGTTTCAGCTTGAGTACACGAACAGATGGTCGGACATTCTCCTTCAGGATCTCTTGGTAGACAGCAGAATTCATAGTTCCTTTTATCACGGCAAGTCTTCCAGGTCCTGAAGCAGCAAAACAGCCCCAGACCATCACACTACCACCACCATATTTTACTGTTGGTATAATGTTCTTTTTATGAAATGCAGTGTTCCTTCTACGCCAGATATACTTGGACACACACCTTCCAAAGAGTTCCACTTTTGTCTCATCGGTCCACAGAATGTTGTCCCAAAAGTCTTGGGGATCATCAAGATGTGTTGTGGAGAAATTGAGACGAGCTTTGATGTTCTTTTTGCTCAGCAGTGGTTTTCTCCTTGGAACTCTGCCATGCAGGCCATTTTTGCCCAGTCTTTTCCTGATGGTGGAGGTATGAACGCTGACCTTAACTGAGGCAAGTGAGGCCTGCAGTTCCTTGGACGTTGTTGTGGGGTCTTTTGTGACCTCTTGGATGAGTCGTCGCTGCGCTCTTGGGGTAATTTTGGGCGGCCGGCCCCTCCTGGGAAGGTTCACCACTGTTCCATGTCTTCGCCATTTGTGGATAATGGCTCTCACTGTGGTTCGCTGGATTCCCAAAGCTTTGGAAATGGCTTTATAACCCTTTCCAGACTGATAGATCTCAATTACTTTCTTTCTCAATTGTTCCAGAATTTCTTTGGGTCTCGGCATGATGTGTAGCTTTTAAGGATCTTCTGGTGGACCTTACTGTGTCAAGCAGCTCCTATTTAAGTGATGCCTTGATTGTGAACAGGTGTGGCAATAATCAGGCCTGGGTGTGGCTAGAGAAATTGAACTCAGGTGTGGACAACCACAGTTATAGTATGTTTTAACAAGGGGGGCAATCACTTTTTCACACAGGGCCATGATGGTTTGGATTTTTTTTCACCTTTAATAATAAACACCTTCATTTACAAATTGCATTTTGTGTTTACTTGTGTTGTCCTTGACTATTGTTTAAATTGGTTTGATGTTCCGAAACACTTAAGTGTGACAAACATGCAAAGGAACAGGAAATGAGGAAGGGGGCAAACACTTTTTCACACCACTGTATATATATATATATATATATATATATATATATATATATATAAAATACCTTTTTTGCTTTGTTATTGTTTAATGGTGATCACACAAGCTTTCTTCCCAGCTGCATAATAAGGGGTTTAGAGAGGAGGGGGAGGAGACTGAGAAGGAGGGGGCAAGTCAGCAGGAGGTACGTAGGAGAAGCAGCAGCACACTAATCTTTCCACTGACCATTGGATCAGTGGTAGCTGGTGTTTTTTTTTAGGGGGGCGGCAAACAACCCCCCGAGTGGCCTGTGGCACCTCCCTCTCTGCTCGCTGTCAGTCAGGCACTTACCCCATCTAGTTGGCAGGTGGCGGGTGGCTAGTGGCTGGTGGCAGGCATTGGGCAGCAGCTCCTGTATCCTCTCCTCCATCACGGCATTATGCCGTACATCTCCTCCCCTCCTCCTAGGCATCCAATAGGGTCACCTGTTCTTTCAGCCAATCAGGTGCCAGATCTCAAGACCTGCTTCCTGATTGGCCGGGAGGAGGATCAGTGTTATAATAACGAATGTTCATTCGCTATTGTAACATACCTAGGTGAGCTTGGTTCACATTTTCGGCACCATGAGCCCACAATATTGAGAAGCCTATTAAAGCCTCTGGCTCTAATCAGGTGCTTAAAAAAAACTCCCCCCCCCCCCATTGCAATTCATGCATCTGGCATCTTGCAAGGGGCTAGATGCATGGATTGGGGGGGGGGGGTGCGTTGCATTGAATTATATTTAGGCTGTGCTCCGAAATAAAAGGTAAAGAAGAAAATTAACCACAATGGAATGTTTTTTCATGACTAACATGGTCAGTTTTTAATAGGAGCCCAGGAGGATATCGCCAGGTATTTACACAAAGAAAGCAATGCAAAAATAGGGAATTTTTTGCAAGTACATGGTAAAGCAGACACATATCAGGAATAAAAAATGATGAGGTAACATGCACTTTAGGTTTCAACATGGCTTTTGTACCAATTTTATGAAATCAGTTAAAATAAAATAAAAAAATGAATATCCCATATATATTTGGACATGAGAAAATATTGATAAGTGATAGAATTCCTAGTTGTCACCAGGGATATCAGAACTAGTGTCCCCATTAAAAAATGTATCCTATATTCCAGTTCTGGTGACAACACAAAATTTGGGATATTCTTTCACTTTCACTCTCAATGATAATGGTAAACAGGAAAAAAGAGAGGGTGGTTCTCCCTTATGGGAAATCGGGCAACAATACAAACCTGACAGATGTTGTAAGTTCTCTTAGCTCTATCCATAACTCAAAAACATTTTGACTTTAGTTCTACTTACTGACAACTTGTTAATATCTATGATGGCAAATACTATGTCCAAAGAGGAGCAAAAATATTCTTGCCAGGGGATTTTAGCTGCCAAAAAAGTAAGTCCCACAATCAAGGCACATACAGCATCTCACAAAAGTGAGTACACCCCTCACATTTTTGTAAATATTTTATTATATATTTTCATGTGACAACACTAAACACTTTGCTACAATGTAAAGTAGTGATTGTTCTCTCAAAATAAGGTCCGGTTCACACTGAGGCAGCACGACTGCCTCAGGCTACCTGGACGCGACCGCGTCTTGCAAAATGGCTTCTGTATAGAAGTCAATGCAAGTCGCCTCAAGTCGCCCCCAAAGTCGTACAGGAACCTTTTTCTAAGTCGGAGCGACTTGTGTCGCTCCGATTAGAACGGTTCCATTGTACAAAACAGGACGCTACTTGTTAGGTGGCTAAGTCGCCTGACAAGTCGTCCTAGTGTGAACCGACCATAACTCAACATACAGCCATTAATGTCTAAACCGCTTGCAACAAGTGAAGTAAACTGGGCCCAATTAGCCATTTTCCCTCCCCGGTGTCATGTGACTCGTTAGTGTTACAAGGTCTCAGGCAGTGGCGTAACTAGAACCTTCAGGGCCCCGATGCAAGAAACCATGAAGGGCCCCCCTGAACCCGAGCCAGGGCCCTTCCCTCCGAGTCCGGCGGTGGAACTCCAGGGAGTGGTCACAGGTATGACCTTTGTGAGCCCTGTAGTTCCACCACTGGTATCAGTAGTTTTTTTTTTATTATTTTTTTTTTAACATTTTTAGGTGCCCCATTGGGGGACTGTCCCTAGCCAGGATGGAGTCCCCGTCCCCCGGAAGAGATGAGGTCCTTTTCTCCAGGGCAGATGAAATTACTGCCCCCAGGTAAGAAGGGGTCCCTGTCCCCAGGGGGAGAAGGAGGGGGTATGTAATGGTGTGTGGGGGATGGGGTCCTCTCACTCACCATGACCAAGCTGTAGGCCGCGCACTCATCCATATTGGCCTGGGCTCCATCCAGTGTGCTGGACAGGCGATCAGCATATCTCCCAGAAAGACCTTTCATCATCTGTGTATGACGGGGGAGGAGGGGGGCTGGCAGACAAGCCTGCAGTGTCCTCCGGGGGGCTCTCATAAAGCTGCACTGCATCTGTGTGCTTAAAGTTTGTTTACCCGGGAGAAGTATGCAGTGCAGTGTGGGCCGGACTCAGGGGGGGCGGGACTCTGGCTGGGGAGAACAGACATCGGACTGAGCGGCAATGCATGGAGCAGGAGAGGGGTACTCTGAGGAGCCGGCCATGGACACAGGTCATGCGGGGAATGCACAACTAAAGAGCAGCCAGTGCGATAGTCGAGCATGGAGCTCTGCTAGTCACCCTCCACCTCCAGCCACCCGTGTGCATGGTGCACTGGTACCCCTAGCTGCCTATGCTGCTGCCGGCCATATGTAGAGGGGGCTGCATGGGCCCCCTGCATCACAGGGCCCAGTTGCGGTCGCGACTGCTGCACCCCCTATCGTTACGCCCCTGGTCTCAGGTGTGAATGGGGAGCAGGTGTGTTAAATTTGGTGTTATCGCTCTCACTCTCTCATACTGGTAATTCAACATTGCAACTCATGGCAAAGAACTCTCTGAAGAACCATACAGCAGTTTAACAGGACAGGTTCTACTCAGAACAGGCCTCGCCATGGTCAACCAAACAAGATGAGTGCACATGCTCACCGTCATATCCAGAGGTTGTCTTTGGGAAATAGACGTATGAGTGCTGCCAGCATTGCTGCAGAGGTTGGAGAGGTGGGGGTCTGCCTGTCAGTGCTCAGACCATACGCCGCACCCTGCATCAAATTGGTCTACATGGCTATCGACCAAGAAGGGAAGCTTCTTCTAAAGATGGTGCACAAGAAAACACGCAAACAGTTTTCTGAAGACAAGCAGAATAAGGACATGAATTACTTCATGCATGGTGGTGGGAGTGTCATGGTCTGGGGCTGCATGAATGCTGCCGGCACTGGGGAGCTACAGTTAATTGAGGAAACCATGAATGCCAACATGTACTGTGACATATTGAAGCCGAGCATGATCCCCTCCCTTTGGAGACTGGGCTGCAGGGCAGTATTCCAACATGATAACGACCCAGAACACACCTCCAAGATGACCACTGCCTTGCTAAAAAATCTGAGGGTAAAGGTGATGGACTGGCCAAGCATGTCTCCAGACCTTAACCTTATTGAGCATCTGTGGGGCATTCTCAAACGGAAGTTGGAGAAGTGCAAGGTCTCTAACATCTACCAGCTCTGTGATGTCGCCATGGAGGAGAGGAAGAGGACTCCAGTGGCAACCTGTGAAGCTCTGGTGAACTCCATGCCCAAGTGGGTTAAGCCAGTGCTGGAAAATAATGGTGGCCACACCAAATATTGACACTTTGGGGCCAATTTGGACATTTTCACTTAGGGGTGTACTCACTTTTGTTGGCAATGGTTTAGACATGAATGGCTGCATGTTGAGTTATTTTGAGGGGAAAGCAAATTTACACTGTTATACAAGCTGTACAATCACTACTTTACATTGTAGCAAATTGTAATTTCTTCAGTGTTGTCACATCAAAAGATATAAGGAAATATTTACAAAAATATGAGGGATGTACTGACTTTTGTGAGATACTGTATGTATTGGTCCCCAGGCCCTCCTACATATAAACTGTAGTTTTTGTACACAACACTCTTTATGGATTATACTCTGATTATGATTATGGATTAGGGATAAATGGATCTATAATGGATTAGGAATAAATGTCTATAATAATCACTTGCATCTGTACTATAAACCAGTAGTCCTAGCTGCACAGTTCAGTTCACATGGGAACAGAAAATGTGAGGGAAGGCCGCTGTGTAGATGGAGTTCTTCGGCGCCTACATATACCCATGCACAGATTGGCAACTGGCCAGGCAGTTGTGCATAGTTGTGGGCATAGGACCACACATTATTGAGTGCATCTATCACTAATGCTGGCACCAAGTGGGCTATTTAAAACATTCTTTAGTATGGGCTCATTGCTGTTTGAGTTGCAGCTTCTGTGTGTTGTTACTGATTCCTGTGTTGACCTCTGATCCTGACCTGGCTTACTTCTGACCTGCGTTTGTCTGCTACCTGCCAAAACCTTGTCTTGTCTTTGGATTCTGCTTTTTCCTGTTTCAGCTTGATCAATCTTCCATTGCTGACTTGGACTGTTACCCCACCATCTTGCTGTCTGCCGTCTATGCCTGATCTGCCCAACCGTTACTGACCCCCGGATTGACAGACCCTGCATCTTGCTCATCCAGCCTGCTTCAGTCTAGAAAGCACTAATCTGATGATTGCATCCAGCTGCCTACTACAGCCTGGTGCCGGCCACGCTTTATTGCCAGCTTGTCTACTATTAGCCAGCTCTGCTGCCACATCCACCTGCTGACTGCTTCCACACAGACTACTAGACTAATTACAGGCACTCATACCTTGCCATGCTTCTGTGGCTGCTGTCTCACTACCAGTGGTCCCCAATATGTGACAGAAAGTAACGAGTTGCATGACTCCATACGCAATGAAGATTTTTTTTTGTGCTTGTTTGGCTTGAAAATGAGAAGTGCAGGTTCAAAACATTGACATTTTTCCAAATATTAAGCTATGTTGCTACATTATTATGAGAAAATAAAATAATTATATGAAGCACTCTATGAAGTCTTTGTTAATTTTTTCAACATGTGGTGGTGCATAGGCCTTCTGTTTTTTTTGTTTTGTTTTTTAAGACTGCTATACTTTGTTTTAGTATGTTAATCTTTTTAAAAAGTATGTATCCTTATTTTATGTTTAATTAAAAAACTTTGGGTAGGAAATACTTTTGCTTCTGATGAGGACTACAAGTCACCATTTAAATGCCCATTAGGCAGGCATAGTCCACTGTTGTCAAAATCAAGATATCCATCCTGGAAAATGCTATGCAGCTATCACCAGAGTGTGTGCATGGTTATAAGAATTGACTGCAAAAAGGTGGCATGAGATGAGAAGCACTGAAATGTCATAAAGGATAAAAAAAAGAACAATGTCACAGATCTTCAAATAAAGTCCAAACTTATTTTTATTGAAGAAAGATCACATCACAGCACAGCACAGCAAAGTAGTGCTGTTTTGGAGCCATGCAGGACCCCTGCGTCTGGCATGTGATGAAAAAGGGTGTACAGAATCACAATTGATGATGATACACAATACTTAAGCAAGCTAAATGTTGTTTAGTTAGGGTTTACATGTAATTTATTTAACTAATCTTCACTTAAATATAAGTTAACTGACTGCCCATAATATACTATAATGCAGACTATATCCATTGTGCATAGCATGTTCATCACCATCACTTTTTTTTAAGCATTTTCATGATGAAAATATTAATTTTGTGCTTTGAGCTTTTTTAGCTAAACAAGTATAAAACTGACAAATAAATGTAAAATGGAAGAAAACTTAAATCAATCAATATCTAAATAAACAAAAATAATAGTTTCACATAATTATTTTAGATTGGCTGCTTTTCAGGATGTTGACATTCTAATATCCTATTCAGAATTACATATCCTGCATATTAAAAAAAAAATACAGTTTCACAAGCATTAGCTGATAAGATATATGAGGACACTACGGAGCAAAATATTTCAGTGGCAATGATATGGTTATACATAACTTGCCAATATTCAATTATAACCAGCTCCACCACTTGTGCCACTAATAATTATTTGCTTTAATTACCAGATGTAATCAGGTCTGTAGTATAGTTGACTACAATTAAAAAAAACTGTAGGATATCCAAGCATGATGGATGAGTGCTAATTACAAGTACTCCTGTGGGATGCAAGAAAAGACTGACTTTTTTCAGTGGTCAAAAAGCCACATTAGTCAAAGCTCATCTGTATTCCCAATTAGGGGCTATTATCTCTTACGGTAAAGCCATTTCAGCAGAAGCTACATTGCATTAGTCTAAAACACAGCGCTTAAAATACTATGAGGCTGTCTGCAAGTGTACGGTTTGAGCGTAAAAGATTCAAACAGCTGATGAAACATTCATGAGACATAGTAAATGCACTGCACATATCATTTGGTTTACAGAAAATGTAGTAGATATAATTAAATACAGCAATGTTTGAGCTACAATATCATAAATGACTTTTGAAGTACAGTTAATCCCCTAAAACCCTTATTTTGATGACACTGTCCCTCTTTTGGCCCTAAATTCCTTACTGATGTAGATGCCAGGGGTTAAAACACTCAATACGACCACAACGTTCAGGGATATACAATGTAATACTGGCATAAAAGCACACACACAGGTTGGACTTGATGGACTTGTGTCTTTTTTCAACCTCACCTACTATGTAACTATGTAACTATGTAATAAATCTCAGCAATTAAGACTTCCAGGACCGCCTTTCTGCTATAGCTAGTACAGGATGGTTTTACTTTTTCTTTTGGATTTTCAAATTGTGTTTTTTTTTTTTTTAATCACAAAGAACACAGAAGGAATGAGGAATGAGGAGAGCAAGGACATGGTTAGAGTGGGAGATCTTTTCACTGGTGTCCTGAAGTGATTATTTGTAACCATAACAAAGATCTAGTAAAGTGTTTCAGCACAGATGAATACACGTTTATATAACACATATTATATGTAACTTATTTTATTTTCGATATCCTTGAACACATTCTTTGAAAGAATTCAGATTTGAATAAGTATCACATGTGCAACATCATTGCAGTTGAAGATTAAATTAAAGATGGCCAAAATGGCAACTTCCATGGCTGAAAACGATAGGAGGGTTTACTTTGACTTTAATTAATCTAAAAAAAAGGAGCATCATTTAGGGGTAGATGAAACCATAATTTGGTTTTATAAGAGCTGTGAAAATGTAATAGTGATGGCATTTTAGTTGCGGATAACCCGCCATTAAGGTTCTTACGAATCAAATTGTGATTAAGCCTGGCCAAACCAAAACATACATTTTGGATGGGAATATACATCAATAAATATGACTGGCATCACTATTTAATAAAACAGGCCCATACTTTGTCCATACAGGGCAAAATAACAGGTTAGCCTGTGACCTCTGATGTAATATTCACCTTTCTGTTGCCCCCAACCCTGTCCAATGCCCTTTTAACCTGCTGGATGAAACACTAGGCATAAAGGAGCATGTGACTACTTTAAGCTCCAGTTCAAATATATGCCATGCGGGAAACGCAGCCAATGCTGAATGTTTCCCGCATCACATTGAATATAGCACGCCATTCCTGCTCTCTGCGACTGGCGTCAATGTTAAATGAATAATACCCCAAAACAGGTCGCAAAACGCACTGTGATTGCAAATATTGCAGTATTCCGGTGCGGCAAAAAAGAAAAGATGCCTGCGCCTTTTTCGTGCGAACTGAGCCCTGTAAAGAATCACGTGATTTGAACAGCAATGTGGTGTGATTCCTTTCTGAATTACAGGCAGTGTCCGGCACTGCACAAATGTAAACCCAGGCTCACACAATGCAGAGCTCTATGTATGACCAACCAATCACCAAGCCTGAGCTCTGGTGGCGAGGGTTAGAAGAGAATTCTTAGCTATGTGTAAACTTTGACCCAGACAAATCCAAATGGGCGAGGGAACTTTTAGAAGAAATATCTGAACATAACAATGAAGTGCAGATATATGCCTTTATAAATAACATTAATAATAACCATCATCGTTATCATCATAAAAAACACACAACAGAGCCAGCTTATAACAATGCATAATATACAAACTTATATGTTTAGTTTTTATACAGCAAGTATATATTTTTGTCAATTTTACATTGAGTTTTTTGCTCCCATAATCAGTATTATAATTGTATGTCTGCGTTACAAAAAAAAAACAAATCTGTTTAAACAAAGAAAGTAAAACCTCCCTTATTAATTAAACAATACTTTATATGCCATGCAACTACAGCTGTGTAAAAGAGATGTCTGTGAAGCTTTTTATGGGTGTCAGCAATTTCAATTTAAAACTGGGTCTAGTTAAAGTCAATTAAACCATTTAAAGGCCAAGGGATTATCTTCTTATAAGTAACAATAATAGTTTAGTATTCAACTGTATTTTTTTCTTTACTGATATGCAATTTTTATGTATAGCTAGAGGAGCCCAGTGACAGTGAGACTTACGTAGCACTTTCTGGTAGTGATCCTAAAACGAGGCCCAGGAATTAGTTGCAGATGTACTGTACAGTGACAAAGAGCAGGAACAGCAAATGAAAGAAATGTTCATTTGCCCTGAAGGCCAATTAGTGAGCCCACATCTTTGCCTATTCATACCTGATTACATTTTGATTCAATTTTTTTTTTTATAATTTAAGACCACAGTTTACCTGCTGCTGGACTCATGGTTCTAGTTACATTGTGCTTCTGATAACATTTTACTCTTTTGTAAACTTTGCAGTAGGTAGTAGGGGGAAGTAATTGGTGCTGTACAGTAAATTGCAGTCTAAAATATTTATGATAGTTTATTGAAACTGTCTCTTTAAATTAAAAAAAAAAGTATTTTTTTTAAACATTTTACAGCCTAACTGTTTTATGACCCTTATTATTTTGATTTATGTGTTTCCAATAGAGCATGTCAATAGTAATTGCTATGTGTCCCTTGTGCTTATAATGTATTGTATTTAACATAGAAATATGGTGATAAATTGCTTTCCAAGCAAAAGCCATTTCATTCTATGTAAATCAAGCATGTGTCTGCTCGTGAGTTATTTAAGAAGCAGTTTTATTAACAGGGAAATTAATTTGTATCCAAAACAATTAAAAAAACTCCTTTACAACTGTGATACATGTGTTAAGATTTATATTGATATATGTGTACAGAAAAATGGCAGGTTTGTACTGCTTATAACAATATAGTCTTTTCTGAAACAGTTGATTATATATAATTACAATGTGGAAACAGACCTGCTTTTTATTTGGTATATTATGTACATTCATTTACTTTAATAATTATTACGAGTGGAAATTAGCAAATATTTAAAATCAGCTCCATCTGATTTCTAGAGTGTAAAAATGTAGGTTAAGTACCATCCTACCCGATCTTGTTAGGTATCTATCTACCTGAGCTGTACAACATGTAATTTTTTTCCAGCCACTTTGTACATCTCCAACATGAACTTATTTAGAGATTTGTAACTATGTATTGGAAGAACTAGATATTAGAATAAGAGGGATAGAAAGGTAATGAATTTATAATGAAATCTAAAAAGAAAAATACGAGCTAATAAACCAGAACAATAGGCATCTTCCAACTATTGTGCATTTTTTACTTGGCATGTATAATTTTTTCTTCAGTGTTTGTTATCCTAAAAACACTTTCCCATGTTTTTTTTTCTTCTAAATTGCAAAACAAATTTTTTCAGCCTGAGCAGTCTTTTGAATTGTATTTTATGTAAACGTAAAAATGGCCCCACAGATAATACAGAGCCAAGACATTAGGAAATCTATTATCTCCCAAAATAACTCTTTTTTTTACTAACACAGCCTACACTATAGATGTATGAACTACAACGGTATGAATGTCATGACTTGCCACTGTCTAAAGATTCCCAAGCCATAGCATTTTTCTCTTACGAGATATGTACTTAGATGATCCAATCTTTCTCATCCAATAAGCAGCCAATTCCCATTTGAATCCCTAAATGAATCTGTGAATAATATTAGCCTGTGCTGTAGTAAAACCATATAAATGAATATTACTGTCAAAAAGCATATACTATATATCGATCATATCATTACGGTTGCAATCTAGTCTTAAGAACATTATTGGGACCCTAAAACCCAACCTCAACCTATTGGAAAATAGACACATCTTTATTAGACCTAGCAGTCAACAAAGGAAACCCAAAGTGATTTGGGTGCTACAAAAGTCTCCCTTCATCAGGGCTGAACAATGATAGTTCTAAATTCTGGACTGCTTTGAGTGCTTAGTGACAAAAAACTTATATTCCTCATATAATCAAGAGGTTCATCAGGTAAAGAATTTTCCTGTTGGTGGGGAAAGGGGATCCTGATTTCTTTTTCGGTGTCTTTTTTTTATTTTTACCATACCAGAAATAGTATGGTATTGGTTTGGAGTTTTGGGCAACCCCATTCTGTTCCCTTTTTCCCCTGGGGCATGTTATTTAAAGGAATTTTGCATTTTTATTACATATTTATTATTATTAAAATGCTTTGGTGTCCAGTCCCCAGATCAGTGCCCAACTCTACAATTTTTTTTTTACAATCCCTTGCCTGTTAGCCTGGAAAATGGCCATTACTGTGTATTTGTTGGGGGAAATCTTATCAATCAGGACCCAAACAGCAAAAAAAAAAAAAAAAAAAAAACCTTTTGGAGGATATAGCTCTTCGCAATACCATCCACAACAACAAAAACAACAAAAAATTCACCTGGAGTTGGGTCTAAAAAAACAGCTTGGTCAAAGAAAATTTTCCTTTCAGTGTCAAAGCTAGTTTGTTTACTGAATTTGATCATATATATATATATATATATATATATATATATATATATATATATATATATATATATATATATATATATATATATATATATATATCTATATATATATATATATATATATATATATATGTATATATATATATATGTATATATATATATATATATATATATATATATATATATATATATATTGTATACACTATATATCATAAGGGTTTTCAGGAATATGCCAAATTCACCTGGTTATAGAAGATACATATATTTAATCCTGAATGAGTTAATATAAGCCGACCATCACAAGACAAACAATAGAGGAATAGAGGAATAGCTACATAAATGCAGTAAATGTGACAACAAAACAGATTCCTAGTCACTAAATTATTCCTTGACCATCTGGGATTTACTGTAAACTATAAGTAAATTGTCACTTCCTGCCCTGTAGTAGAAGGAATAGGACAACTTGGGAATTTCCATTAAGCTTTGGATGACCTGAAATGCTAAATGTATTGTTTATTATTTCCCAAAGCGAAAAATAATTTTTTACTATTAAAAAAAACCATTCTGAATTTACTGCAGGTTGTATCCGGTTCTTTTTCATGCTACTTACATTGTATCACATTTTAGTGTATTAAATACAATCTAACACTTTTTTTTGATACAAAATATAGTTAAAAAATTTGTAAAATCTATGCCCGAGCTCTGTACAGCAACATCCTAAAATAGGAAACAAACTGCCCAAAATACAGAGCACATAACCAACTTTAAAGCATTCAGTCATTATAGCCACTGCACTCTACAGTGAGGGAAAAAAGTATTTGATCCCCTGCTGATTTTGTACGTTTGCCCACTGACAAAGACATTATCAGTATACAATTTTAATGGTAGGTTTATTATAACAGTGAGAGACAGAATAACAACAAAAATATCCAGAAAAACACATTTCAAAAAAGTTATAAACGGATTTGCATTTTAATAAGTGAAATAAGTATTTGATCCCCTATCAGCAAGATTTCTGGCTCCCAGGTATCTTCTATACAGGTAACGAGCTGAGATTAGGAATACTCCCCTCAGGCCCCTTTCACACATGCGGACATTATGTCCGTATTTCATCCATCCGTTTGCGGCTGAAATACGGACATACATGCATTCCTATGGGATAGCGGGTGTCTGCGGATAAACATCCGCAGACACCCGCTATTGTCCGCCTCTGCTATTGTCCGATTCCGCAGACGGAGGAAAATCCTATTTTTCTATCCATCTGCAGAGCGGATCGGATGAACACGGACAGACGATCCAAGCTCATCCGATCCCCCATAGAGGAGAGTGGAGAGCTGAAAAGGCGGTCCCTGCACAGTGTGCAGAGACCGCCCTGTCCGCCGCCTGCTCAGCGGGGACAACGGAGCGATCCCCGCTGAGCAAGCGGATCATTACAGGGCGGATCATTACTGATCCGTCCCGTGTGAAAGGGGCCTTAGGCTGGATTCACACTTATGCATTTTTAGTGCTTTTTGCATTTTGCAGATTTGCACTACAGAATGTGTTCCATAGGAAACCATGTTAACTGGACTGTAGTGCAAATCTGCAAAATGCAAAAAGCACTAAAAATGCATAGGTGTGAATCCAGCCTCAAAGTCAGTAAAATGCAAATCAATTTATAGCTTTTTTGAAATGCATTTTGTGGATATTTCTGTTGTTATTCTGTCTCTCACTGTTAAAATAAACCTACCATGAAAATTATATGCTGATCATTTCTTTGTTAGTGGGCAAAAAAACACAATCAGCAGGGGATCAAACACTTTTTTTCCCCTCACATATGTGCGAGATAAATACCAGGGTGCTACAAATCCAAAGCAGCATTTTATTGTCAACATTTCAATAGAGCTCAGTCTTGAGAAAGATGGACATAGCTCCATCAAAAAGTTGAAAATAAAACACTGTTGCTTTGGTTTATCTTTGGTTTTATTTTGGTTTGGTTGCAAGACCTGTGACTGCCTGTACACACATATATTTATAGCCCCCAAGTGTTGTCAAAAATAAAATAAATAACAATTATTTCACCCTGGCCCATTTTCTGTGTTTAATGGGGGCATCCAGGAGTTTATAAATATATGAAGTATATATGTTATGTAAATATATATATTATAAAAATAATATATAAAGTATCTAAAAATTCATATAGATACAAATTTCCTCAAAAGAGATGCATGATGCAAGACAGCACAATTTAATACATGAATAATCTAAACCCCAAAATAATAAACATCTAATTACCCCTCCATCTCCCAAGGAAGATGTACTGAGACTCAATTCAAGATTATTATTCAAACAGTGAGTACAATATAGTCACTTGCATATACAAACGTGGCTCGCAATTTTACTATAATGATCAAGTTTCCAAAGCGTCAATTTGCCCAAACAATTAATACAATTTATATAAAAAAAACAAATAGAGCAGATGCAAACCATTGTTATTAAAACATATATAGAGATACTGGAGAAATAGGCAGCACACATGAGTCATGGCCCCAGGTAGCCACATGTGTAGTCGAATGCAAAATATGATACAGCAAAAGGTGAAATTTCTACTCTCATCTGCAGGAATAAAGCATTCTGCAGGAAAGAATGCATAAATACGTTTTATTCAAAGATGCTTCATTTGATTGTTGTAATCATAGTCAATGCATGTTGAAATTGTAATAAATGCTCTTCATCAGAGCTATAAACAAATGATATAAAAACAGTATCAGAACCATATGAAAAGTGACTAGAAATTTAAAAAAAATCCATTGTATGCTGCAGCCTGTCAAAGTGCAAGTTGCAGCTTTCAGAAGATTTCTTCAGTTAACTAACAGCAGAACATTTAGCTTGATGCCTAACTCGCTTGTCCTTTTGTAATATATGTTTCAGCAGCAGAGGTGGCAGGACTTTCCACACCTGCTGTTGTGCATAAATGATAAACAGTCCAGGATCAATGCCTCCTCTGCCTACTTCTTGGAAAGGCCCTGCCAATGCTCCTCCTCATTTTAGCAGCACTAGCAAGAGAAGGACTTCCTGCTGTCTCAGGATCATTTGTCTACTGCTTTTGTCCCTATGAGGCAAGGGCAGAGGAGGAGTATGAGTAGGGGGAGAAGAGTTGGGGTGTTGATGGCAAAGATAGGAGAAGGGTTGGAGTGCTAGAGGTGCGAATGAGGAGTATTGGTTTGGTTACAGTGCACAGCTGCACCAGATTCTGTGCACCACTTTTAGTAAATCCTCCCCAGTAGGTCAGAAAACCAACTTGTGTTGGAACTCAGGTTGGCACCATTTGAGATAGTAATCTATTGGTCTGTATGCGGGGAATGATACCATGAAGCTTTAAATCTTAACATTAGAGTGAAGTTGTCTAAAAAAGCCAGAAAATATTTGTACTGACTCCATACACAGTATTTTAGCTGTTTTCTAGGCTGCATTTTGAAAAGGAAGGACATTATTAAGACTTTAATCAATAAATCAACATTGGAGTGTATAATGTTGTATGTATTTCAGAGAAAAGGGACAGCATAATTTTGTAAGCGACCCTGTGCAGAGTATGTAAGTGCTTTCACTAAGCTGCATTTTGGACCCACACCAGCCAGTTTATAAAAACAGCATTAGAGTGTTTTTTTTTCACTGAAAAAGACCCAAAATATTGTATTGCCTATGTCAACAGTATTAAAACACTTTTGCTATGCCCCATTTTGAACACGAGAGACTCTAGCCATGTTTTCATTTTTAAATAAAAAAGTCAAAATGAGAGTTTATTTTCCAGAAAAGGCCCCCCCCCCAATAAAAGTCCCCCCCCAAAAAAAGAAAGCAACATTAGAGCATGTTGGCCTGGCTTAAAAATTCCCCAAATTGCAACCAAAATACAGTGGTTTTCCCACAGTAATTTGCCACTAAATGCCATCTGATACTTATCTAAGTCACAACAATAGACATATACTATGAGCTTAAGATCATAACATACAAACAATTCAAATTTCTTGTGTATTTTTTGAACACACTAATTAAACATTCACAGTGCTGGAGGAAAAAGTAAGTGAACCCACAGACTAATTACTTTAATGAAAGCAAATTTGAGTCAGTTGTTTGAACACCTGGAGTCCAATTAATAAAATGAGTTTGATTAATAAAAGACAATCAAACATTTTAAGATTGCTGTGCATAAGAAGCATCAGCTGATGTGAACCATGCCTCACAAAAAGGAGCTCCCTGATGACATGTGATCAAGAGTAGTTGATCTGCATAAGGCTGAAAAGGGATACAAAGCAATCTCAAAGCGTTTAGGCACCCGTCAGTTCATATTGTCTATAAATGGGGACAGTTTAGTACTGTGGCTACTCTTCCTAGAAGTGAGTGCCCAGCCAAGTTGACCCCCCCAAGGCACAATGCAGAATCCTCAGTGAGGTAAAGAAAAACCCATGAGTAACTAGCAAACATGCCTGTTCATAAGTCTACCACCTGTAAGTCTGTGAACAGTCATGGTATCCATGGCAGAACACCACAAAGCCACTAATCTCCAAGAAAAATTTGCTGCACGGACAAAGTTTTTTGGACCGATAAAACAAACCTTGACATTTTTGGGAAGAATACTCAGTACTATGTATGATGCAAAAAGTGTTCAGCGTACCAACATCAAGATGATGAAATATAGTGGAGAGAACATCATGATTTGGGCTTGTTTCACTGCTTTAGGGCCTGGACCACTTGTCACCATCAAGGGGAAAATAATTCCCAAATTTACCAAAGTATACTACAGGAAAACGCCAGCTGAAGCTTAAAAGAAGTTGTGTGATACAACAAAACAATGACCCTCATACACACTATCGGATTTTCCGAGGGGAAATGTGTGATGACCGGCTGTTGGCGTAAAATCTGACAATGTGTATGCTTCATCAGACATTTATTGGCCAACTTTCCGTGGACAAATGTTGGATGGCAGGTTTATAAATTTTCCACTGACAAATGTCTGATTTTTCGAGCATGTGTACACAAGTCCGCCGGACAAAAGTCCAACGTACAAACACGCATGCTCAGAAGCAAGGACAAGCTAGAAGCGGTCAATCTTGTAAACTAGCGTTCATAATGGAGAATTAGCATTTGTTAAGTGGCAAATTATGAAATCACGAAATGTAGCGCATCTTCTCTTCATCTTTAATGGGACCATAATGAAGCTGCTTTGCTGGTGATACTGATGGAGTTATTGAAAACTAATTTTCAAAAGCTTTTTTTTCTAGTGATATCAAGAATAATATTATTATGCTTTTTTTTGGGGGCAAGTTTCCACAACACCATTATCCCGTAGTTTTTAAGATTAAAGATGTTGGTATCCCTTGTTAATTTCTACTGCCTACTCCCAAAATATAATTTGAAGTAAAACACATAGCCAAGTATTATTCTCCACAATTGTTTTATTGTGCATTAAAAAAAGTAAACTAGACATGCTATCTGCCAATAGAACTTAACCAAAAAGTGCATTCTATGCATTCAAAAATATAGAAAATATACAGACTCAAATCATTATTCAACCAAAAAATAATGTCAAAGCAATAACTCTGAGGCCAATAATAAATAACACCTTAACTTCTCGGATTTTGCAACATGGCTGGTTGACGATCGGCCATTCAGAAACGAATTGAAAAGTGCGAACTGAAAAGTGCAAAATGAAAAGTGCGAAATGAAAAGTGCCAATCAACACTCACCAAACTTCTACTAACACAAAATTAGCAGAAGGAGCCCAAAGGGTGGCGCTAAACAGCTGAAAAACAACGTAGTATGTCACTACGTTTGTAATTGTTGCCCAACAATTGTGTGGCCGTGTGTATGCAAAAGACGTTTGGGCCAACGCCCTTCGGGTTAAAATTCTGCGGTTTTGTTGGCCAACAATCCGATCGTGTGTATGAGGCTTTATATTTCAATTAAATCCACTACTTGATGTGATTGTAGCTGTATTAGTACAATTGTGACAGAGATTTTGTGTACTGTCCGTGATACTTTTTTATTTGCACTAACATACAATTTTTCAGGACAACCTTTCGGGGTATGTCCTTTTCTTCAAGGTTCAAGCAGTACTCATTAAATTCACCACAGACTGGCTTCAGATAAAAAAAAAATTGCCTTTTGGAGTGGCCCAGTCAGAGCCAAGACCTTAACCCAATAGAGATACTATTGTATGACCTTAACCTCCTCGTGCCCGCCCTATAGCCGAATGACGGGCGTAGAGCAGGCGCTTTCGTCCAGGAGGCCGTCCCTGGATGTCCTGTTATTTACTTCCGCAATGCGCGCCGCTGCGGGTGCGCAACGGGGAAGTTCTGTGTTTGCTGTGTTTCCCCCGAAAACAGGCAAACACAGATCGCTGTAAACGGCTGCTGTGATTGGCCGTTTACAGCGATCTGTGTTTGCCTGTTTACAGCGCGATCGGCGTGTCCAATGGGAGATGATCTCATATGTAAACATATGAGATCATCTCTCAGCGCCGCACTCCCTCCTCACACAGACAGCGTGTGAGGAGGGAGAGATGAACGGCTGCAGCGGGCGTGAGTGTAAAAAAAAAAAAATTTTTTAAAAAAGTGCCATCCTCCCCCAGTGCCATCCTCCCCCAGTGCTATCCTGCCCCAGTGCCATCCTGCCCCAGTGCCATCCGCCCCAGTGCCATCCTGCCCCAGTGCCATCAGCCCCAGTGCCATCCGCCCCAGTGCTACCTGTCCCCAGTGCCACCTGTTAGTGCTATCTGTCCCCAGTGCCACCTGTTGTCAGTGCCATTTGTCCCCAGTGCCCTCTGTCATCAGTGCCACGTATAAGTGCCATCTGTCATCAGTGCCACGTGTCATCAGTGCCACATAGTTCCATCTGTCATCAGTGCCACATATTAGTGCCATCTGTCATCAGTGCCACATATTAGTGCCATCTGTCAGTGCCACGTGTCAGTGCAATTTGTCATCAGTGCCACCTGTCAGTGTCACGTGCCATCTGTTGTCAGTGTCACGTGTCATCAATGCCACTTATCAGTGCCATCTGTCATCAGTGTCACGCGTCATCGGTTCCACGTATTAGTGCCATCTGTCATCGGTGGCATCTATTAGTGCCACGTATTAGTGCCATCTGTCATCAGTGCCACGTATTAGTGCCACGTGTCTTCAGTGCCACCTATTAGTGCCACGTGTCATCAGTGCCACGTATAAGTGCCATCTGTCATCAGTGCCATGTGTCATCAGTGCCACGTATCATCAGTGCCACGTATAAGTGTCATCATTGCCACGTATCAGTGCCATCTGTCATAAGTGTCACGTCTCATTGTCCTGGTGCTCCAGGGCCTTCAAAAGTGTAATAGGTAGTCAACAAGTTAGATGTGTAATTTATGCTCCTAGAACACGTGATGGCGCTCCCTGCATGTTGGGCCTCTCTATGTGGCCAGGCTGTGAAAAAGTCCCACACATGTGGTATTGTAATACTCAGGAGGATTAGCAGAATTTTTTTGGGGGTGTCATTTGTGGTATATACATGCCATGTGAGAAAAATAACCTATTAAATTGACAATTTTGTGGAAAAAAATAAAAATAAATGAAAAATCTTAATTTTGCAAAGAATTTTGGGAAAAAAATGACAACAGCAAAAAGCTCATGCCTCTTACTAAATACCTTTGAATGTCTACTTTCCAAAAAGGGGTCATTTGGGGGGTATTTGTACTTTCCTGACTTGTTTGGGTCACAAGAAGCGAGATAGGCCACCAGTACATCAGATGTGATCAATTTTGTGCGATTCGCACCATAGCTTTTAGACTCTCTAACTTTCACAAAGACCAAATAATATCCCAAAATTTGGGTTATTTTTACCAAAGATATGTAGCAGTATAAATTGTGGCCAAAACTTATGAAGAGAAATTTATAATTTGCTTAATTCTGTCACAGAAACAAAGAAATATGCGTTTTTTTTCAAAATTTTCGGTCTTTTTTCATTTATAGCGCAAAAAATAAAAACCCCAGAGGTGATCAAATACCACCAAAAGAAAGCTCTATTTGTGGGAAAAAAAGGACAAAAAATGTATTTGGGTACAGAGTTGCATGACTGAGTAATTGTCATTTAAAGTGTGAGAGCACCGAAAGCTGAAAATTGGTCTGGGTAGGAAGGGTGTTTAAGTGCCCAGTAAGCAAGTGGTTAAGAGAGCCATTCACACTAGACATCCTACAAATGTGTCTGAGTTGAAGCAGTTTTGTAAAGAGGAATGGTCTAAAATTCCTCCTGAATGTTATGCATGTCTGATCCAGAGCTACCCAAAGTGCTTGCTTGAAGTCACTGCTGACAAAGGGGGTTCGACCAGCTATTAACTCCAAGGGTCCACATATTTATTGCCTCCAGCACTGTGGATGTTTAATGGGTGTGTTCAATAAAATGGGCAGAATATTGGCTGGTAATGTTCAGCTTCTTTTGAACGGGCACCCTGGAAAAACAACAGCGATTAGCATCTGATCAGTGCCTGCAGCCAATGGCTAAGAGCGCTGACTGGTATGTTCTGGCAGTGGGCAGCACCCTTGCCAGAACACAAAAGCACAGAAGGGAGATCTCTGCACTAACATTGCATAGTTAGTACAGCAAGTTCCTGAGTTTTTTTGTCTACAGCCCGCATGGTTGAACGAAAAAAATCATACCAATATAAGTCACATTTTGAACAGGACCCACACCATCCAACTTTTAATTAAAAAAAAAAATCAACATTAGAGCATGTTTATTTATTTATTTTTTTAATAAAAATGTTATTATGGATTTTCAGTTTTAACAGAGTATAGACCAGGTACATTTTTATAAAACTGCAGTCAGGGATGCAGCCCAAATTGTGCAAAAATGCTTCACAATACACACGTGGGATGGAAAAAATCAAGCCATAATAATGAGTATACTGAGGATAAGCTGACAGAATAAACCATGTGGCCTTGCACAGAGGCAAAGGGAGATGTTTACAATGAACAAAAATTCAAACAAGACATTGGTCAGAGAACCTGTTCCAACAAATAAATCATTAACTTCATAAAATATTAGTAAGAGATAGTCTATTGAACTGAAAACATGCAAGGGATAGGGATTTGCATGTGAGTCCACGACATCCACAATATGGATTGCATATAGTATAGAGGCAGAAAGTCATACGTTGTACCTGTATTTGTACAAAGCGCAAAGATTACAACAATCCGTATTGGCAAGGGACCATGCCCCCTGTCCTTACATCTATCATAGGTATATAACCACAATCTGTATAATTGATGCTCAGGTAACCACAGTCTAATTTCCTAACATACAAATAGACTGCAAAACGGACTGTAAAACTTAGAAGTCTCAGTATGTCCTCTATTATGGTAACAATGTAATTTAAAGGAGTTCAGAGTACATCCTTCATGTTAGGGAATGCAAATTCTCTCCACCAAATAGAGGAGGACGCTGCATTCCCCACAACTGTGGAATTACGCAGTCTGAATCCTCTAATCACAAAATCGAGATAGAACCAAAAAAGAACTAAAAAGGATGAAAATAAGGGAGGAGGGGAAGGGTTATGTATTCCGTGTTCTGGTCTACTTTATCCAGGAGGGAACCTAGTCAGGGATAGTCTGGGGATCATTAGTCAAATATATGATCCACGGGCCCTATAACTTTTCAAACACCTTCAATTTATCCTGTAGGGTTGCTGTCAACCATTCGTTTTCTTCTTATTCTTATTAATAAAATTGGTGTTTTCATGGTACTGGTGTTGGAGTGTTTCTTTTCTTTTTTAGAGTGGTTAATGTTTATAATCTCGAGCAGGGGACTTTTTTTTTTTATAAAAGGATATCCAGTTGGACTATGAAGAATTTGACTTTTCTTTGTATGCTATAAGTAAATCTGTTGTCAGATGGGCATGGTATTGCAGCGAGTGTCTGTCCTTTGGGAGATGCTATAACGTTGGAAGCATACAGTGGAGTGTGGCTTTCATCACAAGAGACATGTTGGACAAACTGGTATTATCTGACTGCTTGATAATGTTAAACATGAGCAGCTGGTGCCTTTTGGCAGAAATAAGTTGGAGATTGTCCTGATTTGCTACCAGCACTTGGTGGTGGATAGGTTTCACTGTGTTATTTTATGAGTCAAACCACCTACTTTTTAAATTTGATTGAATTATTTTAGTATGATTGCTAGTTGTCTACATGCTACTAATTGATAGTATTAATGTTATTAGTTCTGTGGTTACTAGTTCAGTTTCTCTGCCTTCACTTTTATCTTTGTACTATTTGTAGCACCATTTTGCTTCTGAAATTGATTCCACTGCTCATGTAATGTTCTTGAAGCCCTAGGGGGTTCCTGAAGTGTTTTGCAAGAAAGGTATGGCTTGCAATCTGTCTTCACTGGGCTTTCTTTTATCTTATAGTGTTAAAGAGATAATACGGCAGGGTGAATATATTGATCTGTTGTGTTTGCTGGCAATGTCTATATGTGTATATATATATATATATATATATATATATATATATATATATATATATATATATAAATGTGTTAAGAAGGCTGACAATTAGTTAGTTATTGTTTGATTAACAGACACTGGAAGCTTGCTGCACATATATACCGTAAAAATATATTATATTATATATGTCGCTTCAGTCTAAAAGTCACTATATATATATATATATATATATATATATATATATATATATATATATATATCAGACATGGGCGCCGTCATAAAATTTGTTTCGTTCCGTTCCGTTTCGTATTAAAACAACATCGTAATTTATGTCCGAAATTCAATTCAGATTCGTACGAAATACGAATTTTCATTAGATTAGTAAACTTTTTGTTAAAATAACGAAAGTTCGTTATGATGAATTCATCATTATGAGGGGCTCCCACCATCCCTGTGCTGTGCTGACTTCCTGGGTTTTTAACTTTTAGGTTCGTTAACTTTTCGTAACAATTACGAATGTTCCAAATTTCGTAAACAAAATTTCCCATTTCGTACAGAATTCCTATGCATAAAAATTTGTATTTCGGATTCGTACGAATTTCTGGAAATTTGTACGAAACGAATTGCACTTTTCCTCTTTGTAGGTCAACAGCCATAAGCACTGAATAATTTATCATAATAGGATTTTCTTAAAAAGTGACCAACAGCTGCACTGAGTGTTATTCAAAAAGTATTTTGTATTTTATTTCATATATATATATATATATATATATATATATATATATATATATATATATATACATACACACATTATATATATATATATATATATATATATATATATATATATATATACACACACACACACACACACACACACAGAAACATATACATATATTATATACATATACAGCATTTTATTGTTTTATTGATTTGATTGCACATTTTGTCTGTTTGGAGCACTTCATTAAATTTTATACATAAGTATTTGAAATGTATTGTGATTGCATTGATTAGTGGTAGCAGTTCTATTGAGTTTTTCTAGTACACTGGGTGAGTGTTTGTTAGCACAGGGGTTATTTATTTATTTATTTTTTCTGTGTCCTACGCATACTTCCTGTGTTATTTTGAAGCAGGACTAAAGTTCCACCATCACACACTGAGAGCAAGCAGGCTTTTTGCTGCAATGCAATAAACTACACCTACCTGCCTGCTTACAGTGATCTCCAGAATGTAAACTGAGCTTAGTTTACAGGGTCGGCATGATCCCCGTGTGCTGAAAAGCGGGCAGGGAGGGAAAAAAGGAGATTTAGTCATAACATTTGAAAACAGGCGTTGGATGTGTTCAAGCTAAGGGGAGACCAATATTGACACTACACCGTGTTGGTATCAGATGGAAGCAAAAGCCAAAAATCAGGTATAGTATCTGTTTAAAAGAAAAAATATAATAATGTAAATAAAGGAAGGGAGAGCACCGGAAATGACTGGTACCAGAGATATCCCCAACCCAGTCCAATCATCAATATAACAAGGTGCAGGTCAACCTGAATGTGAGCAAACAGCATTGCACTAACCTGCATAAAAACAAAACACATGTTCAGATAATGGAAGGCAGGAATCGAGGTGTTCTCAAGAATCCTTGTAGACCACCGGTGTTATTTGTTTCTTTGTTATTTTATTTTTCATTGAATAGGCTATACTTTTATATAATTGTTACAAAAAAGTGGCAATAAAACTATATATATTTTCCCAACAGGCCACCGGTGTAATAGCTTCTAATTGAGACACTAAGGCCGCGTACACACGGGCGGACTGTTCGCCCAACTTTGTCCGCTGAACAGTGTTTGGGCGGACAGTCCGCTCGTGTGTGGGCTTTCAGCGGACAGTTTCAGCGGACAGTTTGACGAACAAGGTTTTACGGAATTTCCGAAAAACTGTCCGCTGAAACCTTGTTTCAGCGAACAGTCCGCTCGTGTGTAGGCTTGTTCGTCAAACTAAGTTCCGCGCATGCTCAGAAAGGATTTACACGCCGAAAGTTATAATGCAGTGTATAGGACGTCGTATTTTTCATCCCGTCGTACGTGCCGTTCACGTCATCGCGCACGGTTTCAGCAAACTGTTCATCCGTCGTGTGTGGCCATGTCCGTCCATGCTAATTTTGAGCGGACTGTTTGCCGAAACTGTTTGACGGACAAAGTTGGGCGAACAGTCCGCGCGTGTGTACGCGGCCTAAGGGGTTTATTTATATAAAATAAAAAATTGTAAAGCCAATGTATCAAGGATTCACACAGCCATTACAAATAATATGATACACCCAATCAGGAAAATAACCCATTATGGCCACTGGATGGAGCTCATAGGAAATAAACATAATATACACATTTTGGGGCTCTCTCTGACAGCTGTGCAAATTCTTGTATTAAACCCCAGCAAAATATTATTGTATTTATCCCAACGTGTCGTAGGGAAATGCTGCACTCATTTTGATGCAAGGAGTTACAAATAATATTTAGATAAAAAGGTACAGAAACTCTTCTATTGCTATACCAACAGTTATAAATTATGATAGCTCATCACCTATTTATATATGCAAAAGCATAATATTTGGTGGAAAAAAAAATTCCACCTTTAAAGTTAATAATTAATAAACTACACAGTATGACCAAAAATCCCTTAATATTTTTACATAAAAAGAAAAAAGAAAAAAAATGAATAAATAATATAAAGTATAAAAATTCACTGCCGACGTTCAATTATGGTCCAATCCACCTAAAATATGAATGTAGAGAGAAGCACGGATTAAGAATGCAATGATATAAGGAGTGCTGGACATGACAGTGTGGATGAGGGACACAGAGGGTTAAGCTTTATGGGTGGAGTTCAGGAAAAGGTTTGCAGGAAACAAGTTCAGTGTAGGGGAGGGGTCACATAAAAGGGAGAGGTGTGGCTTTAAGGAATCATTCGGAGCCCAGTGTGACACAGAGGAGGCAGTTTTTTCGCTGCTCCTCTGCTATGGCGGACCTCGAGGGACTCTTCGCGCGGCTGCGACGGGCGGCGGAGGTGCACGGTGCGGACTGGCTGCGGGAACGTGTGGGTGACCTGACGGACGGCGATGTGGACGGCGGCGGGACATGTGAGGTTCCACTGCGCGCGCGGAGGTCTCGGCCTCCGGCGTGTTTTTCTCCTGGGCCTACTCCTCGGCCGCCTCGTGACTCCCGGAGCCCGGGGGTGGACCGATCGGTCCCCCCGGCAAAACGGCAGGTTATCGGCTCCCCCCGGTCCGGGCGGTCGTTGCGCCGCCGAACGGAGGGGGGCGGGGCTTCACGGCCGCATGGAAATGGCGCCGGGACCGCACGGGGCCCGGTGGAGGTGGGGGGGAGTGTGGATGGCTCTGGGTCGGCAGGCCAAGGGGGGGGGGTGCACGTGGCGGGGGATCTGCGGCAGGCTGGGTCTGGGGCCAGCATCCGCGCGGTGGGGGGGAGGGGGGCGCTCCGGGGGGGTCGCATGCCGGAGGGGGGGGAGGGTGGGTCGCAGAAGGCTGCCAAGGTGCCTGGCAGGGCTGGTTTTAGACGCCGGCATGCCGGGGGCGGCGGGGGGAGGAGGACATTGCCTGCAGTCCCGGATCGCAGGGACCGGATGGACCGCGCGGAGCACAGGGGGATTGCCGCGTCCCCGGTGCGCGTTGGAGAGGTCGGTTCGGGGAGCGAGCTGTCCCAGGAGGAGGAGGGGTCCTTTTCTACACCCGGACCGGTACTGGTCGCCGAGGCCCCTGGGGGCCCGGGTAAGTTGCGGGAGTCTACATTGCTGGCGGATGCCTTGCGGGATCTGATGGGGGTGGCGCAGGGGGGTGCGGTGCCCACGGGATCCCGGGACGTATTGGGGGGGGTTGCGGCAGGTTCAGCGCAGGGGGTGGGGCCTGTGGCCCCGGGGGGGCCGTCAGGTCAGTTGCAGGAGCTGTTGGGGGGGCTGCAGGCCCTGGTTGGTAAGTTTGCTGGGGGCTCCGGGTCGCCTCAGGTGGCCCCCTGGATGGGTACTGTGGGGGGGGCCGGGGGGGCGGAGGTCATTCCTGCGCGGGATGCACCGCCTGCTGCGGTGTCGGGGAGCACGGATGCGGGGGCTGTGGGCTCGGGGGTCCCCCCGGTGCCCGCGGACCCGGGGGCGCGGTCTGACCTGGTTAGGATCGCGGATGCTGCCCGGTGCGAAGTCTATGTTTGTTTCGAAGGCCCATTGGGGGCGCATTTGAAGCAGGAGGTGCGGGACAAGATCGGCAAGGGTGAGTATGTGGAGATTTTCTCCTTGCTCCCCCTCGAGAAATTTAATTTGGACAGGGTTAAGCCGGACAGTTCCAAGAAGGACGACGAGGAGAAACGTAGGTATCGGCTGATCCCGCGCACATTTGCAAATTGGCTTCAGGCGTTCGCTATATTGGCTAGCGTGATAGGGGAAAAGAACCCCGAGCATTGCTCGGCGTTATTTTGTTACCTGGACGCGATTGGGGAGGCTCACCGAGTGTATGGAGGGCTGGCTTGGCTGCGCTATGATGAGCAGTTTCGTCAGCGTAAGGCAGTGCGGGCTGACCTGCGGTGGGATCACAAGGACATAAGCCTCTGGATGAGGCTTATGTCTGCTCCGCGGGCGCCCACTCCGTTTCTTCAGGGGGGGGCCGGGAGTGCGTCTTCCTCGGGACTGCCGGCCGGAAAGAAGTGGGGGGTGTGCTGGCCCTTTAATGAAGGGGCTTGTAAATTCGGAGGCGCGTGCCGCTTCAAGCATGAGTGCTCCGGGTGCGGCGGCACCCACCCCCTGTCCCGCTGTTTCAAAAAAGGTCAGCGTGCCAGTGCCGCCGGTCACAAAAGGGATGACGCTGGTGAACCTGGGAAGGATGCTTCCTTTCCTAAATAGGTATCCGGATGGTGCGGCGGCGCGTGGGTTAATTCTGGGTTTTCGGGACGGTTTTAGGATTCCCTGTTCTTTGGGAGGGGTGCCGCCGTTGGCCAGGAATTTGCGATCGGCTTTAGATCACCCGGGGGTTGTGGATGACAAATTGGGTAAAGAGGTGGCGCTGGGCCGGATGGGTGGTCCTTTCGAAGTGCAGCCGTGGGGGGACCTGGTGGTCTCCCCGTTGGGTGTAGTTCCTAAGAAGGAGCCGGGGAAGTTTCGCTTGATTCATCACCTGTCTTTTCCGAAAGGGGGGTCGGTCAATGATTTCATTGACCCGGAGGCGTGTACGGTTTCCTACACGTCTTTTGACGCGGCGGTACGGTGGGTCAGGCGGTATGGTCGTGGGGCTCTCATGGCCAAGGCGGATGTGGAATCGGCGTTTCGCCTTCTGCCGGTCCACCCGGACAGCTTCCGGCTGTTGGGATGCCATTGGCGGGGCAAGTTTTATGTGGACTTGTGCCTGCCCATGGGTTGTTCCATTTCATGCGCCTATTTTGAAGCTTTTAGTTCATTTTTGGAATGGGTGGTGAGAGATATTTCGGGCCTGGAGTCGGTCATCCACTATTTGGATGACTTTCTGTGCGTGGGCCCGCCTGCCTCCAATGTGTGTGCGATTCTTCTGTCCACGTTGCAGCACATTGCGGGCAGGTTCGGGGTGCCGTTGGCGGGGGATAAGACGGAAGGCCCGGTGACGGAATTGAGTTTTTTGGGAATCGTGATTGATTCTAGGGCAATGGAGTGTCGCTTGCCAGAGAATAAATTACGGGATCTGCAGGCGGAGTTGGCAGGCATGCAGGGCCGGCCGAAGGTTCAGCTTCGGGCCCTGCAGTCCCTGTTGGGCAAGCTGAATTTCGCTTGCCGGATCATCCCTATGGGCCGTGTGTTCTGCCGACGGCTGTCGGGGGCCACTGCCGGGGTAACCGCCCCTACCCACTTTGTGCGTTTGCGAAGGGAACACCGGGAGGACCTGCGGGCTTGGCATGAATTTTTGGAGTCGTATAATGGGCGGGCTATGTGGATGTCGGGGCCAGTGAGCAACTTCGATGTGGAGTTGGTTACTGACGCGGCTGGCTCAACGGGTTATGGGGCATTTTTCCGGGGTCGGTGGAGTGCGGAACCTTGGCCACGCTCATGGGAGGTTGCGGGGTTGTTGGGCAATTTGGTTTTGCTAGAATTGTTCCCGATAGTGGTGGCATTGGAGCTGTGGGGGGCGGAGTTTCGTAATTTGAAGTTGCGCATCAATTGCGATAACATGGGGGTGGTCCAGGTCCTCAATCGGATGACTGCTTCCTCCCCCCCGGTCATCCGGCTGCTGCGACACCTGGTCTTTCGCTGTTTGCGGCTCAATGTTTACGTTTATGCTGTGCACATACCTGGGGTGGAGAATTCTTTGGCTGACTCGCTCTCTCGTTTTCAGTGGGACAAGTTCCGGCAGCTGGCGCCGGGAGCGGAGGAGTCGGGGGCGCCATGCCCCGGGTGGATGTGGGAACTTCCCTTGGAATCGCCGGAGGTTGGTTAAAAAGGTCGTTGAGTGAGGCTACATGGTCCGCTTATTCTAGAGTGTGGGCGGAATGGTGGGCGTTCCTGCGGGAGGTTGGAGTGGCTGGTCGGGGCTCCGACCGGCGCTGGGTGGTACTGTACTAGGTTGCCCGGAACATTGAGACGGGCCTGTCTCCCGCGTCTATTGAGCGGAAGCTGGCGGGGTTGGCCTTTTTGTTCAAACTGTGGGGGGAGCCGGACGGGACGAAGGATTTTTGGGTGAGGCAAACGTTGAAAGGGTACAGGAGGGATTGGAAGGGTAGGGATGCGCGCCGGCCGGTGTCATTTGACAATTTGGTGGCAATTTGTTCTCGGCTGGTGGACGTTTGTTCGTCTGCTTACGAGACCGCTCTGTTTACGGCAGCGTTTTCGTTGGCGTTTTATGGGGCTTTTAGGATTGGGGAGTTGGTGTGTCGCTCAAAACGGGTGGCTGGGGGTCTGTTGGATCAGGATGTGCAGGTGGTTGCGGATCGGGTGAGTATACGGTTGCGTAGGTCTAAGACTGATCAACGGGGCAGGGGAGTGGCGATTACGCTGCTCGCCCTGCCGGGCTCGGTAGTGTGCCCGGTGGCGGCGGTACGGGCTTTCCGGGCGGTACGGCCTGTGGGGGCGGGCCCCTTTTTGGTGCACGAGGAGGGCTCTTTTCTATCCCGTTTTCAATTTGTGTCGGTCTTTCGGCAATGCCTGAGGGCGGTGGGTTTGGATGAGCGGGACTACGCGTCCCACTCTTTTCGGATTGGGGCGGCCACGGAAGCGGCTCGATGTGGGCTGGAGGAGGCGGTGGTGCGCCGGATTGGTAGATGGGAGTCCCGGAGGTTCCGGTCCTATGTCCGGCCGCAGTTGCTACTGGGGTAAGGAGGGTGCGGCTGGGGGTTGTTTGCTGTGGGATTTATGGGGGGGAGGACTGTGCTTGTAACATTCCTTTGGTTGTTGTGTTATTTCTCTTGTTTTCATTCCAGATGGAGGTTCTCAACGCCTCGTTTGGATCCTGGGGCATTCGTACGTCTGCTGGGGGGCCAGGAGAGGTGATTCTCTACCAGCAGGCAGGCAATTGGGTATCCCCAGGGAGGTAGCTAGGGTGATGTGGTTGGGTTTCCCGGGCATGAGGTGGGAGCGTGTCATGAGGGAGGTGGAGCGCTTCGCTTTGAGGGATAGGCCCCCGGATGTGCTGGTTGTTCATGCGGGGGGCAATGACCTGGGAGTTCGGAAAGTGAAGGACATTTTGGCGGATATCAAGGCTGATGTGTTGCGCATACGAGTCCTGTTCCCGGGCACCATTTTGGTGTGGTCGGACATTGTGGCCAGAACGGTGTGGCGGGGGGCCAGGTCTTTAGCCAGCCTCGAGAAAACTAGGATTAGGGTTAATAAGGTTGTTGGGCGGTTTGTAGTGCGGAACGGGGGCATTGTGGTAAGACACAGGGAATTGGAGGTGAATGTAGGGCTTTATCTTAGGCGGGATGGCGTTCATCTATCGGATGTGGGGATTGACCTCTGGTCCTTTGGCTTACAGGAGGGCATACAGAAAGCTCTTCGGGTGTGGGGCGGCCCTCAAGGTTGAGGGGGTCACCCTTTCGGGCTGTGGCGGTGTGTTTTCTGGTGGTTTCTGACGGTAGACAGGTACTCAGAAGGGATCTGAGGGTGTGGGGGGCTCATCTAACGATCGGCCCCTCTGGGTATTCCTGAACGTTGGAGGGAATACGGTTATGTTCACTGGCGGAAGTTGTCTCCGACCGGTCACAGGTGGAGGCCTTTGGGAAGTTGGTCAGGTGTACCGCAGTGATTGGATATTGGTTTAAGTGTGGTCACCGTCAGAGATCACCAGAATGGGCAGTTAATGTTAATTAAAATGTGGTTTAATGTTAATAAAGTTATTTATATTTATATTTATATATTTATATATATTTATATATTTATATATTTTCATATTTACAAGTTATTGGAGTAATTTTGAGTTATGTTTAATAAAGGCTGTTGTGGCCAGTTTACTCCAACCTATGGTGTGGTCTCGTTTCTAATAGATAAGGAATAGTATAAGGGGAACATTCAGACTACACTAGTCAAGGAATAGTATAAGGGGAACATTCAGACTACACTAGTCATGTGCTGTGACATCTGCATGCAGTGCTCCCAGATCACCAAATAACCAGAAGTGCCGCCTCCTTACCGGATAACCAGGATCTCTATGAAAAAAAGATCAAATGCGCTTGCACACATATGTAAGGTCACTCCAAGGGTTCACTGCCAATATCCAAACATGTCCAATTAATCCAAACTTGGTTAGAATACCCAGAGATAGTAGGAAGAGAACAACATTTCTTCAGAGACAGTAGGAAGAGAACAAAAGGAGACCATAGAGTAGTATTGCTAAAACTTCATAATATATTATATGTACATTATACTCATAAAAATCACAGTGTATATAAAGCATCTAATGCCTTCCTGTTGCACACCGGTGGGCGTAATTATGTCACAGGCCACTGACACCATCCTGTCACTTTGGCCTGAAAGTCAAAATATCTATTTTAGAAAAAAAGATCTTTAATTTGATTTTAAACTATGGCAGCAAACTGGACTACTATAAGTGATGATGTTTGAATGCTGTACTTAAAGCACAATGGAGATACTTATTTTTTTACACAGTGACATATCAAATGGGTCCTAATTTCCAAGGTCACACTCTGGGAAGTACAACCCTAAGTTTGCTCAGGATGAAAGTTTCTCTGATGCTGCTTCACTACTATTTATCAGCATGGTTTAAGAGCATGGCATCACAGTCAGGGCTATTACTTCAATCCAGTATGTTTTCAGCATGCACCTATCTCATCAATTTCAATTTCTCTTGCAATATCTCATGGCAGGGAATGGTAAGTTAATGTAGAAGACAACTGCATTTTAGTGGACCCCAAGCTGCTATCTTCTTTTTTTTTTTGTCATCACTTAGAACACAGGAAGCATCATATGGGGGAGGATACTGGCAGGATCATCAGATATTTCCTAAGGCTTCATGCACACGAGACGCAGATGCAAACTCTGCTGGACACATGTTTTTAAAAGCTGAAACCGGCGTTTAGAAACGCGCGTTTTGCCGCGATTTTTACCGTGATTTAGCGGCGTTTTACCGCGTTTTACCGCGTTTGCGTCTAGAAGCGTTTAGTTAAGCTAACATCATAGACCCGCCCCAGCTCAAAAATCAGTATTATTAACTATTTCAGCAATTTTGTGAGACCAGAGTGAGTAGCAGCAGCTGTGAGAGCTGCAGTGTACTTGTATTTAGCGTGTCACTTGCCACGGCACCTGCCACAAGTTGTGGATTGTCCACTTGCCACGTCACTTGCCACGTCATCTGCCACAAGTTGTGGATTGTCCAACTGCCACGTCACCTGCCACAAGTTGTGGATTGTCCACTTGCCACGTGACTTGCCACATCACCTGCCACGTCACTTGCCACGTCACCTGCCACAAGTTTTGGATTGTCCACTTGCCATGTCACTTGCCACAAGTTGGGGATTGTCCACTTGCCACATCACCTGCCACGTCACCTGCCACAAGTTGTGGATTGTCCACTTGCCACGTCACTTGCCACATCACCTGCCACGTTACTTGCCACGAGATGTGGATTGTTCACTTTCCACGTCACCTGCCATGCCACCTGCCACAAGTTGTGGATTGTCCACTTGCCACGTCACCAGCCACATCACCTGCCACAAGTTGTGGATTGTCCACTTGCCATGTGACTTGCCCCATCACCTGCCACGTCACTTGCCACATCACCTGCCACAAGTTGTGGATTGTCTACTTGCTACATCACTTGCCACATCACCTGTCACGTCACTTGCCACGTCACCTGCCACAAGTTGTGGATTGTCCACTTGCCACGTCACTTGCCACATCACCTGCCACGTTACTTGCCACGAGATGTGGATTGTTCACTTTCCACGTCACCTGCCATGCCACCTGCCACAAGTTGTGGATTGTCCACTTGCCACGTCACCAGCCACATCACCTGCCACAAGTTGTGGATTGTCCACTTGCCATGTGACTTGCCCCATCACCTGCCACGTCACTTGCCACATCACCTGCCACAAGTTGTGGATTGTCTACTTGCTACATCACTTGCCACATCACCTGTCACGTCACTTGCCACGTCACCTGCCACAAGTTGTGGATTGTCCACTTGCCACGTCACCTGCCACGTCACTTGCCACAAGTTGTGGATTGTCCACTTGCCACGTCACCTGCCACATCACTTGCCACGTCACCTGCCACAAGTTTTGGATTGTCCACTTGCCACGTCACTTGCCACGTCCCCTGCCGCAAGTGGATTGTCCACTTGCCACGTCCCCTGCCACAAGTGGATTGTCCACTTGCCACATCACTTGCCACGTCACCTGCTACAAGTTATGGATTGTCCACTTGCCACGTCACATGCCAGTCACCTGCCACAAGTTGTGGATTTTCCACTTGCCACGTCACCTGCCAGGTCACTTTCCGCGTCACCTGCCAGGTCACTTGCCACGTCACCTGCCACAAGTTGTGGATTGTCCACTTTCCACGTTTCTTGCCACTTCACCTGCCACGTCACTTGCCACAAGTTGTGGATTGTCCACTTGCCACATCACTTGCCACCTGCCATGTCACTTGCCACGTCACTTGCCACCTGCCATGTCACTTGCCACAAGTTGTGGATAGTCCACTTGCAATTGCAATTGTTTAAAATATTTTTCTAATGGTTTTTCATCATTTGCAATAATTTTTGAGATTTTTAATGTAAAAAAAAAAGGTCACCTTTAAAAACGCTTATAAACGAAAACGCGGCAAAACGCAGTAGCGGCGTTTTGCCGCGTTTATACCGCGTTTTGCCGCGTTTTGAAACGTGGAAACTTTTGCGTCTGAACCCATTTTTTTGCTTCTGGAAAAACGAGGTTAAACGCAACTGCATAAAAACGGCAAAAAACGAGACTGTGTGCATGGATACATAGGATAACATTGAATGAGTTCAGGAGCAGTTGAAAAAAGTGTCCAACTGCCTCTAAAAATGCGTTTAACTGCGTCTCGTTTGCATGAGGCCTAACTCTTTACTATACTAATAATAATTAGAAGGATTGACATCCTATTTTAAATGTGCCAAAGAACTGTATAAAAGTTTTTATTTATAGTTTTCACACTGTAAAGTCTATCTAAATTTCATGTCAGAGTAAGACTATTCTGTAAACAAGATGACAACACTGATGTGTTATTTTACTGCACAATGAACAACATTTTCACCCTGTTAATGGAAGTAAAAAAATAATGGATCCATTATCAGAGTTAACAGATATTAAAACTATATTAGATAAGCAAATAAGAAAGAAACACCACTTAATAGAAACTTTAAGATATCCATCTTTTTGGACGACCTCCTCCTAACACTCACCTACACACCCACATGCAGTATATCATTCCCTAAACTCCATAGTGTGCACAATTAGTATTGTTTGTTCTCTGGCTTTAAAATTAACAACACCAAAATAGAGTCCCTTCCTCTCAATATGCCTTATCATTTCAACGACTATCTCAATTGTTCCCTTACATGTGGAAGCCCTCCACATTAAAATACCTAGGCGCTAATCTCACACCTACCTACAACACGCTTTACAAAGCAAATTGCCCTCCTCTATACAACAACGTCAATGCTCTCCTCTCTAGGTGGAAAACCTATAAACTCTCCCTTCTATGTAAAATAGCAACCATTAAAGGGACAACCCTACCCAAATTCCTTTACTTTTTTGAGATGCTGTCCTCTATCTCATCACCTCACCTTAAAAAAACTCCAAAACAAGTTTTTTTTATTTTCTTCTGGAACTCCAAAAGACATTTAATTGCTAAATCTGTTCTTTACATTCCTGGAACAAGGAGACCTGGCCTTCCTGAATGTTGCTAAATACTATCTGGTTGCTCATCTATGTTCCCTTCCTTTCTGATACACCCCGTGCCTATAACTCCTGGACAGACGTGGAAAAGCTATGGTTGACCCCTATCCAGCTGAACTATATGCTGTGGAGAAGTGATGCTAATTTTGATCACTCCCACCTGCTGGGACCTACGTCCCTTTTTACGAACCTTATGGAAATATACTAAGCAATTATATCCTCTTACTTCGGGTGCCTCGTTGGCAACCTCAGATGTTCCACTTCTGGAAAGAAAAGACCTTATTCAATGAATGTTAGAATCATATAATTGAGCTCTTTCCTGAAGGAAGCCTATGGTCTCCATAGACATTACTTCTTTATCTACCTACAAATGTACCACTATGCACAATCCCTCACAAAGTTCATTCAATTCTCCAAATTGGCATGATTCAAAATAACCTGTATAGTGGGCCTGTCCTCCAAGGGATTAATCTATAAAATCCTCATCTCCTCCCCTATCCACACTTTAGTTCAGCAAACCTATATGAGAAAGTGGGAGCAGATTCTGGGGAAGAGTTACAATTGAAGACATGGCAACTGATATGGCCTCAAGTCTCTAAAAGCTCAATTTGCACCCTAAACAAAGAAAACCAGTACAAAATTCTCTTTCACTGGTACCAATCCCCAGATCTGTTCCACTCCATTTATCCTTTGGCTGATAATCGTTATTGGCGATGCAAAAAGGAAATTGGTACAGTTCCACACATCTATTGGTCATGCCTTCTGATCATCCCTTACTGGCGGATGGTTCACACTCTTGTTCACTCCATCTTTGGATCCTGGATCCCATTCAACCTTAAAAGGTTCTTTTAGGACTCCAGCCACAAACATTTTCTAAAATAAAAAAATAAAAATCTTCTATCTCCGATGTTGACAGCAGCAAGGTGCTTAGTTGGACTTAAATAGAAAAGATGGGAGCCTCCCTCTTTGGTTTAGTTGTATACCATGTTCCAGGATATAAAAAGGATGGAATACCTAACTGCCTTCCTAAACAATTCCTTAGACATGCATTCAAGGAGTTTGGGAGCCGTGGAACGTCCTGGAAACCCCCCACATCCGATCCACTTCCCATAGCTTATTATACTACCTGTCGTAGATTATGAGGCAGTGATCATCTCTGAAAGGCTGGGAGCCATGACAGGTAGATATCTTATTTTACCCCTCCCCTCTCCTTCCTCCTAACCTTTTCCGTCCTTTCCCTCTCTTTGTCTTTATATTTTCCTATTTTTATTTTATGATTGGTACAGGATTTATCCAATTGGAGAACTTCGGTGTTGGTTGAGAATGAACCTCTGAGTCTACTTGCTCATCCTCCTATTGAAGGCTAGACCTGCGATTGCATATCTAAATGATGCCCTATTGAGTGACTTAATCTTTTCATTCTGAGTTATTTATTATTGGTTATCCTTGCTTTGGAACCTGTTTACCCTCGTACTACTATTGTTCTGTACCTTTTTTTTGTGTAAACATTTTTTATAAAAACTGTTAGTTTTTCACAAAAGAGTACAGACTTGTCCCTTTATTCCATTAAAGCATTTGTCCACAGCATAGTCATATTTTCTTCATAAGTTTGTATCTGAAAAGAATCAAAGATAGTACTGCATTATATATTAATATCTTCTCTTGTTTGTATTATAAAATGAATGCATTCTTTGTATTTCTTTAGCTAATTATGGAACACTGGAAATTTTTTTTTCTATCAAGAGTGTATCAGTATTCAATGATATCACAATTTCAGGAAAGAATTGTATCTAGAATGTAAAAACTGCAACAACCCACGGAACAAACAGGCGTGGGTTTGCCAACTATAAAATTCCATGGCATGAAAATGTTTTTATTCAGGGTGCCCTTGTATAATCAGATTCATCTTCTTTTACTATATACGTCTTTTTATTATTAAAAAAATACATACTGTGCTTACATACATACCACAGTATGATTAACCCTTCATTTTTTTAATCAACTATCCACATTACTTATAATCACAGTGACTTAAAAAAGATGACTACACCCTGTAAATTATTTCTTAATCACACTCTTTACTTCAGCTTAAAGTGGTTCTAAAGGCAGGACATATTTATCCTAATGCACTCCCTGCATTAAGTTAACCACTTGCCGACCGTATAACCTACATATACGGTGGCAAGGTGACTCTGCGCAGGGTCACTTACCTAGAGCTGCTTCGGTACAGAGGAAGAAAGGCAATATGCCCATGTAAACAAGGCAGATTGCCGTTCTGTCAGTACAGAAGTCATGGATCCTGTGTTCCTGTAAAACAGAAACACCAATCCATGCCTTTCATTGGTAAAAGCACCTCCCCCAACTACACTGAAACACCAGCTAGGCACACATTTAACCCTTTGATCGCCCCTGATGTTAACCCCTTTCCAGCTAGTGTCATTAGTACAGTCACAGTGCATATTTTTTAGCACTGATCACTGTATTCGTGTTACTGGTCCCTAAAAAGTGTCAGTTAGTGTCCGATTTGTCCAGTGCAATATTGCAGTCCCACTCTAAGTCACTGATCGCCGGCATTACTAATAAAAAGATAAAAAATAAAAATAAATATATAAAAATTTCCAATCGTTTATGGACGCTATACCTTTTGCGCAAAGCAATCAATATACGCTTATTGGGTTTTCTTTTTTTTTTACCAAAAATATGAAGCAGAATACATATTGGCCTAAATGTATTAAGAAATTCAATTGTTTTACTTTTTTTTTTATTGGATGAATCGTATAGCAGAAAGTAAAAAAAATATAGTTTTTTTTTTAAATTTACGTTTTTTTTTTGTTTATAGTGCGAAAAATAAATAAACGCAGAGTTGATCAAATACCACCAAAAGAAAGCTCTATTTGTGAGAAAAAAAGGACATATATTTTATTTGGGTACAGTATCGCAAGACCGCGCAATTGTGAGTTAAAGTAATGCATGGTCATGAAGGGGGGTAAATCTTCTGGGGGTCGAGTGGTTAAGAAAAGTCTCAGTATTTGTATTGCCCACTCTCCTCCATAAATACTTACCTGAGTCCTATGTCGAACCTGAGTGCCTGAGTGCAGCAGTGCTGCTCTCTCTCCCCTCACAGGACTCAGTGAGAGCAACGGGAGCCATTGGCTCCTGCTGCTGTCAATAAAATCCTATGAGGAGAGAGTGGGGGCAAGGCTGAGCCATGATGTATGTGTCTGAAGATGAACACAGCCTGGCTTGGGAGCGAGCCCGCAAGGTTTGGGGCGACTCTGTGCAATACAATTGCACAGACCAGGCAAGTTTAACATATTTGTTATTTTAGATTAAAAAAACAGGTTAAACTTTTCAACCACTTTAAAACAACCCGAAAGCTTAAGTGGTGCAAGAATCGCTGTTTTTTATACCTAAAATTTGTAAAAATAAAGCTCTGGCTGAGTAATATAATGAGGCAGTCATCTTACTTGCTTTTTCCAGCTGAGACATTAACGACAATGGGTAACGCTTAGATGATATTAACAAACTGAAAGAAAAACTGCAGTTGAAGTATAACGCCAACCAAAAGTTTGTAATTTTAGTTTTGAAAAGGATGGGGAAAGGTTGGAACTTATTTTCAGGTTTTTACCGCTGGCTCTTACACTTACCACTGGGGTCATTTACCTTTACTTCCTGTTGTCACCTAGATATGTGTAAATCTTAAAAATCAATATCATCAATTATTTTTCAGTAAAGCAAGGTAGGGCACAAAGCAAAATCTATTCAAGGCTACCAATAGCAGTAAAACCTGGTAATGATTCTAACTTTTACCAAATCTATACAAAACAAACACAAAACACTTTTACTGTTAGTTTGTAATATATAAATTATTCAGTGTTCCTAGTCTGGGCACATGTACATGTTAAAATTTGACAGCTTCCCATCCACCGTATGCATATATAGAATACGTCCTCCGACAGGAGTATTTTTTATCAAAGTATTATTTTTTGAGCCAGCTATTCCCTACAGAGTTTAGGTGTGCTGCCACCCTCTGCCTTTACTAATAGACCCCAGGTCTCTCCATAAAGTGGACCTGTAATGGCCCATGCTATCACAAGAGATGATTTTGTTGTTTTTTCCCTTGTGAAAGCAATAAAGTTCAATAAAAAAAAAAAGATGCAGTGTCAAAAATGTAAATAAAATAAATAATAAAATACAAATTTTTTGCACCTGTCCCCCTGTGCAAACGCGCATGTAGGTGCATGTAAATAGTGATTGCACCACCCATGAGAGGTATTGACGCGAATGTCAGAGTGAGAGCAATAATTCTAATGCCAGACCTCCTGTGTAACTCTAAACTGGTAACCTATAAAGGCAAAGGCCTTTAAAGCATTGCCTATGGAGATTTTTAGGTACTGAAGTTTGTCGCCATTCCATGGGCACATGCAATTTTAATGCACAGCATATTTTACATTTTACAAAAACAAAAAAAATGGTTATTTACGTGCAGTAAAATTTATTAAAGTGTATTTTTTCTTAAAAATGTGCATGTATTAAAACTGCTGTGCAAATTTTGAGAGATATAAAAAATTGCATCAACAACCATTTTATTCAAATGGGTGGTTGAGGGATTTAGGAAAATGTTCTTGCCCCTGGGCTTGATGTTGGGTCTCATTATCTCTGCAGGTGAAACCAAACCAGTGTGTGCAGGTGGTCTATGTATAATAATGTATTAGTAACTATTCTATATTCTATATAAAGTATACATTTATTCTATGTCTACTTTTGATTTAAATGCTTGTCAAGTATTTGTTAAAATGTACAATGAAAGAGCATGGGTGGCAGGGTCTCTTGCATTGATTATGTCTAGGCGATCAGGAATAGACTGTATGCTGTGCAGAGCCTGGGATTGTATGAAATAAGTCAAGGGGCCATTCTAAGTACTGTGTGACCTTGTGTGGCAGCAGTAGAGGCTTCTTTGGCAGTCTGCCTCTTTAAGTGTAAATACTGCTGAAGGAACAATTAAATCCTATCTATATAAGTGATAAGCACTCTCTTTAAAACTTAATGAATGTCATTAGCCCTTAAAACCATGATATATGAGGAGTTTGACAGTGCACTGAACAGTGCACAGTAGCCACTCCGAGGAATATACTGTATATAGTTATGCTAGGTATATATTATGTGATGTTACAAGTCAATGTTGTAGGTTTAAAGTGCTTGTAACCTTAAAAAATAATTCACAGCCAGCCCCTCTGTTTTATGCAGCCATAACACACTGTGTAAATGTCTTTTTAAAACTATGCAGCTAAATACCTTTTTTTTTAGATATCTTCAGTCCGGTCACGTGACTCTCAGCCAGGGAGGTCACGTGACTGCCGTGCTGCCTGCTCAGCCCATCCCGCTTTAGCCCTTAGATGGGGAGGAGAGCAGCCAGGAGTTATGTGACTGGACTGAAGATATCTGAAAAAAGGTATTTAGAGGCATAGTTTTAAAAAACACTTACACAGTGTGTTATGGCTGCATAAAAGACAGAGGCTGGCAGTGACATTCTTTAAGGTTTTCTCTACTACTAATAGTGGCAGGAGGGGGCGGGTGGAGACGGCTCACACAGACACAGGAGCTGACAGGCAGAGGGGGGGGGGGGGGGGGAGAGGAGATCAGCACGTAAACTGACCATGGTAATCAGGGCTCAGTAGCTATGATTACCGTGGTCAGCACACAGAGGGGACACAGGTACTGGCAGGATCAAACAGGTTTTTTACAGCTTATCGAGGGACAGGTTAGACAGCACAAGCACTGTGCTCTTTTACTATGCTATGAGGGAACAGGATGTTTTTGTTTTTTTAGGGTTACAACCACTTTAAGACTCGGTTCACACTATGAACCACATGTTACTCTCGCAGGAATTGCATCACATTCCTGTTCAATTCACATGTGATTCAGTGTGGTGTGATTTGAGCTCATTCATTTTGAATGGGTTCAAATTGCACCACATCACACCAAAGTCATGAATGCAGCAATTTAAAAAATCGCACTGCAACTGGATCACATAGTACATTTATACCATGTGATCTGGTGTGATCCAGTGGGGGCAAATGCACTGTGTTTGCGACCTGAATTTGGGGTGTCATTAAGATTTCACTGACACCCATTGCAGATGGTAAGGGCAGTTTAATTTGAATGCGGGGTGGAAAACATGCACAGATAGTGGGGTTTTATGCACCGCATTAGTGTCAACCAAGGCTAAATGTCACTTGCTATTATAAGATGGTATTAAAAGATGTACAAATAAAGATAACCAAAATATTCTATGAAAATAGGTAGGAGTTGTCATGAAGATCTTTCAGAATTCTGGAAAATTTCATTTTTATTAATTCAGCAGAATAGTGGTAAAAAATAGAGCCAGACTCTAGGTAAACAAAAAGTCCTCCCTTGCAGTGGGGCTGCACTCAGGGTTTTTGGTTTAGTCCCTGCATCACTCTTGATGATATCAGAGAACCGTAGACCACTGGAGGGTAGGGGAGAAGAGGCTGTGGGGACTGATCTAGCAGCAAACAAGGGCCTACTAAACATTAGAGGTGCGCATCTTCACTGGTCTCATGATTCGATTAGATTACGATTATCCTGTCCACGATTCAATTTGATTCGATTTCGCAATGCAAAACTTCCAAAACTTCGAGCAGTCAGAAAAACTCTGTTTTTCTCCAGTGTCCGAGGGATGGTGGGATCAGTGGCAGAGCGATGATGGGATTAGAGGCAGAGGGATGATGGGATCAGAGACAAAGGAATGGTGGGATCAGAGGCAGAGGGATTAATGGGATCAGAGGCAGAGGGATGGATGGGATCAAAGGCAGAGGGATGGATTGGATCAGAGGCAGAGGGATGGCTGGGATCAGGCAGAGGGGGGATTGGGATCAAAGGCAGTGGGGTGGATGTGATCAGAGGCAAAGGGTGGGATGGGTTCAGAGGCAGAGGGATGACTGGGATCAGGCAAAGGGATGTCTGGGATTAGGCAGAGAGAAGGTGGGATCAGTGGCAGAGGGATGGATGGGATCAGGCAGAGGGATGGATGAGATCAAAGGCAGAGGGATGGATGGGATCAGAGGCAGAGGGATGGCCAGGATCAGGCAGAGAGATGGTGGGATCCAGTGGGGTAGCGTGGGTTGTCAGCCCCTGAGGCAAGCCAAATAATTTGCGCCCCCTAACCTGTAGGTTTTGAGCACTCTGATTCCCTTTCTACAATAGTACTGACCAGCCTGATTCCTACACTGACCACTACACTAACCTACCTGATTCCTACACTGACCTACCTGACTACTGCACTAACCTACCTGATTCCTACACTGACCACTACTCTGACCTACCTGATTCCTACACTGACTTACCCGACCACTACTACACTGACCTGCTTGATTCCTACACTGACCTACCTGACCTGATCAAGAGGACTGCCCACTGAACCCGGAAAGGGCTGGCAGGCCTCTCGATGCCGCCAGATAGGACATCAGGTGATGCAGGCGGAGCTGTGGCCGGACATGAGATGATCTTAGCGGAGCAATACTGGATCCACTGTATGGGTGAGTATCTGAAATGTGCATATAATACCATCAGGTAAGTAGGGTAAAAAAAAAAATTTGACAGAAGAGGTATAGGACAACAGGGTAATCTTGGTAATGCTTCTCCCGGGCAAGCTACATCCTAATTCCACCTCCCATTCTCTGATGTAATAAGGAGTTGTGGTGGAGGTCTTATCAGGTATAAGTATGTATAACGTAGAGAGTGCGCTTTACCATCTCTGTCTAGATATATACTGAAGTTTCAAACCTGGAGAGTGAATCAGAAGAACCTAACATCTTAAAGCCATCTGAATTATGTCCTGCTGAAGAGAGCACAAGATTGTCTGTAGGTACCCCTGCCAGTGAATGTATTTAATTTCTGTATATATGTACTGTTAAAAAACAAAGACATTGAATATTTACTGAAATATCTTTGCTTGTATATTGTACCTTCATTCAGAGCACACCATAGAACATTTTCCTTCCTAAAAGGCTTATTTATCAAAATGCTGTGTTCTTGTAGATATAGTGTGCTTTATTAAGGGCTAAAGGACACTGCACATACATTCTATCTGCTTCCAGAACTTTCCCAGCCTGTTTTTGTGAGTCTCTTTATTATCTATATAGAAGCACTGTTTGAGTTAAAAAACAAAGGGCAAAAATGTTGTTTTGGACAGAATAGATAAGAATTGTAGCTTGTGACTCCAATAAGACAAATCTCCCTTCGGTCCCTTTAATTTTAGGAGAGAATGAGGGTAACCAGAACAGGAAGGCACAGGCAGCAATATACATCTGATGGACGCTCTCACTTTACCCTGCGCAGTAAAAATTGTTTTTGTTGCTGGCTTGATCCCCATTGGATCTTGATGGAGTATCTAACCATTTCTCAACGTATCCAAAAGTGAATAATATTTTTTTTTATGCATTTTAGGCAGCCTACCTTTGTAATATCTTTGTTCTATGATTAAACCCTAGAAGGGTGAAACATATTAGAGGGGGTTTCCTGATGGGTGGAGAGGCAGCTGAAGCCATTTTGTGATCATTTGTTTTGTGATTCACTATAATGGTGTATGTGATCATGGAAAACATTTGTGCTTACTCCCTGTTGTACATCCAAATACAAGAAAATTAAAGACGCCTCTGCAGTTAAAGATGCAATTTTTCCTGTAATATTGTCATTCAAAATATTCAGGTACCATAGCAGGGAACCTGCTTTCATTAATTCCTGCAGTCATAGAGGTTCCATCCTATACTTAAGCAATGCTGATTGGCTGCTGTTAGACACTATTCCTCTTTTCTTCTCATTATCTTTCTCCAGGTTCAATGAATGAGCCTCAAGGTGTTGGGAATTATGTGGCCACACAGACTTGTGGTCATAAAAATGTATGTAAAAATGAGGGCCTTGGGAGGCACATAATTGAAATCTAGCCTCAGTTAAGCTCTAAGGTAAAACCTACTGATTGTTAAGTCTGGATGCTCAAAAGATTAGGGTTCATTGATCCTTAGGGAAATGCTGTTTCAGTATGAATAGCTGCTCAGAGTGATTGCCTGTAGTATCATGGCGGCAACAACACAAAATCTTCATCAACTTGCTATTGTTAGGTACCAGAAAGGTAGATATTCGTTTTAAAAAGGCATGTTAATTTACCCTGCACACAAGGTTCATCGATTAGAGGTCTGGGGGACCCCTAAAACCAGTTCACCAGGGAGGGAGTGACATCCTACTTGCCCCACATGTTATCTCTGTGGGGGTAGACCATGCTTTTTTTAAACACACAGGTTCAGCACTATCCATAGACAATCACTGTATTTTCAACACAAAAATATTTGGTTGCACAAACAAAAATCAGGCAGAGTTAAATCAAAAATAGGTTGACAGAATGTCAGGATAATTTGTAGTAAACGGTAACTAACATTCACCCTTTTTTCACCCAAATATAGTGACTGTAAACCATGAACACCTTTTACAATTGAAGAACAGATGTTGAATTTCTGAAAATGTATTTGTCACTGGGTGACAAATAGTGCAATCTTCACTAACTTAGCTTGATATGTAGGGTGAACATTCACCATTGAATTCTCTGTAAATTTGAATAATTCTTATATCATATACCTGTGTGTACACATATGTCCCATTTGCTATAAACAATATCTATTTATAACTTTTCTTTCTGGTTCACTGAGGGACATAGGATTCAGAGACTAATGGGTAGGGATGAGCTTCGTGTTCGAGTCGAACACTGTGTTGAAGGTACACAGAACACCCACTAACTGCTTCAGACGCCAACACACTACACAAGGCCGGCGCGCTGGCGGCCTTATATAGTGTGGGGCGTTTACTACACAGCCTGAGCTATGATTGGCCACAGGCATCCTGCCTGTGGCCAATCATGGCTCTCCTCGCTGCCGGCGCTGTGATTGGCCAAGCATGCGGGGTCACAGTGCATGCTTTGCCAATCATGAGCCAGCAATGCACTGCGCCATCGCAGTGCATTGTGGGCCGTGAGCGCCACACGAATTTAGCGCGAACGGCCCATAACGTTCAGAATTAGCCGAACGGGCGAACAGCCGATGTTCGACTACATCGGCTGTTTGCCCGTTCGGCGAATTCCGAACGTTATTGGCCGTTCGCGCTAAATTCGTGTGGCGCTCACGGCCCACAATGCACTGCGATGGCGCAGTGCATTGCTGGCTCATGATTGGCCAAGCATGCACTGTGACCCCGCATGCTTGGCCAATCACAGCGCCGGCAGCGAGGAGAGCCATGATTGGCCACAGGCAGGATGCCTGTGGCCAATCATAGCTCAGGCTGTGTAGTACACGCCCCACACTATATAAGGCCACCAGCGCGCCGGCCTTGTGTAGTGTGTTGGCATCTGAAGCATTTAGTGGGTGTTCTGTGTACCTTCAACACAGTATACACCGATCGTTATCGGACAATTTTTCGTTCTTGCTCTTCTGTAGTGGTTGTTGTCTGCGTGCCCTAACCGCAGTATACACCGCTATATTCACCTATATAGCTAGCGATATATCTATCTTTTATAATAGAGCTTGCAGTCAGTTTTAGGAGATTGTGCGTGCTGTCTGCGTGCTCTGAACCCAGTACACACCGCTATATCCACCTATATAGCAAACTATCTTGCTCATTTTAAATAGAGCTTGCAGTCAGCGGTAGGAGCTTGTGCGTGCTGTCTGCGTGCTCTGAACTCAGTACACACCGCTATATCCACCTATATAGCAAACTGTCTTGCTCGTTTTAAATAGAGCTTGCAGTCAGCGGTAGGAGCTTGTGCGTGCTGTCTGCGTGCTCTGAACCCAGCACACACCGCTATATCCACCTATATAGCAAACTATCTTGCTCATTTTAAATAGAGCTTGCAGTCAGCGGTAGGAGCTTGTGCGTGCTGTCTGCGTGCTCTGAACCCAGTACATACCGCTATATCCACCTATATAGCAAACTATCTTGCTTGTTTTAAATAGAGCTGGCAGTCAGCGGTAGGAGCTTGTGCGTGCTGTCTGCGTGCTCTGAACCCAGTACACACCGCTATATCCACCTATATAGAAAACTATCTTGCTCGTTTTAAATAGAGCTTGCAGTCAGCGGTAGGAGCTTGTGCGTGCTGTCTGCATGCTCTGAACCCAGTATACACCGCTATATCCACCTACATAGCTCTTCTCTATTTGAGCCATCTGCCATCTGCAGGAGTTATTGGAAGTTGTGTGTGCCTCCAGCACAATATAAACTACCCAATTGCTGTTTTTCCCAACTCCCTTCAGCCCATTACCATGTATGGAAGGCCAGCAAGGAGAGGCAGACAGGCGCGAGCCGATAAAAGAGGGCAAGCAGGCTCTGTCTCTAGAGACAACAGTGCTGGTCGTGGACGCGGTGCATCGTCATCATCAGCACGTGGCCATGGGACCAGCTTGTCCTTCTTTTCGGCAGCTGGACATGTTGAGCCGCAACATGCCAACGACTTGGTAGAGTGGATGACCAAGCCCTCTTCATCCTCCTCATCCTCTTTCACCCAGTCTCAGGGTACTAGCAAAGCAGCTGTCAATGCATCGTCTTTCCTCCTCTCAATGTCATCATCAGTGACTCCTTCCCTAGACCCACCACGTCCTCCTGAGGAGTCTCCTAAAACTCTTTGAGCACAGTGTTGGGTACATGCTCCAGGAGGATGCCCAGTGTTTTGTAGGCTCTGATGATGATACTCAGCTAGAGGAAGGCAGTAGCGTGAATGCAGAGTGAGGGAATGCTCAAGAAGGACAGCAATCTGGCAGTCATGTTCCACAAGCTGCAGCATACTGCCAGGTTTGCTCCAGCGATGAAGAGGGAGGGGATGATGAGGGCACTGACTCCACGTGGGTGCTTGGTAGGAGAGAGGAGGAGGAGGAGGAGGCACATGTCCAACGAGGCAGGATGCCCTCCGGGGGGCCAGCTTAGGGGCAGCACACCGACTGAATCACACCGCAGAGCTTCGCCTGTGCAGGGCGCTGCCTCTGCGCGTTATTCTAAAAGTTATTTGTTGTGGGCCTTTTTTGAGACGAGTGCATCAGATCGCACCGCTGCTATTTGCAACATATGTCTCAAGTGTATCTCGCGTGGCCAAAACATCAGCCGCTTGGGCACCACATGCTTGACCTGACATATGTTGACCTGCCATGCAGCTCGTTGGCAAGCGTACCTCAAAGACCCACACCAAAGAACAAATCGGACCTCTCCTTGCTCCTCATCAGCTGGGATCTCCAACCCCACTAGACCTTCAGTCCTCTCTGAAACCTGCTCTGAGAGGAATGAAGGTGTAGAATTAGGTGTGTCACAGCCAAGTGCTTCTGGTCACTCTGCTAGCAGTACACCCACGTCCGATTATAGCAGGCAAATGTCCCTGCCCCAGCTGCTGGACCGGTGAAAGAAGTTCACTCCCAGCCATCCACATGCCCAGCGGTTGAATGCTAGCTTGGCTAAATTGCTAGCACTTCAACTGCTGCCTTTTCAGTTGGTAGACTCGGCCCCCTTCCGTGAGTTTGTACAATGTGCGGTTCCTCAGTGGCAGATCCCCAAACGCCACTTTTTCTCACGGAAGGCGATTCCGGCTCTCTACCGGCATGTGGAAGGCAATGTCCTTGCCTCGCTGGACAGGGCGGTCAGCGGTAAGGTGCATATTACCGCTGACTCATGGTCCAGCAGGCATGGACAGGGATGTTACCTGTCTTTCACGGCCCATTAGGTCACTCTTCTGGCAGCTGGGAAGGATGCAGGACAAGGTGCAGTAGTGTTGGAGGTTGTTCCTCCACCACGCCTCCAAAATGCTACTATTGGTTGTGACACACCTCTCTCCTCCACCCCCTCCTCTTCTTCTTCCTCCATGGCCTCTTCCAGTGCTCTGCCCTCAGAACCAGCGGTGCTCCGTAGGCGTTCCAGGGGCTACGCAAGTACGCAGGCAAAACGATGCCATGCCGTGCTTGCGCTGGTTTGTTTGGGGGACAGGAGCCACACTGGGGCGGATGTTTTGTCAGCTCTGCAGGGGCAGGCCGAGAGGTGGTTGAGGCCACGCCAGCTTAAGCCAGGAATGGTGGTTTGTGACAATGGCACCAACCTCCTCTCCGCCCTCCGACAGGGACAACTGACCCATGTGCCCTGTGTAGCTCACGTCCTTAACCTGGTGGTGCAGCGGTTCTTGGGCAGGTACCCGGGCTTACAGGATGTCCTGAAGCAGGCCAGGAAAGTCTGTGTGCATTTCCGCCGATCATTTAATGTCTGTGTTCGGCTGGCTGAGCTCCAAAAGGAGTTGAACCTGCCCAAGAACCGCCTTATATGTGACATGCCCACCAGGTGGAACTCAACGTTGGCCATGCTGCAGCGGCTGCACATGCAGCAGAGGGCCATCAATGAGTACCTGTGCGACTATGGCACCAGGACAGGGTCAGGGGAGCTCGGTTTTTTCTCACCACGCCAGTGGGGCATGATCATGGATGCATGGACTGTCCTGTCACCATTTGAGGAGGCCACAAGGATGGTGAGCAGTGACAGTGCATGCATCAGTGACACTGTACCTCTTGTCCACCTCTTGGAGCATACACTGCGTGGAATAATGGACAGGGCACTTGAGGCAGAACAGAGGCAGGAAGAGGAGGACTTCCTTGCCTCTCAAGGCCCCCTTTATCCAGACAGTGTTCCTGCTGTGCCACCCATCACAAAGGAAGAGGATGAGGAGGAGGAAGAGGAGGAGGAGGATGATTGTGTCAGCATGGAGGTGGAGGCTGGCACTCAGCATCAGCAGCAGCAGCAGCAGTCTTGTAGGGATGATTTACAGTCCCAAGAAACCCGTGGACTTGTACGTAGCTGGGAGGAGGTAGCTGCGGATCATGTTGTCCTTAGTGACCCAGAGGACTCCGGACCGAATGCCTCAGCTAACCTACACTGCATGGCCTCCCTGATCCTGCAAAGCCTGCGGAAGGATCCTCGTATTCTTCGGATCAAGGAGAGGGACCATTACTGGCTGGCCACTCTCCTTGATCCACGGTACAAGGGTAAGGTTGCCGACCTTATCTTGCCATCGCAGAGGGAGCAGAGGATGAGACGTCTCCGGGAGGCCTTGCAGAAAGGTCTGTGCAACGCGTTCCCAGAGACTGGGAGGTTACAAACTCCTGGACAATGTGTTGCTGAGGCATCGGTCAGAAGGAGCGGTGGAGAAGGTGGCCATCTGACTGATGCTTTCAGACAATTTTTTAGTCCGCAGCCCCAAGGTAGGATCGGTTCAAGCAACCATCGCCAGCGTCTGATTTACATGGTGCAGGAATACCTAGGGGCAAGGTCAGACTTGGACACCTTTCCCACCGAAAATCCTCTGGCTTACTGGGTCTTGAGGATGGATCACTGGCCAGAGCTTGCACAGTATGCAATTGAGCTACTGGCCTGTCCTGCATCCAGCATTCTTTCAGAACGCACCTTCAGTGCTGCTGGTGGCTTTGTTACCGATCACATGGTGCGCCTGTCCACCGAATCAGTTGATCGACTGACCTTCATCAAGATGAATCAGTCTTGGATCACCCACAGCTACCAAGCACCTGAAGCTGATGTAACCGAATATTTTTTTTTGAAATATCACATCCCTTCAAGACTGCCTATGCTGATGCTGAGTGACTGTCCTGTTATGTTGATTGTCTATCCTCTTCCTCCTCTGCTGATATGTTGGAAGAACATTTCTGGTTTTGGGTGATGCCATCAGCCCAATTTTTCTGCCCCTGTTTAACAGGGGCGTTTAATTACAATTTTTGATGCAATGCTTTGCAGCAGGGCTAATTCCTGCACTAAAACTAGAGTATATGGGAGAGGTTGCAGTGTGGTGGCACCAGCACCATTGCCTAAGGCCCAATTTTTCTGCCCCTGTTTAACAAGGGCGTTTAATTACAATTTTTGATGCAATGCTTTGCAGCAGGGCTAATTCCTGCACTAAAACTAGAGTATATGGGAGAGGTTGCAGTGTGGTAGCACCAGCACCAGTGCCTAAGGCCCAATTTTTCTGCCCCTGTTTAACAGGGGCGTTTAATTACAATTTTTGATGCAATGCTTTGCAGCAGGGCTAATTCCTGCACTAAAACTAGAGTATATGGGAGAGGTTGCAGTGTTGTGGCACCAGCACCAGTGCCTAAGGCCCAATTTTTCTGCCCCTGTTTAACAGGGGCGTTTAATTACAATTTTTGATGCAATGCTTTGCAGCAGGGCTAATTCCTGCACTAAAACTAGAGTATATGGGAGAGGTTGCTGTGTCGTGGCACCAGCACCAGTGCCTAAGGCCCAATTTTTCTGCCCCTGTTTAACAGGGACATGTAATTACAATTATTGATATAATATTTCACAGGAGGGCCCCTTCCTGTGCCCACCCAGAGTAACTGTGAGGACTTATAGTGTTGTGGCACCAGCACCACAACCCCTAAAGGTAAATTTTTCTACCACTGTTCAACAATGGCATGTAATTACAATTCTTGATATATTCGTTCACAGCAGGGCGCTCCAGCGCCCACCAAGAGTCACTTTGAGGGCTTACAATGTTGTGGCAAAACCAACACCTTGTTCCGCCATTTCTGCAGAGCATATATACTTTCAAACATCCAACTTACAAACATCTCCTACTTTTAAACGGAAGGATACAACAGCAAGTGAGATGAAAAACGATGGACGACAAAACAAATTATACAGGGGTGATAATCCTTCCCTATATTTTCCAAAAAGCTTAAAAATAGTTTTTTTGACTGGAGCTACACTTTAAAAATGTACCAGTTGAAAATTACAAACAGATTCAACTTAACACAACAAACCTACACAGTCCCTGTCTTGTTTGCACCGCCTGTATACTGCTGTTCTGAGTATATAGGGCCTGGGGGCCACACGCATTTCCTTTTTTTAATATGGGTACGGGGTTCCCCTTAATATGCCTACAAAACCCAAAGGGGCTGGTAATGGGCAGGGAGGGCTACCCATGCCATTTTTCTCAATGATTTTCAACCATATTGCAGGAACCAGATATAACATTAAAACCGCAAGCAGTTTTAAATGATGTTATTTCCGTTAAATGTCAATTTGTGCAGGGACTGTTCTAAACACGGGAAACACGTGGCACTTCACAGGCATACTACAGACACCCACCAGGCACGGTATTTAAAGGAATATTTCACTTTTTTTTCACTTTAATCGTCATTAAAATCAGTGCTCCCGCCAAAACGGCCATTTTTAAAAACATTTTAGGCATTGACCCATGTCCCCTGGGGCAGGAGCCAGGGCCCCAAACCCTTTTTAGGACAGCATCTTGCATATTAGCCATTAAAATTAGCACTTTTAATTTCGAACGTTCGAGTCCCATAGACTTCAATGGGGTTCTAAAGTTCGTACGAATTTGGGGTCCGTTCGAAAGTTCTGGTGCGAACCGAACCGGGGGGTGTTCGGCTCATCCCTACTAATGGGTTATACTGCTGCCTAAAGGAGCATTAGGAAATGGGCCAATAAAATAAAAAAAACAGTAACCAGCCTATTATAACTCTTCTTGCACTCAGCATGCCTCATTAGTGTCATTGGAAGATAGCGAGAAAAAGTTTCACTGTTTTAGCTAGTAATTTTTTTCCTATAACCCCCAATAAAAAAAGTTGGGATGCTGTATAAAATCTTTTGTGAAAATAATATGAGTTTATGAGAGTTGTAAATCATTGCATTCTGTTTTTATGTAGATTTTACACCCAACTGGAATTGGGATTGCACATTCAAGATGATTCTTTTTTTTTTAAATAAGGTTCCTCTTCCATCTATATAAACACATTTTGAGAGAGATTTGGGTATTGGTAACAGTTGCTTCAGCATCTTCAGCAAGTTTGTAATTTTTTGCTGTGTCCAAAATAGTTTTAGCTGTATCTACTTAAAACACACTACTCTACTTATAAAACGTAATACATGAACTTTAAAGTGGTTGTATACCCCACTTTTACCTACAGGTAAGCCTATATTAAGGCTTGCCTGTAGGTGTTGGAAATATCTCCTAAACCGTGGAGGCGCCAATGTCCACTACTCTTAGAAAGGGCAGATCGTGCCGTTTCTAAAGGGGATCATGCTTTGACTGATGGCTCGCATGCACAGAAGTGACATCACGCAACTCCGGCCAGTCACAGAGCTGGAGTTTGTGGCCCCAGAGGGAAGAGGGGTGAAGATGGACGTTTGCTGTTAGTGGGGACATCGGTGACAGTGGCAGTGGCTTTGGTTTCAGGTAAGTGACACATAATGAGCTACTATGTGTTGCATAGTAGTCCATTATGCTTTACCTTTGCAGGGAAATAAAGAGGAAGTAAAACCCATACAGAAACTCTGCATCACCTCAACACTTTGAAACACGGCTCTTGTGTTTTTAATTGAAATTAAAATAAAATATTTTTTAATTTTGAAAAAATATTATATTATATTGCATTTAGTGTTTACATAATACAGAGGTAACGGCATCATAATTGCTTGTTTATTTGAATTTAAAAGGACCATGTGAATAAAAAAATCTAACTAAAAGTTTCCTGCAGTGGAAGAGCCATTATATTCACCTCTCCAGCATACCTATGGACTTAATTTACTAAAACTGGAGAGTGCAAAATCAGGTGTAGATCTGCATAGAAACCAATCAACTTCCAGTTTGTTTTGTCATGGCTTAATTAAACAACGTGAAGTTAGAAGCTGATTGGCTACCATGCTACAGCTGCACTAGATTTTGCAGACTCTCCAGTTTTAGTAAATCAACCCCTATGTCTCCTACCTTCCCACCAGTCCAGCATTTTGCAGCCTTCTATCTGGCTCTTCAAGCATTTCTGAAGACAATTTTATAAAATGTAGATATTAAACTTTATACTAACCTGCTCCGTGCAATGGTATTGTACAGAGTGTCCAGGAACCTCCTCTTCTTGGGTCCCCCACCAGTGCTTTCTCCTCTTTAGTGTTTGCCTTTATAGCAAGCAACTTGCCATCGGGGAAGAAGTACAGGCTAGCTCCCGTTTCGGGCTGTGTGTGTTGACAGACACACACCACATGGCTCAGCCCCATATCCCCTGCTCTACTCACAGGCTTTGACTGACAGAAGCAGGAAGCAATGGATCCCACTGCTGCCAGATCCTCCTGTGAGAAAAGAAAGACAGGGTAGAAGAATTTCAGCTGGGCACAACGCTGGATCGATGCAAAATTCAGGTTAGTGTTTAGAAAATGCATTAAAGTGGAGTTCCGCCCAAAAATGGTGATAGCCTGTTCTTCCACTTTAAGTGCTGGTGACCCCCTGACATGTCACATTTGGCATGTCATTTTTGGGAGAGGGAGCAGGTACCCAGTTTTTACAGGCACCCAGCCCCCACTTCCTCCCCTGGCAGTGTGGCACAGCAAGGAAGTTCACCTCTCCCTCCTCCCTCCCTACAATATTCTGGGACACGTCACAGGAGATTGCCCGGCCGTTCACAGTACACAGCAAGGCTCACGCATGCGCAGTGCGCACCTGGCTATGCAGCCACAGCTGGGCACCCACAGTTAGAATACCAGTCCCGCAGAGAGGAGGAGGAGAATAGTGAGGCTTCGTGCGTCCAGATCGCTGGACCATGGGACAGGTGAATGTCTGATTATTAAAAGTCAGCAGCTAAACTTTTTCAACTAATGACTTTTAAATGGGTGGAACTCTGCTTTAACCCGCTTTTCAAGCAACCTGTGGCAGGTTGCTCCCCTGTGCGAGCCGTCGTAGCCATAAGTCGGTCTCGGGGTTGGGATAGCAGGCAAGCGTGCACCTGCTGCACAGCGGGGGTGCCGATGCTTGTGGCCGATGGTCGCGATGATCGCCGGCCATGAGCGATCGTGAGCAGGAGACACAGAACAGGAGTGAGTGTGTGTTCTGACAGGAGTGACAGATCGTGTGTTCCTATTAGCTAGGAACCACGATTCGTCACTTCCTATAGTCAGTCCCCTCCCCCTTCAGTTAGAATCACCTCCCAGGGAACACAGTTAACCCCTTGATCGCCCTCTAGTGGTAACCCCTTCACTGCGAGTGACATTTTTACAGTAATCAATGCATTTTTATAGCATTTATCGCTGTATTAATGCCAACGGTCCCTAAAATGTGTCAAAATTGTCCGATGTGTCCGCCATAATGTCGCAGTCACGATAAAAAATTGCAGATCACCGCCATTACTAGTAAAAAAAAAAATAATAAAAATGCTATAAATCTATCCCCTATTTTGTAGATGCTATAACTTTTGCACAAACCAATCAATATATACTTATTGTGATTTTTCTTAACAAAAATATGTAGAAGAATACATATTAGCTTAAACTGAGAAAAAATTGCTTTTTAAAAAAAAAAAAAATGGGGATATTTATTATAGCAAAACTTACAAAATTGTTGCTTTTTTCTTTTTGCACGACCGCGCAATTGTCAGTTAAAGTGATGCAGTGCCGAACCGAAAAAGTGCTCTGGTCAGGAAGGGGGTAAATTCTTCCGGGGCTGAAGTGGTTAAGGTAAAATGTTTTAGGATTTGAACCACTTTCAGCATTCAACACTTCTTAGACTCTACCCTTTCTCACCCCATGGTTCCTTTCTGTGACGCTTATGTCACCACAGATCACAGCATTCTCAGAAGTGTTGAACACTGAAAAGTCTGACTGAAGCAGCAGGCTTCTTTCTATTTTATGGGTCCTGTGGAGTTTTCCAGGTAAGCAGTTATGGAGATAGCAGTCTGTAACAGTGGTCCTCCTTAGAATGTTGGCATAATAACATCAAAAATCATGCTTCTGAAACTTTCAAATTATACTTTCAATGGATTATTTTCTTTCAACATTATTTTGCTCTGGATCTCATGGTACGGTAGTCTTGAACAAAATTCCTCAGAATAGTAGTGTTTGCTACCTGTGTACTCTGTTCAGAGGGTTTAGGCATTTTGCCACATCTGTTGTTCACTTGAGCAAGATATTCATGTTCATATGGAACTTCATCTTTGCTATGTAACAGGTTGAGCACAGTATACCTTGGGTAATCATCGATGAATGTAAGAAAAGATATTTTCTTTCTTAAAGTTTGAGTTTTCATAGGACAACATGCAGTAGATCTGAAAAAAAAAAAATCGAGAAGCCATCAGGCTCGCTGTTGCTATTTTTGGGAAATTATTTCCTGGCCGTTTTTACTTTTATGCCACTGGTACACATCATTATTTGACAGTATGTCAATTGTTATGCCACTGACATGCTGATATTTTGCTAGTTTCTATATGGCTTCCTGGGTTAAAGATGACAGTGCCAGCTGTGAATACAGTTCAAATGCTTTTTTTTTTTTTTTTGCCTTAACCTCTTCACTGCACTTTAGCTAATACAGTTCATGTATGATTTTTTTTAGCTAGTGTGAGGCTTATTTTTATAATAATACAGCTGTTACCTCAAAATATCACTATATCCTACAACTATCTGGTGACTGCTTAGAAAAAGGGGCAGTGTAGTTTACCTTCCTTTATTTCTTATAAAACCATATAATGTCCTTTAGCTGCTGTAATACCATAAATCATAGGAAAAGGAGGCCCAAGGGTAGTATAAGAACACAAAATTCCAGGTGAGCCAATTTTTCAAAACTGCACTCAATATTGCAAGATAATGGGACCAAATCTTAGATACATTAAATACAGAAGAAAAATAGGAGTGCTTTAGGAACATATTAATTGAAGGTATTGCCGAGTGCTTTTCAATGGGCAATAAATATAGAAGAACAAAGGTTAAACCTGGATGGGTGAACCATAGTGTAAAAAGTCATATTAAAGACAAAAAATGGCCTTTAACCACGTACGGACCGCCCACCATCATTATACGTCAGTACTTTGAATAGGAATATCATTGTTATGGCAGTAGCTAGCTGTCATAATCCAGGTATCCTCTTCTTCAGCAGGTGGTCCACTTCAAGCTAAAGGTGGTCTCTGCAGAGGGTTCGCCGCAAAATCACTTTTATCAGCAGCGGGAGAGGGCCCCTCCCGCCACGCTCAAGTGCCCTCCGCTGCTTACCGGTGCCGTCTGTAGCAGCGGAGGTGATCGGATCCTCTCCCTAGCCTGACATGGAGACGAGTGAGGGGAAGATGGCCACTTCCGCCCATAGTTTTTAAAGGGCCATTTTTGTTTACTCCAAATGACAATTTTTTTTTATTGCATTTTAGTGTAAATACGAGATCTGAGGTCCTTTTGACCCCAGATCTCATATTTAAGAGGTCCTGTCATGTTTTTTTTTTTCTATTACAAGGGATATTTACATTCCTTGTAATAGGAATAAAAGTGACACAATTTTTTTTTTAAAAGAACAGTGTAAAAATAAAAAATAAAAGGTAAACTAAATAAGAAATTTTTTATTTTTTTAAATGTGCCTCATCCTGCCGAGCTCGCGTGCAGAAGCAACCGCCTATGTAAGAAGCGCCCGCATATGAAAACGGTGTTCAAACCACACATGTGAGGTATCGCCACGATCGGTAGAGCAAGAGTGAGAGCAATAATTCTAGCCCTAGACTTCCTCTGTAACTCAAAACATGCAACCTGTAGAATTTTTTTAACGTTGCCAATGCAGTGTAAGAACACAATCAGGTTGGCTAAGATAAATCATGAGAGAGACATAGCAGAGGAGAGTAAAAAAAAAAAACAGTAAAAAAGTGAGGTCAGAGCACATTGGCCCCATAAAGGGGGGTGAAGGTAACTTGGTTACAGATGACAAAGAGAAGGCAACTGTACTTAATGCTTTCTTCTCCTCAGTTTTTAAACAGGAAAGGAAGGGTATAACAACCATGACTGTATTGTTAGTAACATGTAACAGGATGTAACCTTGTGGCTTATGGAAGCTGGTGCCCAGAAAAAACTAGAAAAACTTAACACAAAAAAATCACTAGGACCTGACGGCTTGCACCCAAGAGTCCTCAAGGAACTCAGTCAGGTTATAGCCAGACCGCTATTCCTAATCTTTATGGACAGCATACTGACAGAAATGGTACCAGCTGATTGGCAAAAAGCCCACGTGGTACCAATATTCAAAAAAGGGCAAAGATATATTCTTGGAAACTACAGACCTGCCAGCCTAACATCAATAGTATGTAAACTATTTGAGAGGATGATAAGGGACTATATTCAAGAACTTGCTGATGAAAACAGTATCATTAGTAGTAATCAGCATGGGTTTACAAAAGGTCATTCTTGCCAAACAACCTGTTAATTTTCTATGAGGAAGTGAACTGCCATCTGGACAGGGGTAGGCCAGTGGATGTGGTATATCTGAATTTTGCAAAAGCATTTGATACAGTGCCCCACAAACGCTTAATCTACAAACTGAGACATCGATCATAGGGTTTGTTCTTGGAATAGAAAACTGGCTACTGGGAACGTCCAAAGGGTGGTGCTAAATAATGTGTACTCCGAATGGTCTAGAGTGGTAAGTGGGGTACTGCAAGACTCTGTCCTGGGACCAATTCTGTTTAATGTATGTATAAATGATATAGAGGATGGGATAAATAGCTCAATCTCAGTGTTTGACGACACAAAAATGAGTAGGGCAATAATATCACAGCAGAATATAGAAACTTTACAAGAGGACCTCAATAAATTAATGGAGTGGGCAACTAAATAGCAAATGAGGTTTAACATTGAAAAATGTAAAGTAATGCACTCAAGGGTTAAAAATATAAATGCAAGTTACTTACTAGGGGAGAAGCTCTGGGGATTCCACGATTCATAGGGTTATGGGTGTCCTAGTAGATGACAGACTGAGCAATAGCATGCATTGTCAAGCTGCGGCAAGCAAAGCCAACAGAATGTTAGCATGCATTAAGTTTCCTGGAGAAACACAAAATGAGGCCTACCTTTTTTGAGCTCCCTTAAAAGGGTAGTGCTTCGTTCAGGTATATTCAAGCCCCTAACGTTGTGTGAGGTCACTGAGGGGCTGCTCCCCAGAAATGAGTAGGCCATCCAGAGGACTCAGGAGGAAGTGGTCCAAGGGCCAGTCTGCAAAAACAAAACTAGTAGAAGTAGATTCGTATCTGTACCAAAAGTAATGATAACAGTACATTCTTCTGTATACTATAAGATAGATAGAAAAAGATAAAGACAGAGAAAGAAAAATAATTAGAGGAAAGAAGCAGAAGCAGAGCTGCAAGAGTGGAGAACTATTTTTATTATCTCTCATATGACTTGTAGCTTTGCAGTCAATGCACCCAGTGAAAAATAATGCCGTGCCTTCCTTGGAGTGAAAGGCACACTGAGGGGGTGATTTACAAAAGCCGTGTGGCAGCAGTAGAGGCGCATGGCGAGGTGCAACAAACATTTCCATATTTATGAAATGGTGGGCTGGTAACAGGGTGCAAATCCACCATTTACTATAGTGATCTCGGCGCACGGGACAATGCAATTTGTGCACCACTTTGGACATGGCGCACGGCATCTCCAAATCAATATTGACAGAAGTTTAGCAATGACTGCCCAAGTAACAAATATGCCCTAAATAGAATGAGAAAGTAACTTTTTCATAGAAGTCTACTGTGCCCGCAAGTACGTTTAAAACTGCATGAGATAAATGTAAGCTGTTGCACTCATTCACATGCGTTTGTTCACTGTGCGGCCTTAGTAACTGTTAAGCAACGCACTTGACAATTTTTTTTTTACGCTAGTTCACCTTTATGTATTTTTTTAAGGAGATTTGCACACAGGTAATGTTAGTATGTTACGTTTCCAACATGTGACATGCACCTTGTTAAAATTATGTAAAATGACACTCGCTCATCTAGCTCCTCCTAAAAGGGCATTTAACCTTCCCCCTTTAATGCATATGATTTCCTTGGGCTAGCTTTTGCTTTTAGAGGGGAACTCCAAACGCCTTTCTCCAATGCTCTTGTCTCCCCCTTCTAACCCCTTGGATTTCCATGAGCTAACTTTTGCTTTTAAAGGGGAACTCCACACTCCATTCAACAATGCTCTTGTCTCCCCCTCTAACCCTTTGGATTTCCATGGGCTAACGTTTGCTTTAAAAGGGGAACTCCACACTCCATTCTACAATGCTCATGTCTCCCCCCTCTAACCCCTTGGATTTCCATGGGCTAACTTTTGCTTTTAAAGTGAAACTCCACACTCCATTATATTCTCAAAAGGCTGTGAGCTGCCTTCACCAATCCAAACTCCATCCTTTTTCAGAGCATACAACAGGGCCATCTAGGAAAGGGGCAAGAAGAGTGATCGCCCAATCCCAACCTGAACCATACAAGGCCACATGCACTCAACATAGCTGGCTGCCTTTTGGGGCATGTTGTGCTCAGCCCAATACCAACCACAAAGCACTTTGTACCCACTAGTTTAAAGGGGCTTTCCACATTCCATGTGTGGAAAAGGCCCTTGTCTCCCTGAATATGGGAACAAGGCAATTGACTTTTGGGGTGCTCAAGCCCCTCCTGCTCCCAAGCATTCACCCCCTTCCATGGGCTGGCTTGTTGTGTGTTTGGCTAGGGGTTTGTTTTAGTGTTTGTTTTAGTGTGTGGGAGGGGCACAATATTTTTTTAGTTTGGGGTGGTATTTTTCACGTGGGGGGTTCTCATTTTAAGCCTTAACAGACCCAAATGGCCTTAATTTATTGGGGGGCAGGCTATTTTTTTTTTGGGTTAACATCTTGTAGCTACAATGTAGATTTGTAAGTTTTCTCTAAAGCCATACATCTTTAAAGCAGCATTTTGAAAACATGTTACAGATGCACCACTTTACAGGCTGAGTAATTCCCCCCCCCCCCCCAAGTTACTAGCTTTTAAGCAATTTAGCATTTCTCAAAATTGGCACTTCTACTTGTTTTGTTTTTGGGGTTGTCCAAATTGGTGATATTGATATATGTCCCTCTGGGTGGGACCTTAAGGCCAATAACTAGAATATAAGCCAGCCAAGTGGGGGCTAGCAAAATTAACAAGTCAGGTATTTGCCCATGTTAGGCTCTTTGTTTGCCCCCCTGGGCCAGGGGGGGGGGGGGGGCGTTTGTCCCACCTGTAATTTTGTAGAATGCTGGATGATGTGCTTTTAATTGTAGACAGGGGGTGGCTTATTTTGTGCTAGCTGGATTTGGGTTGTTCTGGGCATGATCAGGGACTTTGTTTTGTTTTTTGGTGCTTCAATTGCCTCATTAACGCACAAACCTATGTTATATAAAGCTTTGCAGATAGCATTCTTTACCTTGCCCTGAAAAGAGGCAAGAATGCTTAATGGTGTGTGTGTGTGCATGTGCATGTGTGTGCGTGTGTGTGTGTCAAGAGAGTACATTTTGGTGTTTTTATAGAGTTTGTAACACATGTATTTTCTCTTTGTATTTTGGTTATTATGTCTGCAAAGCAGATATGTTTTAGAGCAAGTATTATTTATTCATTTTTTTTTTGGGGGGGGGGGGGTATTTTTCACTGAACTATTTTTGATGTTATTAATCTGTGTTGTTTTTAGGTTGTTAGTTTCACTTTAATTGTCTGTGCTGCATTATTTTGCAAAATCTTCCTCAAGCTGTTGAGACTACTAAATGTTTAAATCCTTAAGAGACTATCCGTTTGTGGGTGCAGTCCTTTTAACTCCTGTTAATTTCCTCTGCAAAATGGTCAGACCTCAAAACCATATTCTGTTAGTGCCTCAAATTAACATACATGTGTTTTTGCTTTCCTTGCTCTTTTCCAATTCCTGTTTTGTTGACCAATAAAATTTGTAGCAAACTTTTATGTTTTATGTGTTTTGTTAATAATTTGTTTTGCTCAATCCAAGTAATGCATTTTACACTCCCCTCAAAACAATTTTCATGCAACAGATTTCCCAGCTGCAGCTTAACTAGGCTGATTGGCATGGGAAAATGAAAAAAAGGTGTGATTTGTCTAAAAGCTACTTTCCTGGTGCCTTCATGGTAGCATATGCATGGACTGTGCGTATGCTGCTATGGCTCGGCACCAGGAAAGGAAAATTACAGAGAGGTAAGTATTACATTTTCCATTTTAGCGCAGTGGTTCCCAGCCTCAGTCCTCAAGTATCCCCCCGACAGGACATGTTTTGTTAATTTATCTTAGCTAAAATAGCTGTCCAAAATACCAAGCAATTGACTGTGATTTAAAGGACCTGTGCAAGATGAAGGAAAACCTGCAAACATGGCCTGTTGGGGGTACTTGAGGACAGGGTTGAGAAGCACTGATTTAGAGCACTGAGCTAAAATCTAGCTCAAGATAATCCTATTTTTATTGTGGGCATTTGAGGTAAACCAAGCGAGTGTTAGAACCCCTGCTTCTCATTTAGAGGTTGGGCTTTGTGTCCTTTTTCTGAAAATTGGCTTCACTTCCTGTCACATAGCCAAACAGGAAGTCAGGGTAAAACCCTACCAATGTCTTTCCTTGGGGACACATAGGTCAATCTAACTAGTGTTCCCATTAGGCAAATTGCACTCTAGCACTTTGTTGTGTACACCCCAAATTATTAGGTATTTTGGGGTTTATTAATGGCAAATCCACTCTGCAATACAAGTGTACTTGCTGTAAATCGGAGGGGAAGCTCTGGTGATTTTATCATCCAATCATGTAGAAGCAAAGGTGCTGTTTCTTCATTTTCATTGCATGTCCCCCTCAGATCTCCAGCAACTGCACTTCCAAGTCAAAGTGGATTTGCCTTTAGTAAATAAACTCCAAAGTCCAAGATGCCTAATAATTTGGGGTGTACACAGAACAAAGAGTGCAAATTACATAATGGGGAAACTATTTAGATTGACCTGTGTGTCCCCAAGAAAAGACATTGGTAGGGTTTTACCTTCACTTCCTGTTTGACATGTGACAGGAAGTGAATAAATTTGAAGGAGAAACTGTCAAAATTTGGGAGGTGTCTTCACCCTATCATGGGTGCAGACATCCCCAAAAACTGAGAAGACTTCTAATCGCCCTGCACTCTATCCCCAAGCAAAAATAAAAAAAGGATTTTATTTAGTTTATCTTTGCAAAGACACATTCTTAAGTTCAACTGTGATGCATGTCATTGGCCCGTTTAGACCTTGTTTAATAGAAAACACCAGTTGCCTTTCACTAGAAACATTTGTTAGTTCAGTCCTGGAAATCTACATCTGCTTTACTATTAATTTCCATAAAAATTGGGTTTCCTGCAGCTAGATGTGCCAAATGCATCTAGATGCACGACCGCTGTGTGTGTGTGTGTGTGTGTGAGATGCGCCCCTCTATGATATCACACCCCTCCAGGAAGTTGCTTGTACTGCTGACAGTTTCTTCCCACTACCATGCCCTGCTCACTGTTCTCTGAGGAAGAGATGATCCTCATTTTCAAATTAAGATCAATTTAAATTTATTTTTACATGGGGTGGTGTTTGTGTGGATCATGTGTGTATGTCTAAATGATTTGGCCTCAAAACACACACCAACTTCCTGTGTACAGATTCACGTCTGGGCCAATGTATAGTGCTTATTGCTTCAGTGTGTGTGTATATATAGATATATCTAGGTTATTGTATCCACCAGTGGAGAGAAGTAGGGTAGATGCCACACTCCCAATTCTGGAGGCATATTAATGGTACAGGGGTCTTCAAACTACAGCCCTCCACTTGTTCAGGAACTATGATTCCCATCATGCCTAGTCATGTCTGTGAATGTCAGAGTTTAACAATGCCTCATGGGGTGTGTAGTTCCACAACAGCTGGAGAGCTGTAGTTTGAAGATTCCCGATCAGCAAGTTTTGAAAAAGGGTGGTTTTTCATTTGCCTTGTATAATGCCCAAGAAATATCATTTGGAAAATACAAGTGGGTCATGGCACGTCTACATTCCAAATTTAGCAGTTAAGATGGTCATGCACTATGCAATCTGATTGGCCATTCTCTGTACAACTCGATATTTAGGAAAAATAGGTAATAGGAAAATGCACTTGAATGATTAAAGCGGAGTTCTACCCAAAAGTGGAACTTACACTCATTTGTCTCCTAACCCCCTCCGGTGCCACAATTGGCACCTTTCAGGGGAAGGGGGGGGGGCAGGATACCTGTCTGACAGGCATCCTGTTCCCACTTCCAGGAGTCTGGTCTGTGGCCCGTGACATCACAGCGGGGCTCCCTCATCCTCCCTGCTCCTCTCCCTACCGTTGGGCCAGTAGAAGAGAGGAGCGGGGCCTTGTGCATTCGCAGTAGGGTTTCCGTAAGGCTACACTGCCGGGTAACCTTACCTACAATGACGGCAGCAGCACCCGACAGCTGATGGAAACATCAGCTGTGGTGCCAACATTGCGGGACACCAGGAGAGGTAAGTGTCCTATTGTTAAAAGTCAGCAGCTGCAGTATGAGTAGTTGATGGCTTTTCATATTTTTTTTTGGGTTGAACACCGCTTTAATTAAAATGATAGGAAATCAAACAGACTCTTGCACTAAATAATTTATTTAAGATCTGATTGTAGTGTGTGGGGGTCACCTTTAAAGATCAAGCTCTGAAAATATTAATTTATTGGGTATAGAAACTCTTCTCTGTTCTTTGTAATGAATTGAAAGATTTGGGTTAAAAAAGAAAAAAACACATTTCAAAGATATATTAGAAGTGATTAGAATGAGATTAGCACCAAAAGGGTTAATTAACTGAGAACACCTACTAATTGCCTAACAAGACACATCCAATGGGATGAAATTAACCAATTGTATTGGGCGTGCGCTATTATCAATGAGAAACCCGCAGTTACCCTTGCAGTTGCAGTTTACATATGCAGGTATTTATTATCGCTATTTGCGCTTTGCCAGTTCAAATAATAATTTATTACTTTTTTTGGCACACCAATTAATGTATAAACTGATGCAGTGCCTTCTTCTTCTGCCCCATATACACGGTCGGACATACCGACAACAAAATCCATCAGATTTTTTCTCAACTGATGTTGGCTCAAACTTGTCTTGCATACACACAGTCGCACAAAGTTGTCAGAAAATCCGATCGTTCTGAACGCGGTGACGTAGAACACGTACAACGGGACTATAAACGGGCCAGTAGCCAATACCTTTCGTCTGGTAATTTATTCTGAGCATGTGTGGCACTTTGTCCGTCGCAATTGTCTACACACGATCGGAATTTAAAAGATTGGATTTTGTCGTCGGAAAATTTTAGATCCAGCTCTCAAACTTTGTGTGTCGGAAATTCAGACGGAAAAAGTCAGATGGAGCCCACACACGATTGGATTTTCCGACAACATGATCCGATCACACATTTTCCATCAGAAAGTCTGACCGTGTGTACAGGGCAATAGTAAATCACCCCCTGAGTATCTGAAACATATTCTATTTGTACTTTAACACTTTTATCCTTTTGTTGTTTAACTATTCTCTTTTGCTGATTTATTCTAGCTTTCCCCATTCTGTATTTTGTTATAAGTGACCTGTCTTTGTGCACACAACCATTCATGTGTTTCACACTGCATATTACTATCACTGTAGTAGTAGAGCGTTCCACAAGAGGAAACAATACTTTAAACTTAATACTGACACCTAGTGGTACAACTTGTATTCATAGTATATTATACAAGAATAGTTGTTGCACCTATAAACAGCATGCTAACAAAGGACCTGTCAAAGGACTGACTGTGTCACTATATTTAATTATATATAGAATATTGATTTATGCATATGATGTCAACATAGAGTTGCTATTATACTAAAGGATTATTTTTCAAACTAGCTAGTGTTCACTTTAAATATCTAAACATGTCAGCAAATTAGAAATAAACACAGGCAAGAGTGAAAATACTCTTTTAGTAAACTAGAGCTAAACTCTTTAAACTTCCATCCTCAACTTCATTCTTCTGATCCTGTTACATACAATCAAAGTTCAGTTCAAAAGTTAAACAAACCTGCTTAATTCTTAAGTTAATTCTATATAAAATCCCCCCTCTCCCTATGTTAATTGAGGTATTATGTACAAATGGGATTTTCTTTCTTTCAATAAAACAAATTTCTCTTTAAGATGGAGTTTTAAGTTTTAAACTGATTACTGCCACAAAATTGTGACCAGAAATATGAATGCTTTGTAGGTCTTTTGTTTTCTGCTTTAAGATATTTTAAATTATGCATACTTGGATCAAAGCTATTATATAGAATACTAGTCCTGGAAATATGTTCATAGTATTCCTACAAAATGTTATGGCAAAGCTCGGCTTTCAGTGTCAAAATTCTGTTACTTATCTGTTGTGGAGTTCAATCCATTTAATATCAGGAAACCACATCATCTCAGCCACAACCCTTAAATAAAATGTTGTGTGTCTGATCTCTGAGCTTTTACCAGGAGAAGCGGCAGAGAGAGCAGACTGGCTTCCTTTGATCTATCGATTATGCTAATGCTATTCCTGCTATTAAAAATGCAAGAGCCTTTTCAGTTTACATATTTCACTTAACTCTGGTACAACATGTTTAAATTCAGAGATTGCAAATCTAGTATCTGCTGGTGAAAGCCACAAGAGAGTTCTAGTTTTCGGGAGAGGGGGATAAGAGGCTGTTCATTTGGCTAGTAATGTTCTTGCAGATGATTGAGAAAATGTGCCTTGTTATAAACTTTCACAGGGAGTAGAATTCACTTTCTCACAAAGTATGGCAACACTGTAAACATTTCCAGGAGAGTTTTGGTAAACCTTTTCCCACATATACAGTACATTACGACATACAGTATCTCACAAAAGTGAGTACACCCCTCACATTTTTGTAAATATTTTATTATATCTTTTCATGTGACAACACTGAAGAAATTACACTTTTCTAAAATGTAAAGTAGTGAGTGTACAGCTTGTATAACAGTGTAAATTTGCTTCCCCCTCAAAATAACTCAACACGCAGCCATTAATGTCTAAACTGCTGGCAACAAAAGTGAGTAAAAATTGGGCCCAATTAGCCATTTTTCCTCCTGGTGTCATACGACTCGCTAATGTTACAAGGTCTCAGGTGTGAATGGGGAGCAGGTGTGTTCACTCCCTTATATTGGTCACAGGAAGTTCAACATGGCACCTCATGGAAAAGAACTCTCTGAGGATCTGAAAGAAATAATTGTTGCTCTACATAAAGATGGCCTAGGCTATAAGAAGATTGCCAAGACCCTGAAACTGAGCTGCAGCACAGTGGCCAAGACAATACAGGTTCCACGCAGACCAGGCCTCTCCATGGTCAACCAAAGAAGTTGCGTGCACATGCTCAGCGTCATATCCAGAGGTTGTTTTTGGGAAATAGATGTATGAGTGCTGCCAGCATTGCTGCAGAGGTTGAAGGAGTGGGGTCAGACTGTCAGTGCTCAGACTATAGGCCGCACACTGCATCCAATTTGTCTGCATGGCTGTCTTCCCAGAAGGAAGCCTCTTCTAAAGATGATGCATGAGAAAGCGTGCAAACAGCTTGCTGAAGACAAACAGACTAACAACATGAATTACTGTAACCATGTCCTGTGGTCTGATGAGACCAAGGTAAACTTATTTGGTTGAGATGGTGTCAAGTGTGTGGCAGCAACCAGGTGAGGAGTACAAAGTCAAGTGTGCTTGCCTACAGTCAAGCATGGTGATGGGAATGTCATGGTCTGGGGCTGCATGAGGGCTGCTGGAATTGGGAAGCTACAGTTCATTTAGGGAACCATGAATGCCAACATGTAATGTGACATACTGAAGCAGAGCATGATCCCCTCACTTCTGAGACTGGGCTGCAGGGCAGTATTCCAACATGATAATGACCCCAAACACACTTTCAAGACGACCACTGCCTTACTAAAGAAGCTGAGGGCAAAAGTGATGCACTGGCCAATCATGTCTCCAGACTTAAACCCTATTGAGCATATATGGGGCAACCTTAAATGGAAGGTGGAGGAGCTCAAGGTCTCCAACATCCACCAGGTCCGTGATGTCGTCATGGAGGAGGACTCCAGTGGCAACCTGTGAAGCGCTGCTGAACTGCATGCTCAAAAGGGTTAAGGTAGTGCTGGAAAATAATGGTGGGCACACAAAATATTGACACTTTGGGCCCAATTTGGACTTTTTCATTAATCGTGTGCTGAGTTATTTTGAGGGGACAGCAAATTGACACTGTTATACAAACTGTACACTCACTACTTTACATTGTAGCAAAGTTTCATTTCTTCAGTGTCACATGAAAAGATATAATAAAATATGTGAGGGGTGTACTCACTTTTGTGAGATACTGTATTTCACCTGTGTAAGGCAAGATTAGAGCATACAATTCCAGTATTGTAAGCTCAAGTTCCTGCAGATTTCAATAGGCAGCTGCTCTCAAGTGTCAGATATAAAAACACAAATGAATGCAATTATTTTTCATTAAATGTAATGCATTTTTAAGTACAGCTAAAGCGGAGCTTCAGTACCCTTCAGAAAAAAATTTAAGTCAGCAGCTACAAACACTGTAGCTGCTGACTTTTAACTTTAGGACACTTACCTGTCCACGAATCGAGCAATGTCTTCTCTAGAGCCGATTTTGCAATTGGCTTTCGGGTGCTGCCACTGCCATCTCAGCTAAGGGAAACAGTCAGTGAAGCTTTGAGGCTTAACAGCCAGTCCCTTACTGTGCAAGCACGCTGCGCTTTGTGAATGGCCTGGCGGCAGGGAAAGGAGGAGGGGGTCTGAACTTCCGATTGAATTCAGCCCAGCAAGCTCAGCCGGAAGTGGGAGCAGGTACCTGTCAAAACTAGGCACCCATTCCCCCCTCTCCCCTGAAAGGTGCCAAATGTGGCAGCAAAGGGGGAGGAGGCAAACAAGCAGAACGGTACCTTTTGGGGAGCTGCATTTCATGTAAAACCTCTTGTAATTCTTTGCACAGTGACACTCAGGCTAAAAGAGAGGTAGGTGCAGCACTAGGAGTCAAATAATTTTGCTGCAGTGCACATGAGTTGCCAGTAGCATTCTGATGTGTGTGGGGAGCAGAGTGAACAAAGGGACAAATCAGTAGGGTACTGCTACTGCTGCCTCTTTATTGTCCAATCGCAGGAGAAGAGTTGACCTAACTGTAAGTTACTACTGTGTAATAGGACTGTACTGTATATACCTCAAGATTGGTTGTACTAAAATACAATCCTTTTGGGAGTAAATCAGCTCTCATGGATGCATTTCAGCTCTGCATTTAATGGTTTTCCTGAAGTTAATTCAATTTAAAAATCCATACGATCTTTCAAAATGAAGAGGTGGTAAAATTGGTAAATATAACCACATAGAAATATTATGAACTTTGCTTGCAAGGAGAAAGCAACGTTATACCAAATTAAGTAACTCTCCAGTACCTGACATCATTATTAAATATTGGTTTTAAGGTCAACATTGCATGGGTTGCGCATACTTCAAATACAGGCTCTCCTCAACTGTAGTGCGCCAATTGACATCAAATGTCCTTATGTAGGAGCAAAGAAAAAACAAATGTTACTTCATCATATAGTTGAATTGTTGTTTTCAAGCTCACCTAGGTATAGCAGGGGAAAAAGTGGAAGTGTCACAGTACAGGTCTTTGGTTAACACAAAAGGTATTTTTTTCAATTTACAGTAAGGGTTAAAGTGATTTAAACAACCACCTTGTAAAACAACTCATTCAGTTTAAAATTTTCTAATGAAAGGCAAAACGTGTGTATAGATATAAAAAAAAATCATAATCAATACATTCTCTCTGTTCTCAGCTGCATAAGAGCTGGGGGGAGGAGAAGCACCAGTATCGTGAGTAAATGGCTGCGCAGGGGAGGCATGTCAAGGCAAGTCTGAGCATTGGAGGAGCGCAGGCTGAGTTTCCAGCACAGCTAGAGAACTGACCACACTGTGCTCTCATACTTAACTTGGTCAGTTTATAATAGGAAAGCAGAGGGACTGGCAGGAAAACCAGGGATTTCACACAAATGAAGCAATACAAAGAGAACAGAATATTTTATCATAAAAGTACATAGTACAGCAGGCAAATAGCAGGAATATGAAATGTTGTGGTAACAAACACTTTACGTAATTTGAAATAATAGTGGTATTATATTTTAGAATCAAATAGTAATTACTGTATATAGTAAACTGTAAATGGTAATCTCTCTGCTGCCTTTGACACAGCTGACCACCTGCTCCTCCTCAGCAAATTACGCTCCCTTGGCCTCTGCGATTCTGCTTTATCCTGGTTTTCCTCCTACCTATCTCAGCGCACTTTCAGTGTCACTTACAACTCCATCTCCTCTACTCCCCTTCCTCTTTCTGTTGGGGTACCCCAAGGTTCTGTCCTTGGGCCCCTCTTTTTCTCACTCTATACCTCTTCCCTGGGCCAGTTGATAAACTCCCATGGTTTCCAATACCACCTCTATGCCGACGACACCCAGATCTATCTCTCCACTCCTCAACTCACCCCCTCAATCTCCTCACAGATCTCCAACTTACTGAATAACATATCAGTATGGATGTCACACCACTTCCTCAAACTCAATCTTTCTAAAACTGAGCTCGTTATATTTCCTCCTTCACGACCCCCCGGTGACTTCACCATTAATATCAACAACACAACCATTGGTCCCTCTACACATGCCAGGGTCCTGGGTGTAATCCTTGACTCTAACCTCTCCTTCAGCCCCCATATCCAATCACTGGCTAAATCCTGCCGCCTTCACCTCCACAACATCTCCAGAATTCAACCCTTCCTGACTAATGACACCACAAAGCAACTCATTCACTCCTTGATTATTTCCTGTCTTGACTACTGCAACTCTCTCCTTAATGGCCTACCCTTAAGCAGGCTATCCCCCCTTCAGTCCATTATGAATGCTGCTGCTAGACTAATACACCTCACTAATCGTTCCGTGACTGCTGCCCCTCTCTGCCAATCCCTTCACTGGCTTCCCATACCCCACCGTGTAAAATTCAAAATGCTAACCATAACATACAAAGCCATCCACAACATCGCCCCCATCTACATCACCAACCTCATCTGCAGATATCGCCCAAATCGTCCCCGCCGCTCCTTCAAGGACCTCCTGCTTTCTAGCTCCCTTGTTACCTCCTCTCATGCTCGCCTTCAAGACTTCTCCAGAGCCTATCCCATCCTCTGGAACTCCCTACCCCAGTCTGTTCGATCAGCCTCTACCCTCTACACCTTTAGGAGTTCCCTGAAAACTCATTTATTCAGGGAAGCCTATCCCACACCCACCTAACTGTCCCAGAGCCAAACCCCCATCAAATCATTCTCTGCAGCTATTACCTTTTGTACCACCACTCCCACCCTTTAGAATGTAAGCTTTATGAACAGGGCCCTCCTGTACCTTTTGTATTGTACTGTAATTGTGTTGTCCCCGTATACATTGTAAAGCACTGCGTAAACTGTTGGCGCTATATAAACTGTGAAAAATAATAATAATAATACTGTAGACTTCCTTGATTTGGCTAGATACTTAAACTAAACACAGGTTTGCGAGTTGCTAAAAAATTACACTAAGTAGAGAACCACCTGCTTTCTTTATTGTAAATACTGATACAAAAGGCTTCTAATTGTTTTGTAGTAATAAGTAGACCTTCAACAGTTCTAGGGTTGCCACCTGTACGGGGTTCACCTGCACAGCTCGGGTTTAGAATCATGTGCCCGGTTTTTAACTCACCTGTAAAGTAGACACATTATTCAGACCTGATCGTGGCTCATAGCTGGAGAGAGGATTAGGTGTTCTCCTCCCTCCAGCCTGCAGGGGGCAATAGAGAAACAGCACAGACTGAAAAGTCTCAGCAGCACAGCAGAGGAACAAAAGAGTCTGGAAAAAGAAATGAGGAACTTCTTTGCAGTTAGTGATCAGTGAGTACAGGGGGCTGAGGGCTCTGGTGGACAAGTGATGTAAGGAGGTGCTCTCGTGGACACATGTGATGTAAGGGGGTGCTCTGGTGGACACGTTATTATTATTATACAGGATTTATATAGCACCAACAGTTTACACAGCGCTTTACCATATAAAACGAGACAATACAGTTACAATACAATAAAATACAAGAGGATTAAGAGGGCCCTGCTCAGAAGAGCTTACAATTTAATAGGGTGGGGCAGGTGGCACAGAAGGTTGTAACTGTGGGGAATGAGCTGATGGAAGTGGTAGGAGATTTGTTGGAGACGTGATAGGCTTCCCTGAAGAGATGATTTTTCAGGGATCGCCTGAAGGTAGCAAGAGTAGGGGATAGCCAGACCAGTGGAGGTAGCGAGTTCCAGAGGATGGGAGAGGCTCTGTAGAAATCCTGGAGACGAGCATGGGAGGAGGAGATGGGAGAGTTTGAGAGAGTGTGAATGGTTTTGTATGTTGTGGTTGGATTTTGAATTTAATATGCTGGGTGATTGGGAGCCAGTGTAGGGATTGGAGGATTGGAGGAAAGGGTTGGCAGACACTAAGCAGTTGGTAAGGTGGATAAGTCTGACAGCAGCGGTTATGATAGACTGAAGAGGGGATAGCCTATGGAGAGGCAGGCCAATGAGAAGGGAGTTGCAATAGACAAGGCGAGAGATAACAAGGGAGTGAATGAGGAGCTTGGTGGTTTCATTTAATAAAATGGGGCGAATTTTAGAAATGTTACGGAGGTGAATTCTACAAATTTTTGACGATTGGACTTGGGGCTGAAATGACAAGTTAGAGTCTAGGATTATACCTAGTACCCTGGCGTGAGGGGAGGGACTGATAGTTTCATTGTTGATTTTGATGAAAAAGTCATGGACACACTGGCGGGGGATATTAATAGCTCAGTTTTAGAGAGATTTTGTTTAAGGAAGTGGTGTGACATCCATGCTGATACTGTCAGTTAGTAAGTTAGTAATGCGAGAGGAGACTGAAGGAGTGAGGTGAGGAGTAGACAGATAGATTTGGGTGTCATCAGCATATAAGTGGTATTGGAAGCCGTGGGCGGTTATCAAGTGACCAAAGGAGGAGGTTTAGATAGGGAAGAGAAGGGTTCCAAGAACAGAGCCTTGGGGGACCCCCACAGAAAGGGGCAATGAAGAGGAAGAGACAGAGTTGTAGGTGACACTGAATGCTCTGTGATAGGTAGGCAGAGAACCAGGATACAGCAGAATCTCTGAGGCCAAGGGAATGTATTTTATTAAGAAGGAGCGGGTGGTCAACAGTATCAAAGGCTGCAGAGAGGTCAAGTAGTAGGAGTATAGAGTATTGGCTGTTGGTTTAGCAGTTAGTAAATCGTTAGTGAGTTTTAGTAAGGCAGTTTCTGTGGAGTGCTGCAAGCGAAAGCCAGACTGTAATGGGTCAAGAAGGGTATTTTCACTGAGGTAGGAGCTAAGACGGTTGTACACTAAGCGTTCTAGAAGTTTAAAGGTGAATGGGAGCAATGAGATAGGTCTTAAGTTGTTTAGATTGGTGGGGTCCAGTTAAGGCTTTTTAAGTATGGGAGTGTTCTGCGCATGTTTTTGAGGGGAGGGGAAGGTGCCACTCTAGAGGGAAATATTGAAGATGTGAGTGAGGGAGCATAGGATAGAACAAGAGGATGACCGTAGTAGTTGTGAGGGAACAGGATCCAAGGGACAATTGGTTAAGTAGTAGCCAATTCAAAAGAGGAGAATGTTAAATGTGCTGTTAGGCAAGGTATGTTGGGTGGAGAAGATGTACGCACAGTGGAGGTGTCCTTACGAATTGCATCAATCTTGTCTTTGAAGTGATTGGCAATCTCTTGGGCAGTGAGTGAGTTAATGGGTAGAGGGAGTGGGGAACGAAGCAGAGAATTAAAGGTTGAGAAGAGCAGACGGGACTGGAAGTATTAATAAGAGATACAAAGGAGGCTTGTTTGGCAGCATGGAGGCAGGAATTATATTTTTAGAATGGCAGATTTATATAGGGTTAAGTCTTGCAGGCATTTGGTTTCACGTCACAGTCGTTCAAGAGTATGACAATGTTTCTTGATATTTCTAGTGTTGTCAGTTTGCCAAGGTTGTAACTGGTGCGCCAATGGGGACAAAATATGTAAGGGGGCGCTCTGATGGGGACAAAAGATGTAAGGGGGTGCTCTGATGGGGACAAACGATGTAAGGGGCACTCTGATTGGTACAAAAGATGCAAGAGGGCACTCTGATGGGGACTCCAGATGTAAGGGGGCATTCTGATGGGGACTCTAGATGTAAGGGGGCACACTGATGGGGACTCTAGATGTAAGGGGGCACTCTGATGGGGACTCTAGATGTATGGGGACACTCTGATGGGGACTCTAGATTTATGGGGATACTCTGATGGGGACTCTAGATATATGGAGACACTTTGATGGGGACTCTAGATGTAAGGGGCACTCTGATGAGGACTCTAGATGTAATTAGGCACTCTGATGGGAACACTCTGATGGGGACTCTAGTTGTAAGGGGACACTCTGATGGGGACTCTAGGTTTATGAGGGCACTCTGATGGGGACTCTAGATATATGGGGGCACTCTGATGGGGAATCTAGATGTAATTGGACACTCTGATGGGGACTCTATGTATGGGGGCACTCTAATGGGGACTCTAGATGTATGGGGGTACTCTGATGGAGACTCTAGATGTATGGGGGCACTTTGATGGGGACTCTAGATGTATAGGGGCCACTCTGATGGGGACTCTAGATGTATGGGGAGACTTTAGATGAAAGGAGGCACTCTGATAGAGACACTGTATGTAACCTTGTTATATTTTCTTTATCTTGAAATATGGATGTGATTGCCCTACATTTACGTTATATATGAAAGAGCAATTTAGACCTTAGCTGGAAGAACATTTTAGCAATTGAACTTCAATTTATTACCCCTGTTCTAGGTAGACTTTTTTGGGTTGCAGGAATGTGCACAAAATTGCGTGCATTGCTGCACAAAGCTATTTTGGAGGTGTGCAGTGGTGTCTTTAAGTCTCAATGGCACTACGACACCCCTTGCTTTTGCGCTCATTCACCTGCAGCAACATGTATGGTAACAAAATACCATACGTTTTGGTGCAGCGTAATTTTTTAAAAAAGGTTATACAAGTTTTACATTTACTTGTATTACCATTTGCTTTTCATTTGTTTTGTATACTACAAGAAAAAATGTAAAAATCAGCACGCCGCTAAAGTGTTTGGGTTTGGCATGATGAAAAGGTGGCAACCCTGAACAGTTCACTTTTTTACTTCATAGCCTGTTCATTACAGCAACAAAGAAAGATGATTTAAATTAAAAAAAATCATTATTATTTGGCAATATTTTGACCCCACTAGTATTATATCATTTATAGTTTGTTAAAAACTCCTTTAAATTGAATGTCATGATGAGGATGATTAGGTATATCACATAAAAGAGGTACGTGCATAACAGTGTAGCAAGGATGGTGAAGGTAGCAATAACTACATCCAGGTCCTTGGCCCTAGGCACCCAGCTGTGCCTTGTATTCATTAATAATTATCATTTTTTCTTCCTAGCTATGCTAACAGCAGAATTATTGGGAAGTTTAAACCATATACCGATAGAGGAGGCTACCATGCTCATCACAAGTTCATTTTATTGTTTCAGGCATTTGTGTATAAAGCAGATACTAATAATAACGAGAAGCCCTGGGAATTTGTACTATATTTTGCATGTGGGCCCGGGGGATATAATATATACCCCTAAACATATATACTCCTATTTTCATTAGTACCGTATTCCATATTCATACAACATCATTACATTTCTCTGTCTCATTACTCTTAATGGTGGTGTATGACTGTATGTTAGAACACTACACTTTTTTTGAGAGATTATACCACCCCATTTTCCTAGGCAAATAAAGGTAATAGATAAGTAGTTTAGAGCAGAATAATTGGATCAGTACACCATGTTAAAGGTAGGTATACAGGTTTATCCCTCCTCTTAGCATAGTTCAATAATAAAAACACTATAACATATATATATATATATATATATATATATATATATATATATATATATATATACACACACACACACACACAGTGCCTTGAAAAAGTATTCATACCCCTTGACATTTTCCACTTTTTGCCATGTTACAACCAAAAATGGAAATTTATTTTATTGGGATTTTATATGATAGACCAACGCAAAGTGGTACATAATTGTGATGTGGAAGGAAAATGGTAAATTGTTTTCAATTTTTTTACAAATACATATCTGAAAAGTGTGGCGTGCATTTGTATTCACCCCCTTTACTCTGATACCCCTAACTAAAATCTAGTGGAACCAACTGCCTTCAGAAGTCACCTAATTAGTAAATAGAGTCCACCTGTGTATAATTGAATCTCAGTATAAATACAGCTGTTCTGTGAAGTCATCAGAGGTTTTTTAGAGAACCTTAGTGAACAAACAGCATCATGAAGGTCAGGGAACACATCAGACATCTCAGGGATAAAGTTGTGGAGAAGTTTAAAGCAGGGTTAGGTTGTAAAAAAATATCCCAAGCTTTGAACATCTCACAGAGCACTGTTCAATCCATCACCCGAAAAGGGAAAGAGTATGGGACAACTACAGACCTACCAAGACATTGCCGTCCACCTAAACTGAAAGGCATGCAAGAGGCCCATGGTAACTCTGGAGGAGCTGCAGAGATCAACAGCTCAGGTGGGAGAATCTGTCCACAAGGCAACTACTAGTCGTGCACTCCACAAATCTGGCCTTTATGAAAGAGTGGCAAGAAGAAAGCCATTGTTGAACGAAAGCCTTAAGAAGGCCTGTTTGCAGTTTGTGAGAAGCTATTTGGGGGACACAGAAAACATGTGGAAGAAGGTGCTCTGGTCAGATGAAAGCAAAATTTTACTTTTTGGCCTAAAAGCAAAACGCTAAGACCCCTTTCACACCACACCGCAGATAGCGTGGGCGGTAAAACGCCGCTATTTTTAGCGGCGTTTTACCGCCGGATTTGCGGCGCATTTCGCCCGCTAGCGGGGCACTTTTACCCCCCGCTAGCGGCCGCGAAAGGGTTAAAACCGCTGGCAATACGCCGCAATAGCGGCGTTTTGCCGGCGGTATTACAGTGCTGCCCCATTGATTTCAATGGGGAGCAGCGGTGGAGGAGCGGTAAACACACCGCTCCTTCACCGCTCCAAAGAAGCTGCTGGCAGGACTTTTTTCTGACGTCCTGCCAGCGCACCGCTGTAGTGTGAAAGCCCTCGGGGCTTTCACACTACACACAATGCTGCAGCTTCTTTAGGGCATTTTGCAGGCGCTATTTCTAACGCTATAGCGCCTGCAAAACGCCCTGGTGTGAAAAGGGTCTAAGTGTGGCAGAAAACTAACACTGCACATCACCCTGAACCCACCATCCCCACTGTGATGGTGGTTGCAGCATCATGTTGTGGGTATGCTTTTATTCAGCAGGGACAGGAAAGCTGGTCAGAGTTGATTTAAAGATGGATGGAGCCAAATATAGGGCACTCTAAGCCCTTGTACACACGGTCGGAGATTCCGACAACCAAATCCGTCAGATTTTGTCTGTCGGATTTTGTCCGACGGATTTTGTCCGAAACTGTTGCATACACACATACGACAAAGTTGTCGGAAAATCTGACGTGATGACGTTATTTCGTTACGACGGGACTACGTTCACGCTAGTAGCCAATAGCTTTGGTGTAGGAATTTGATCTGAGCATGCGTGGCACTTTGTCCGATCTGAATTCTCTACACATGATCGGAATATGTCTGATTGGAGCAATTTGTAGGAAAATTTTACCAACAAGTTGGAAAACTTGGTCCGTCGGAAACAGTCCGATGGAGACCACACACAGTCGGAATATCCGACAAAACGATCTGATCGGACACATTCCGTCGGAATCTCTGACCATGTGTACAAGGGCTTAGAAGAAAACCTGTTATGCCGTGTACACACGGTCAGACTTTCCGGCAGAAAAAGTCAGACAGAATAATTTCATTGGATATTCCAATTGTGTGGACTTCAGCTGACTTTTTTTATTTCTTGATCGATTCCTATCGGGTAAACCGTTAGTCTGTATGCTGTTCCGATGGACCAAAAACTACGCAAGGGCAGCTATTGGCTACTGGCTATTTAACTTACTTTTTCTAGCCCCGTCGTACGTGTTGTACGTTACCGCGTTCTAAACTATCGGACTTTGGTGTGATCGTGTGTAGGCAAGTCCGTTTCAGCGGAACTCCGTTGGAAAAACCATCAGAGTTTATTCTAACCGAAAAAGCGGTCATGTGTATGCGGCATTAGAGTCTACAAAAGATTTGAGACTGGGACAGAGGTTCACCTTCCAGCAGGACAGTGACCCTAAACATACAGCCAGAGCTACAATGGAATGGTTTAGATCAAAGCACATTCATGTGTTAGAATGGCCCAGTCAAAGTCCAGACCTAAATCCAATTGAGAATCTGTGGCAAGACTTTGCTTGCTGTTCACACACCCTCTCCATCCAATCTGACAGAGCTTGAGCTCTTTTGCAAATAAGAATAGGCAAACATTTCACTGTCTAGATGTGCAAAGCTGGTTGAGACATGATCAAAAAGACTTGCAGCTGTAATTGCCGAAAAAGGTGGTTCTACAAAGTATTGACATGCCAAACTTTTTACATATTTATTTGTAAAAAAAAAATAAAAACCCTTTATCATTTTCCCTCCACTTCATAATTATGTGCCACTTTGTGTTGGACATAAAATCCCAATAACATACATTTACCTTTTTTGGTAGTAATATGACAAAATGTGAAAATTTTAAGGGTATGAATACTTTTTCAAGGCACTGTATATCTATGGAAAAGGCATGGTGTGAAAAAACAATGCTTACAGAAATAGAAATGTTGATAGTTTATTTATATCAGTTAACAAAATGGAAAGCAAATGAACAGAGGAGAATCCCAAAGCAAATCAATATTTGCTGTAACCACCATTTGCCTTGAAAAACTGCATTAGTTCTTCTTGGTACACTTGCACACAGTTTTTGAAGGGACTCAATAGGTTGTTCCAAACATCTTGCAGAACTAACCACAGATTTCCTGTGGATGTAGACTGCCTTAGTCCCTTCTTCTGTCTCTTCATGTAATCCCAGACAGACTTAATGATGTTGAGATCAGGGCTCCATAAGGGCCAAACCATCACTTCTAGGAGCCAAATAACTTCTTAATCACATTTGCTGTAGGTTGGGGTCATTGTCTTGTTGTAAAATAAATTTGGGGCCAATTAAATGCCTCCCTGATAGAATGACATGATGGATTACTATCTGCCTGTAATTCTCAGCATGGGGGACACCATTAATCCTGGTCAAATCTCAAACTCTAATCGCAGGAATGCATTCCCAAACTTGCAAGGAACCTCCACCATGCTTAATTGTTGCATGCAGACACTCATTATTGTGTCACTCTCCAGCCCTTCATCAAATAAACTGCCTCCAGTTTCAGCAAAATATTTCAAATTTTGACTGATCAGTCTAGAGCACCTGCTGCCATTTTCTGCACCCCAATTACAATGTTTTTGTGCATAGTTGAGTTACTTAGTCTTGTTTCCATGATGGATGTATGGCTTTTTGGCCGCAATTCTTCCAGAAAGACCACTTCTGGCCAGACTTTTCTGTACAGCTAACGGCTGTACCTGGGTCCCACTGGTTTCTACCGGTTCTGTGCTGATTACTCACTGTTGGAGGGAAGTAAGCATGATGTGTCTTTCATCTGTTGCATTAAGTTTCCTTTGCCATTTCTTTGTGCTTCTTTAAGCCCTTGTACACATGGTCTGAGAATCCGTTGGAATGTGTCCTATTGGACCGTGTTGTCGGATAATCCGACTGTGTGTGGTATGCATCGGACTGATTCTGTCGAAATATCAGTCGGACCCAATTTTTCAACTTTTTGGAAATATTTCCCGACCAACTGGGCCGATCGGACATACTCCGATCATGTGTAGAGAATTTTAATCGGACCAAGTGCCACGCATGCTCAGATCAAATTCCTACATCAAAGCTATTGGCTACTAGCCTGAATGTAGTCCCATCATAACTAAATTACGTCATCACGCTCTGAAAGATCTGATTTTTCGACAACTTTGTCCGACCGTGTGTATGCAACAGTTTCGGACAAGATCCGACGGACAAAATCCGACGGACAAAATCCGACGGATTTGGTTGTTGAAATCTCCGACCGTGTGTACAGGGGCTTAAAAAGATTGAGCAGCACAACTTGAAATCCCAGTCCTCTTTGAAATCTTTGCCTAAGAGAGACCTTGCTGATGCAGTATAACTACCTTGTGTACTCAGTCTTGCCATGGGGTATGACCTGTGACATGAAAATGTGTTCTACAACCTCACCTTAGTGAGAGTTTGGCTGTTCTTCACCCAGTTTTAAGCCTCCTACAAAGCTAAATATATATATCTATATCTATCTATCTATCTATATCTATATATACAGTGCCTTACGAAAGTATTCGCCCCCCTTGAACTTTTCAACCTTTTGCCACATTTCAGGCTTCAAACATAAAGATATAAAATTTAAATTTTCTGTGAAGAATCACCAACAAGTGGGACACAATTGTGAAGTGGAACGAAATCTATTGGATATTTTAAACTTTTTTAGCAAATAAAAAACTGAAAAGTGGTGCGTGCAAAATTATTCGGCCCCTTTACTTTCAGTGCAGCAAACTCACTCCAGAAGTTCAGCGAGGATCTCTGAATGATACAATGTTGTCCTAAATGACTGATGGTAATAAATAGAATCCACCTGTGTGTAATCAAGTCTCTGTATAAATGCACCTGCTCTGTGATAGTCTCAGGGTTCTGTTGAAAGTGCAGAGAGCATCATGAAGACCAAGGTCCATAATACTGTTGTGGAGAAGTTTAAAGCCGGATTTGGATACAAAAAGATTTCCCAAGCTTTAAACATCCCAAGGAGCACTGTGCAAGCGATCATTTTGAAATGGAAGGACTATCAGACCACTACAAATCTACCAAGACCTGGCCGTTCCTCTAAACTTTCAGCTCAGACAAGGAGAAGACTGATCACAGATGCAGCCAAGAGGCCCATGATCACTCTGGATGAACTGCAGAGAACTACAGCTGAGGTGGGAGAGTCTGTCCATAGGACAACAATCAGTCGTACACTGCACAAATCTGGCCTTTATGGAAGAGTGGCAAGAAGAAAGCCATTTCTCAAAGATATCCATAAAAAGTCTTGTCTAAAGTTTGCCACAAGCCACCTGGGAGACGCACCAAACATGTGGAAGAAGGTGCTCTGGTCAGATAAAACCAAAATCGAACTTTTTGCACACAATGCAAAACGATATGTTTGGCGTAAAAGCAACACAGCTCATCACCCTCAACACACCATCCCCACTGTCCAACATGGTGGTGGCAGCATCATGGTTTGGGCCTGCTTTTCTTCAGCAGGGACAGGGAAGATGGTTAAAATTGAGGGGAAGATGGATGCAGCCAAATACAGGACCATTCTTGATGAAAACCTGTTGGAGTCTGCAAAAGACCTGAAACTGGGACGGAGATTTATCTTCCAACAAGACAATGATCCCAAACATACAGCAAAATCTACAAAGGAATGGTTCACAAATAAACGTATCCAGGTGTTAGAATGGCCAAGTCAAAGTCCAGACCTGAATCCAATCGAGAATCTGTGGAAAGAGCTGAAAACTGCTGTTCACAAACGCTCTCCATCCAACCTCACTGAGCTCGAGCTGTTTTGCAAGGAAGAATGGGCAAGAATTTCAGTCTCTCGATGTGCAAAACTGATAGAGACATACCCCAAGCGACTTGCAGCTGTAATCGCAGCAAAAGGAGGCTCTACAAAGTATTAACGCAAGGGGGCCGAATAATTTTGCACGCCCCACTTTTCATTTTTTTATTAGTTAAAAAAGTTTCAAAAATCCAATAGATTTCGTTCCACTTCACAATTGTGTCCCACTTGTTGGTGATTCTTCACAAAAAATAAAAATTTTATATCCTTATGTTTGAAGCCTGAAATGTGGCAAAAGTTTGAAAAGTTCAAGGGGGCCGAATACTTTCGCAAGGCACTGTGTATATATATATATATATATATATATATATATATATATATATATATATATATATATATATATATATATATATATATTAGGGATGAGCTTCGAGTTCGAGTCAAACTCATGTTCTACTCGAACATTGCCTGTTCGCCTGTTCAGCGAACAGTGAACAATTTGGGCTGTTCGCAGCAAATTCGAAAAGCCGGAACACCCTATACAAGTCTATGGGAGAAATCTAAAGTGCTAATTTTAAAGGGTAATATGCAGGTTACTGTCCTAAAAAGTGTTTGGGGACCTGGGTCCTACCCCAGGGGACATGGATCAATGCAAAAAAAAGTTTTAAAAACGGCCGTTTTTTCAGGAGCAGTGATTTTAATAATGATTAAAGTGAAACAATAAAAGTGTAATATTCCTTTAAATTTCGTAGCTGGGGGGTATCTATAGTATGCCTGTGAAGGGGCGCATGTTTCTGGTGCTTAGAACTGTCCCTGCACAAAGTGTCATTTGTGCAGGAAAAAAAGTCTTTTAAAATCACTTGCGGCTATTGTCGGGTCCCGTAATACAGAGAACACTCAATGAGTGTTCTCTGCATTAGCCGACAATTCATTCATTCATTGATAAAAAAAAAAGCGTGGGGGTTCCCCTAAATTCAATTACCAGGCCCTTCAGGTCTGACATGGATATTAAGGGGAACCCCATGTCAAATTAAAAAAAAAAATTGACGTGGGGGTCCCCCTAAATATCCATAACCAGACCCTTCAGGTCTGATATGGATATTAAGGGGAACCCCGCATCAAATTTAAAAAAAAATTGACGTGGGGTCCCCCTAAAAATCCATATCAGACCCTTTATCCGAGCATGCAACCTGGCAGGCCGCAGGAAAAGAGGGGGGGCGAGAGAGCGGCCCCCCCCTCCCTCCTGAACCATACCAGGCCACATACCCTCAACATTGGGAGGATGCTTTGGGGGTCTGTGACCCCTCAAAGCACCTTGTCCCCATATTGATGAGGACAAGGGCCTCATCCTCACAACCCTGGCCGTTGGTTGTGAGGGTCTGCGGGTGGGGGGCTTCCCTCTCCAGCGTCAGAGGGGCGGGGTCAGGTGACGGGTGGCCCTGCCCTCCTAATATAAGAAACGTCAGCGCTGGGATCTCTGCAGTGTCTCCGGAGTGGAGACAGAAGAAGAATGTATGGACAGCGCTGGACTGAGAGATCCCCCGTCGCTGGATATGATCATCCATGGGGGGGCAGCTCTCTCGTCCCCTCCTCTTTTCCTGCGGCCTGCCAGGTTGCATGCTCGGATAAAGGGTCTGATATGGATTTTTAGGGGGACCCCACGTCAATTTTTTTTTAATTTGATGCGGGGTTCCCCTTAATATCCATATCAGACCTGAAGGGTCTGGTTATGGATATTTAGGGGGACCCCCACGTCAATTTTTTTTTTTAATTTGACACGGGGTTCCCCTTAATATCCATGTCAGATCTGAAGGGCCTGGTAATTGAATTTAGGGGAACCCCCACGCTTTTTTTTTTTTTTATCAATGAATGAATGAATTGTCGGCTAATGCAGAGAACACTCATTGAGTGTTCTCTGTATTACGGGACCCGACAATAGCCGCAAGTGATTTTAAAATACTTTTTTTCCTGCACAAATGACACTTTGTGCAGGGACAGTTCTAAGCACCAGAAACATGCGCCCCTTCACAGGCATACTATAGATACCCCCCAGCTACGAAATTTAAAGGAATATTACACTTTTATTGTTTCACTTTAATCATTATTAAAATCACTGCTCCTGAAAAAACGGCCATTTTTAAAACTTTTTTTTTGCATTGATCCATGTCCCCTGGGGCAGGATCCGGGTCCCCAAACACTTCTTAGGACAGTAACCTGCATATTACCCTTTAAAATGAGCACTTTAGATTGTGAACGTTCGAGTCCCATAGACTTTAATAGGGTTCTAAAGTTCACACGAAGTTTAGGTCTGTTCACAGGTTCTGGTGCGAACCGAACAGGGGGGTGTTCGGCTCATCCCTAATATATATATATATATATATATAATTTATTTATATATATACAGTGGAGAAAATAAGTATTTTATCCCCCGGCAGATTGTGTAAGTGCACACACTTACAAAGAAACAAAGGGTCTATAATTTTTATCATAGGTGTATTTTACATAATAAAGACAGAATATCAACCAAAATTCCAGAAAAAAAACACATAAAGCATATGCTATAAATTTAGTTGCAGTTCAGTGAGTAAAATAAGTATTTGATCCCCAAGCAAAACATGACTTAGTACTTGCGTGCGTCTCCAGACCTTAATCCTACTGAAAATTTATGGAGGGAGTTGAAACTGCGAGTTGCCAAGAGATAGCAAAGGAACCTTAAGGATTTAGTGAAGATCTGTAAAGAAGAGTGGATCAAAATAAAATCCCTCCTGAGATGTATGAAAACCTTGTCACCAACTACAAGAAACGTCTTACATGTCTGCTTGACAACGTACGGTTTCTCCACCAAATACTAAGTGATGTTTTGCTTGGGGATCAAATACTTATTTTACTCACTGAATTGCAACTCAATTTATTTGTATCATGTGTTTTTTTTCTGCATTTTTGGTTGATATTCTGTCTCTATAATTTAAAATACACCAATGATAAAAATGATAAACCCTTAATTTCTTTGTGAGTGGGCAAACTTACAAAATCTGTAGGGGATCAAATAATTATTTTCCCCACTGTATATACTGCTGTATATACTGTATATATTTTTCTGGCTCAGTAAATATATATATTTTAAAAAAGTACGTTATTTTTTAGGATTACTATACTATATTATACATTACAACATACTCTACCCAACTGTGCATTTTATATGTATAGGCACTTCAGAATTGCACTTTGCCCTTTTTTTCTTACATAAAACTGGTGTAAATATGCATGTATTGTTAAGATAGAGCTGGAAGGGTTTAAATCGTTACATATGCATTTGAGCTGTGTGTTCCTAATTATTTTGCATGCAGCGATAGCATAATGTTACTAATCCCCATTCACAGAGAAATGCATACACTACATCATTATTAGCTTCTTCACTTCCCAAATCAATAGTGTGGATGTTTCCAGAGCAAGCTAATTAGTCTCGCTGTGGGGCTACAGTACAAGGTCGGCAATAGCTCGCCGGTACAGTACCCTGATTATTGACTAGATGCTAACAATGTACAAGACATCTGGGGTTAAACCTTTTAAAGGAGCAATGGTACTTAGCTTGGAAAAAGATAACACTTTAATTGTATTCTTTAAACTAATCCAAACACCCATGTAGTGGATATATACTGTATACTAATAATGACAAATTCTGGAATAAGAAGATTTACGACATCGCTGAAAGTTTTCATAGCAGGGACATAAAAACTCAGCTCTGAGGGTACCATGACATGCTTACCACTTTTGGGCATAGGGTTCCTATAATGCATATATATATATATATATATATATATATATATATATATATATATATATATATATATATATATATATATATATAGCACATATATATATAGCACATGTATATATATATATATATATATATATATATATATATATATAGAAATGATAACACAAAAACTTTTCTTTCACTCATGGTTAGTGTTTGGCTAAAGCCATTTATCATCAATCAACTGTGTTTACTCTTTTTACTCTTTTTAAGTCATCAAAAACTACCCAAATGACATTGATCAAAAGTTTACATACCCTGGTGATTTTGGCCTGATAACATGCACACAAGTTGACACAAAGGGGTTTGAATATTTATTAAAGGTAACCATCCTCACCTGTGATCTGTTTGGTTGTAAATAGTTTGCGTGTATAAAAGGTCAGTGAGTTTCTGGGCTCCTGACAGACCATTGCATCTTTCATTCAGTGCTGCACTGATGTTTCTGGATTCTGAGTCATGGGGAAAGCAAAAGAATTGTCAAAGGATCTGCAGGAAAATGTAGTTGAGCAGGATAAAACAGGAAAGGGATATAAAAAGATATCTAAGGATTTGAGAATGCCAATCAGTAGTGTTCAAACTGTAATCAAGAAGTGGAAAATAAGGGGTTCTGTTGAAACCAAACCACGGTCAGTTAGACCAACTAAAATGTCAGCCACAACTGCCAGGAAAATTGTTTGAAAAACCTACAAATACAGGTTAAATACAGGACTCTACATACAGGACTCTTTGAAAACATATAGTGTGGCTGTTTCAAGATTCACAATAAGGAGGCACAATAAGATTGGCTGCATGGTTGAGTCGCCAGAAGAAAACCATTACTACGCAAATGTCACAAAGTATCCCGCTTAGGCCGCGTACACACGGGCGGATTGTCTGCCCAACTAAGTTCGTCAGACAATCCGACAGACAGTCCGTTCAACTTTTGAATGAACGGACTTGACCACACACGATGAGCAGACAGTCCGCCGAAAGCTTGCGCGATGACGTGTACGGCACGTACAACGGGACTAGAAATTCGACGTCCAATACACTGCAATGCAACCTTCGGCGTGTAAATCCTTTCTGAGCATGCGCCATACTTAGTCCGTCCAACTTGCCTACACACGAGCGGACTGTCCGCTGAAACCAAGTTTGGACGGACAAAATTACGGAAATTCCGAAAGACTTAGTCCGTCAGACTGTCCGCTGAAAAAGTCCGCTGAAGCCCACACACGAGCGGATTGTCCGCTGAAACACGGTTCAGCGGACTAAGTTGGGCAGACAATCCGCCCGTGTGTACGCGGCCTTACAGTACAATACACCAAACAGCACAGAGACAAGACTCAAACCTTCTGGCACAAAGTAATTTGGAGTGATGAGATCAAAATTGAGCTTTTTAGCAACAACCATAAACGCTACATTTGGGGAGGAGTCAACAAGGCCTGAGATGAAACGTACGGAGGTTGATCATTGATGTTTTGGGGATGTGTGAGCTACAAAGGCACAGGAAATTTGGTCAAAATTGTTGGCAAGATGAATGCAGTATGTTATCAAAAAATACTGGATTCACATTTGCATTCATCAGCCAGGAAGCTGCACATGGGACGTACTTGGACATTCCAACATGACAATGATCCAAAACACAAGGCCAAGTTGAACTGTCATTGGCTACAGCAGAATAAAGTGAAGGTTCTGGAGTGGCCAGTTCAGTCTCCTGACCTCAATATCATTGAGCCACTCTGGGGAGATCTCAAATGTGCAGTTCATGCAAGACAACCCAAGAATTTACAGGAACTGGAGGCTTCTTGCCAAGAGGAATTGACAGCTTTACCATCTGAGAAGAAAAAGAGCCTCATCCACAAATTCCATAAAAGACTTCAAGCTGTCATTGATGTTAAAGGGGACAATACATGGTATTAAGAACTGGGGTATGTAAACTTTTGATTAGGGTAATTTGGGTAGTTTCTGTTGCCATTATTAAAAAGAGTAAATGCAGTTGACTGATAACAAATGGCTTCACCTAAACATTAACCGTGAGTGAAAGAAAAATGTTTGTGTTATCATTCATATTCTCAAAAAAATTGCCAAGAAATCATAAATTCTGCCAGGATATGTAAACTTATGAGCACAGCTGTGTATATATATATATATATATATATATATATATATATATATACACAAAAGTGAGTAAACCCCTCACATTTTTGTAAATATTTTGTTATATCTTTTCATGTGACAACACTGAAGAAATTACACTTTGCTACAATGTAAAATAGTGGTTCTACAACTTGTATAAGCCCTTGTACACACGGTCGGACATTCCGGAAACCAAATCTGTCAGATAAATTCCGACGGATTTAGTCCAGAAGTGGTCCGGAAGTGGTGTTGCATACACACGGTCGGACTAAATTGTCGGAATTTTCGGTTGCCAAGAACGCGGTGACGTAAGCCACGTACGACGGCACTAGAAAAGGGAAGTTCAGCACCACGTCCCGCACCCTTTGGGCTCCTTCTGCTGATCTTGTGTTTATCGCGTGTTAGTAGAAGTTTGGTGAGAGACGATTCACGCTTTTCAGATTTGTGCTTCAGTTCTTTACTGCTCTTCAGTTTGTGCTTGTCTGTGCATATCTGATTATCAGTGCATGTAGTCAGTAAGCATTTTTCTCATTGTGGACTATATCTTGTTATAGTACGCTTTGATTTGCATTGCTTATTGTCTGCTTGTTTCTGCTTTTCAGGTCGTTATTTCAGGCATTGCTGTTTATCGGTGCTTTCTGTTGTCCATTCTGACCAGCCATGTTTTGTGTACGTACTCTTCGTAGAGTTTGTGCTGTGCAGGGGCTTGGTGTTGGGCTTTTAGTTTTCACACAAGCCCGGTCCATGAACAGGGCGAGGAGGAGTTTGTGGACCAAGAATTGGTTGCGCCAGCTTCGTGAGATCCGGGAGAATAATCCTGATGATTTCAGGAATTATCTCCGGGTGACGGACCCCTTTTTCACTGTCTACTGGCTTTGCTGTCCCCTTATATCACCAGGCAGGATACCTGCATGCGGCAAGCCATCACTCTGGAGCAGAGGCTCATTGCCACGTTGTGCTACTTGGCGACAGGGAGAAGCCTTCAGGACCTCAAGTTCTCCACATGCATCTCCCCCCGGGCTCTGGGGATCATTATTCCAGAGACCTGTTCTGCTATCATTCAGGTCCTGCAGAAGGACTATATGAAGGTAAGTTTTCTCCTTTAACATCACATTCTATGTATTTAATGATTGCTAATGTCTTGGATTTCTTTTCTCATTCCCTAATTACCATGATTGCAATATGTTCTAATTGATATGCTGCGCCCCTTTGTCCTCATGCATGCTGGAAGCTTTTCAAGTTCCTTTTTTGTCCTTCATGCATATTTGCCTTCACTAACTTCCCCACCATGCTCTTCTGGGCCCATAAACCTATAGTCTAGTAACTTAGCAATGTCTTTTGTCAGCTCCATAGTATTGCTTTCCCCTAAACACCCCCTAAAATGTCTACAAATGTTATGTGTGTGCTTAAATTCATGCAGAGTACCTTTTTTTTTGTTGGGTTGGGCCAAACTCATTGGGAACCCCCCTCCCCCCAACTGCTAGGTCACCTGATAGCAATCCTCTGCTGACTTTGCCAAACCCAATACACACTCTACCTACCTTTTTTCTGGTCAGATTTATAGAAGGAAATCACCAAAGCATGTAGTGCAAGGGCCTGCCTCAATACTTTCAAATGCTACAGTTTATTGTTTTCTTTCTACTATTACTATCTTGATAGGTAATAGCAGAATGTCAAAATGTGTTTACATTTTTTTTTTGGTATTATGACACTTCTTACCTGCCCGGTGGGCTGCCAATAGTGTAAGTAAGGAGGGGCTGCCCAAAGTATCACACACTATTTATGCATTCAGCTCTCAATGAAGTGGAGAGGGTTATCTGTCCAAAACATCCCCCCCCCCCTCATTTTTTTGCAAGGGTCCATCAGATGGGGCGGATGGGGGGGTGATGACTCTGATAAGGGGACCTTATACTTTAGGCTTTAAATACTCATTTCCCAAAATGTTATACTGATCTTGGCCAAAAATGTTGGTGTCTAACCTGATTGCAATGTTGATGTGCCAAATTACAATTTTTTTTTCTTGTTTCACTCCACAGTTTCCTTCAATGCCACAGGAATGGCAGACTGTGGCCTCCCACTTTGCCAGCCGTTGGGACTTTCCCAATTCTGGAGGTGCAATTGATGGGAAACACGTCCGCATCGTCCCACCCCCCTAACTCGGGGTCGTAGTATTATAATTACAAGGGGTTTAATAGTATTGTGACGTTGGCGGTGGTGTCAGTGACCTATGGCTTCCTATATGTGGACGCGGGGCAAAATGACCGGATGTCGGATGGTGGAGTGTTCTCAAGGACGGAATTCTACTGGCATCTCCAGAGTGGCAGTCTGGGCTTGCCACCCCCAGAGGAGAATCTGGAAGGACTCCCGTATGTATTCATCGCGGATGAGGCGTTTGCCCTGGCAAACCACCTGATGCGGCCTTTCCCGATGAGGACCCTCCCCCCGGATCAGAGGATCTTTCATTTCCGGCAGTCCAGAGCCAGAAGAGTCGTGGAGAACACTTTTGGAATACGGGCCAGCCAGTTCCGCCTTTTTTTGACGCTAATCCACATGGCGGAATGTAAACTTAATCACATAGTGCTTGGCTGCTGTGTTCTGCACAATTTCTTAAAAAGACATTCAGCTAACTATGTTGTCTCAGTTGGCCCAGATGCAGACTTGCCTGAAAATGACAATCTCAAACCAATACATGGAGTACTTTGTGGGTTGGGGGGCCATTGATATGCCAGACAATGTCTGAGAGGCATTTTTTAAATACATTTTTCTTTGAAACTACAATAATCTTTGTTTTCATTTACTGCTTGGCTTGGTTTTAAGTGTCTCCTAGGTTTTTTATTTTTTGGGCCTTTTTCTACAACAGTGCAAACCCAAGTTCAGAGTGAGATGAGGTGACAGTCTCTTCTTCAGATAATCTTATTATGTTGTGGGTCTGCTACACACACACCTTGTTTTTGTTGCTAATGTATGTAGTGCATTACTGACAAAAATATTGCTAATTTTCAGCACCATGGCAGAAATATGTGGGGTCCTGAAAATGGCTTGATAGAGGAAATTTCCACATCACTGTGTGTGTTATTTACTAAAGGTATATCCACTATGCACAACAAGTGCACTGCAAAAGTGCACCTGAAACTGCACTTGGAGTGCAAAGTGGATTTGCCTTTAGTAAATAACACCCATTGCTACAGAAAACAACAACTTTACTCCAAATACTGCTTTTGCGCATTGAAAAAGGAAGCCACACATTGTTTATAATTTCACTTTTTAATCAAAGCACATTCACATGTGTGTTTAGAAAAGGGTTTTACAACAAACCAACATATTGGGTGTATAGAAAAAATTATTTTCGGTAATTTTTTTGTAACTTGGCATTTTTGTGTAAAGAGGCATGTATTAAAGCATAACATACAGAACACAAGAACTTACAAAGTTCAACTTTGAAAAGTGAAGACAATATCAGACATGAGTATGTACAAACTGGGCTGATATTGCCTTCATCACATGGGGTGTCACCCCTGGAAAAGCCAAATTTGGAAGATGCACACAGTGTGTCAACATGTGCTATCTCCCATCATGGGGGATCAATGTACATGTTTTTGGGGTGCAACCCCTTCATCTCAGCCACTTTCCACAAAACACGTACATTGATCCCCCATGATGGGAGATACCACATGTTGGCACACTGTGTGCATCTTCCAAATTTGACTTTTAGTAAAATACAAAAGTTGTTTGTTTGAAAAAAACAATACCCAAGCTAGTTTGGGGTGTTTCAAACTCTCTCCAAAACATCAAAGATGTTCTTCATTTTATGTTGAACATCATTGATGTTTTTCTGTATAATTTCTAAATCGCGATTGCACCCCATTATCTCCCCAATCAGGATCTGGGCACTTTCACTGGTAAAATGTGATTCTTCTTCCACATCACCTAAAAAAACAAAAATAAACACACCACGCATTATAAATATGCCGACATACATTGATTAGCTTACCGGAAGATGTGGTCTCCGACACTCACCTGTTGTGGCGACAATTTGTCCAACTTCAACAATCTCTCCTTCCTCCTCCTGCTCCTCTGCTTCTGGTGTTGGAATTTCGCCTTCTTTGGGAGGTGTGGGGTCCCTGGTGTCCTCAGACTTCCAGAGTCTTCTCTCCCCTATGAGAATGTAAAAAAGGAATACTTAGCACACAGAGGGCAGAACTAGGAATATGAAACATTGCTTGGAAGCGTCGTACAATTATGTTTTTTGGCCGAGTTCAAAGGTGAGAACATTATTTTGGACACTTTGTAAAGCTGGAATACTTACCTGCAGTGTGAACAAATGTAGTGAAGTGTAAATTGGGAAAACATTGTGTTGGGAGTGGGCTAACGAACAATGTTTATTACGAACGATTCAACCCATGAACTTAAAAGTGGCCATTTTAAACTGTACAACATGAAATCAAAGCACATGGAGCAGTATGCAAGCTTTAATAATAATATGAACACACAACAACTACTTACTTTTTTGAAGAACTCACTTGAACCTTCTGTACTGATCGTGCTTCCTCAGTTTCAGGTCTGACCAGTGTTTTCTCAGTTGATCCTTGGATCGTCGTACCCCAAAATTCTTCTGAAGACTCTTCACAACTTTAGTCATGATCTTGGTCTTTCTGATATTTGGGTTTGGGTAAGGTCCATACTTCCCATCATAGTCGGTCCTCTTCAATATGTTCACCATCTCCAACATCTCTCCAAAAGACATATTTGAGGCCTTAAATCTTCTCCTCCAGGATCGTGACGTTTCAGGCTCCGGGCTTTCCTCGCCCTCCTCCTTGTTAGTGCAAGCCTGATTGCGCACCTGCGTTGTCTCCACCATGTGCTCTCCCCACTGCGCTGAAAGAGAAGGGGCGGAGAATAGTCTACAAAGGACATCAGAGGCGGGCGGAGTTTCACGCATGTGCACTGTATATAAAACGCAACACGCGTGTGTCGTACGTACGATCTGTGAACAGAGGGAGAAGATGACGCGCCGATCGTGCAAACGAAGGTACAATTTTTAACTTGGGACATCACTAGCCTATACTGCTTCTATATAGGCCTATGTTGGGACAAGTTTAGGAGAGTTTCGCATGGCATTATTATTATTATTAGGGTTATTAGGGTTTGTGTTGTGTTTTGCAGACAAGATGGATCCCTTCAAAAACTCAAATTTTATGGAGCTATTCATTGATCTGCTCAGGGAGGTGCCCTGCCTGTGGCAGAAGAATAACCCATTTTATAATGACCGAAGAAAGAGGAAGGCAGTGCTGGAGAAACGTCTTGCTTTGGTGCTGATCATGGCCCCCACGGCAGACATGGCCTATGTGATGTTTAAAATTGGTGCCCTGAGGAGTACATATCTCAGGGAGCGAAAGAAGCACCAGGATTCCCTGAGATCAGGAGATCCAGATGCCATTTATGTCCCCAGGATGGTGTACTATGAGAGGCTGCATTTTCTGGCAGACCAGGGGGAACCCGCACCACCACTCTACAGTCTTCCTTCAAGGCTTCCTTCACCCCCAGCTGAGGCTTCCGATGTCCAACCTGGGCCTTCCAGGCAGCAACATGTGGAGGGGCCCAGCTTGAGACAGGTATAGCATTGTTGAACATATTTCTTGTCGTACATTTAATGATGTTAACTAGATGTTATTATTGATCAGTAAGTTGTGATTTAACAAAGTGTTTTACATCTCAATAGACAGTAGTGGCCAAAAATGATTGGGACAAGAATGAAAAATGCTGGGCTCAGAATGATAGTCTGTTCTATTTGGTAACATTCAATTTGCAACAGTCATGAGCACAAAATTGTGTGATTGATGACCAAAAAAATAAAACTAATGTCCCATTTTCATACACAGGAAGACCTCAGCCGGGAGGAGGCTGTGGCAAGTGGCAGCCAGGAGGTGGAACATCGCCCTCCTCCTCTTCCTCCTGCCACAACTACAGGAGCCGAGCCACAGCCTGGAAGGAAGCCTGGAGGGAAGTGCCCAAGGAAGACCAGAGAGTGAGGGCCTGGGTTCAGTCTGGTCTGACAGAAGATGCAGCCTCTTTTAGAACCACAGCCTGGGGACATAGATGGCATCTGCTCTTCCTGATCTCTCGGACTTCTGGACCAGACTGCTCTCCTCTGAGATATGTACTCCTCAGGCCATCAATTTTGCATTTGCTAATTAGTTCATGTCTGCCCTGGGGGCCAAAGGCTTCGCCAAATTGACCAGTTTCTCCAGCGCTGCCTTCCTGTTTATTTGTTTGACACCTAAATAAAGGTTTTTTTGGTTGAAGAAATACTTGCCTATGTGTTTTACTTCAAAAAGGACAGTTTATTTGTGAGCAGGCAGGTACATTTTAAAAATACAAAGTCAAATGAATAACAAGGGGCACCAACACCAAACAACCTCCTGTAGATTAAAAAAGAAAAACAAAATTAAAAAGATAATAATGGTGTTGTGGTAAGTTGACACACAAAACACACCAACAAAAATGCAAAGATGAGCAAACTGTCAAAAAGGAGATATTGATTAAAAAAACCAACCACAAAAAAAAAAAAAAAAAAAAAAAAAAGATAGGGTAGATGTGACGATTTAAAAGATTGTATTGCTGAAATCAGCAAAAAGAATAAAGAAATACGTTCGGGAGAAGTGTGTGTGAATATGAGCATCAAAACAAGTTCATTCTTGCAGCATTGTAAAGAACAAGAGAATGCGCTGCATGAAAGATTTTTTAACATTGCAGCGTGATGAATGTGCTATATCGATTACAAGCGGTAGTTTTACCTGAGCGAGCGCTTCCGTGTCCGAATTTGATTGTGAGCATGCGTGGCACCTTGTCCGTCGAGGTAGGCTACACATGATCGGACTATGTCCGATTGGAGCATGTTGTTGGGAAATTTTATAGCCAAGTTGGAAAACTTGGTCCGTCGGATACTCCGACGGAAAACAGTCCGATGGAGCCCACACACTGTCTCTGAGGAAACCGATGGTTTCAGCAGTGACGTCAGCGCGCAACGGCGGCACCGCGCTATGTTTAACCTGGAATGTCTGCATACAGCCCTATTGATGGATACGTGTATCTGCATTAAGAGGACGGTACACTACAGTAATGGGTAATTCGAGCTGCCTGTGAGAGAGGGGAGGGACCCGATGACGGCGCCCGTGTGAGCAGATGGGGACGGTCCCGCTGATCAGCTGGAGCAGCGTGAGGGGAAGGGACGCTGAGCTCCATGGATGAAGCCGCCCAGAACGTCCTATCTCTCCACTAAACAGACCGTCCGTGTACCGTGTACACCCTCCGGGTGCTAAGCGGGTAAAAACGCTGTGGCTTTGATCGATCGGTTCAGAGTCTGTCGAACCCCCCCCCCCCCCCCCCTCCGCGTATGGTCTCTGCTGCCCTCGTATGAGACCTATAGTGGGCTAGTGCTCTGCCAGGACCTAGGACCAGGTGGAGGGACAATACAACAGCGTCGGAAGAGATTCCTGGAGCGCTGTCAAACACAGCAGAAGCTGACTGGCTGATACCCCCTTGATGATCCCCTGGAGGCTGTATGAACAGAGGAACGAGATGGACTGAGGTCTGTGGACACTATATATTTACTATATATTTACAAGTAACCACCTCCTCCCCAGGTACTCTTTATTGAATTTTTTATGCTGAATATATGCTGAATATGCGGAATACTGGTTAAACCTCATATGAAATGTATTTGAACATCTCCTGTTGATACTCTGGGCGGCCCTAGATGAAAAGACTCAGTATAAGCAGGAGGAATGGAAACAGAGCAAAACAGCGGAGGCTCAGGAAACTGATCCCACATATTTTTGAGAGGGTAGACCAGGATGTAAAAGGAATAAGTGGAGCTTAAACATAAATGACTGATAAAACGATATATATCCACAAAAACGATGTATATGACTTGCATATGAAGTATATGGAATGCTCACCGGAATGTTAAGTGTGATAATGTGTGGCCCGCTTTTTGGAGTCATGTAAACTTCTTTTTAGAAGAGATTGCAGTAATAGCTCTCACTTTAAAACACAGAGAAAGTGGGCGCAGATCTGGGAGCCGGGCTCTCATTGCAGCGCTGGTGGCGCAGGTGGCACAATCAAAGAAACACTGAATAAAGAATTTTTTTTTTTTTTTTTTTTCAATCCTGGGGAGGCAAAGGACAAAAGGTGGGAATATGAGGGGAAGAAATCAAAAGGCGAATGAACCAAAGGAGAGTCTTAATACAAGCACGATTCAGAAGTATATGAAGGAAATTCGTGTAAAAAGCCCCGGATTAGAAAAAAAGCAGCAGAGGGTAAGGGAGAAGAAGAGAGAAGTAACTAAGTCAGCAGGGGCCCCAGGAGATAACTCAGGGGAGGAGCTGGACTCAGATTTGGAAGGCAAAATGAGGGGGCAGAGGGATATCGCTCAAATCCCCACAAAAGGTGAAATGCTGGAAATGTTCGCCAAACTAGAGAATACCATTAAAATAGAAATTTCAAACGTCAGGTCGGATATGGGCCATTTATTGAGGAGAGTGGAAGAAGCAGAGGAACTAACGGGTAAACAGGCCCATGAAATATTAGAACTGAAAACGCAAGTTGGGAAACTGCAAACGGACCAGCGGGACATTCTATATAAGCTGGAAGAACAGGAAAACCAAAACAGACGTCAAAACCTAAGGATTAGAGCACTGCCGGAACAACAAGGAGAAGATTTGGGGGTTAAGTTGGGAAAAATATTTAACCCTATATTAGGAAGAGGGATAGGAGAGGATTTAAAGATTGAGCGGGTTTATAGGGTGAGGAAACCCCCAGGTCTGAGGGAAGAGGTCCCGAGAGACGTAATTATTAAGTTTTGCCTCTATGAAGATAAAGCCAAGATATGGAGCAGGCTCAGAGGGCTGCCCCCATTACAATATGAGGGAGCATCTTTACAGGTTTTTTCGGACTTATCGGCAGGAACATTGGCTCGGAGGAGACGTTTAAAACCGTTACTAGAACAAATGAAATTGGCGAATATCCGATATAGTTGGGGGTTTCCAGCGGCCCTATTGGTCCAGCGGGATGGAAGAACATTTAGATTAAAATTTCTAGATGAGTTGGAGGTCTTCTGTAATAATCTGGGGATCCCAGTACCAAAGATCTCCAAAGATACCTAATGGACTTATACAAAAGACACTGGTATTGGGAGTTGGATTTGGGGAAGGTGTATAAGGTTGCTGATCTCCTTCTCTCTTTTTTTTTTTTTTTCTCTTCTTTCGCTCTATTTCTTTGTGGAGGAGGGGGAGGGGGGAGAGTGGGGAGGGCGGATGGTGGAAAGAGGGTGGCGGATGGATCAGGTGGGGCCCCGGGACATCATACCGTGTCTGAGGGGGATCCCCCGTCTCCCAGGGGGGGGCGGGAGGGGGGGGGGCCCTGACACGGGTGGCCGCGATCGGAGTCACACCCTAGCGGGTAAAAATCTGCAGAATAGAGGGGGTCCTCAGCTGCAGAGTAGAGGTCGGGATTTGGCCAGGGGGGGAGGGGGGGAAGGGGGGGGGGAGGGCGGGGAGGGCGGGGAGGGGGAGGAGGTTCCTTGCAGCACCAACGAAGGTAATATGTATTGAGATGAGGCAGAAAAGAAGACGGAAGTATTACATCTTATTGGAAAACTATAGATGATAGAAGTAAACTTCCTGTCATATAATGTTAAGGGTCTGAATTCTCTGGTCAAGAGGCATAAATTGTTGAAGGAATTACAGCAGTACAGAGCGGGGGTGGTGTTCCTGCAGGAGACCCATTTGTCTCAGGACACAAATATTAAATTATATTCAGACAGTTATCCAAACTGGTTATATGGGGACTCGCCTATAAAGAGAGCTAAGGGAGTCGCAATAGGGTTTGAGAAATGTATAAAATTCACATTGATTGAGAGGATGACAGACCCTGAAGGCCGATACCTGTTTGTAAAAGGAAAATTAGGGGATAACATTTATACCCTAGCAAATGTATATTGCCCCAATAAAAATTCTATAAGTTATTTGAAATTAGTTCTGGGGAAGTTAGAAGATTTTAAGGAAGGGGATGTTGTCCTTGCAGGAGATTTCAACTTTTGTATGGATCCATCTAGGGATAGTACGTCCCATGCTAGGGGGCTAAATACGAAATCATTGAAAACGATTAAACTATGGTTGAAACAACACCAGATGATGGATGTTTGGAGGTTGCAGCATGATAAAATAGAAGATTACACCTTTTTTTCCCCCGTGCATGGGACGTACTCCAGGTTGGATCACATACTGGTGGATCACAGGCTATTAGACCTAGTGACGGAAACCAAGATAGGAATAATTACACTATCAGACCACGCCCCGGTGTCAATGAAGATGAGGATGCCCGGGACGCAGAGGCAACCGTTCACGTGGCGATTGAACGAGAGCCTTCTGCAGGACGAGAAAATTGCGGAGGCAGTATTAAAGGAAATCGAATTTTATTTCTCTGTCAATGATACAGCTGAAATTTCTGGTGCTTCTCTTTGGGAGGCACATAAAGTATATATTAGGGGCATCCTCATCTCCATGGGCACAAGAAAAAAAAAGGAAAGACTCGAGAAAATAGAAAACTTAAGAGAAGAGGTATATAAATTAGAACAGGCCCATAAAAAATTAAGGAGGCAACAGCAGGAACAACTCCACTTATTGGTGATTAAAAGGGATGAACTTAAAGATTTGATGGAACAGGAATCAAAGAGGTCATTGGACAGGAGAACTAGAGAGAGATACTACCAGGGAAATAAAATAAGTAGTCATCTAGCAAGACAGCTGAAGAGGAAGAGAGGGATTAACTTTATTGATAAAATACAAGACAAGAACGGGAAGATGACCCATACTACCAGGGGGATAGCTGAGGTGTTTAAACAATATTATGAAGCACTGTATAATTTAGGACAAAAAGGGACAAAAGATTCCAGAAAGAAAGACAAAATTAAAGAATTCCTGAATAAAGTGAAACTACCGAGTTTAGCAGAGAGTGATAGATATGACTTAGACAGACCCATTACAGAAGAAGAGATCTTTAAGGCTCTGAAAGAAACCGCCTCTGGCAAAAGTCCGGGACCAGACGGATTCACGATCTCGTACTTGAAAAAATATAAAGAGATCCTGGTCCCTAAGCTCTGCAAGTACATGAACGGCCTGGGCAGGGATTTTGGGATGGATGGAGAGGCCTTGCGGGCCTCAATCACGGTGTTGCTAAAGGAGGGGAAGGATGGCACGCTTTGTTCTAGTTACAGACCGATCGCCTTATTAAACGCGGATACTAAACTATTCGCCAAGGTCTTAGCATCTAGGCTGAAGGAAAGGATGACCGAACTGGTTCATCCGGACCAGGTCGGATTCATCCCGGAGAGAGAAGGTAGGGACAACGGAGTGCGCTCGTTGCTCCTGCTACAGGCCTTAAAAATGAGTGGGTCCCCAGGACTATTCCTGTCGATTGATGCGGAGAAGGCATTCGACAGGGTAGACTGGGGACTCATGTTTGAAACGCTGGAAGTGCTGGGCCTTGGACCAAGAATGATCCAATGGATCAAGGTGTTATACAATCATCCTCAGGCATCAGTAAAAGTGAATGGGATGTCATCTGCCCAATTTCAAATGGAGAATGGAACAAGACAGGGGTGCCCTTTGTCACCCCTTCTTTTTGTCTTATCCTTGGAACCGTTACTGGCCTCCATCCGAGATAACCCAGACATAAAAGGGATTAAAGTGGGTGAGGAAGAGCACAAACTCGCAGCATATGCGGACGATGTGCTGTTCTACATCTCCAACCCAAGGATCACGATTCCGAACTTGCTGAGGTTGTTGGAAAAATACAGGGAAATCTCGAATTTAAAAATAAACCTCAGCAAGTCCGAAGTTTTAAATATTAATATCAAGGGAAAGGAAAAGGTAAGACTCACCGAGGCATTCCGATTTCCTTGGCGAAAGGAGATTAAATATCTGGGAGTTCTCCTCCCCGATAATATTAAGAAAATCTATGTTAATAATTATATTCCATTACTAGAGGATATTAAGAGAGAAATAAAATTTTTTTCAACATGCCACCTCTCCTGGTTTGGGCGAATCAATGCGGTTAAAATGGTCCTGGCCCCAAAGATTCTATATAAGTTTCAAATGCTACCCATTTCTCTCCCCCTTGCTTTCTTTAGGACATTAAAAGGGCTAATCTCAAGGTATATTTGGCAACATAAAAAACCCAGAATTGCTTATGCGGTTCTGAGCAGGGAAAAAAAAAAGGGGGGTCTTGCAGTCCCGGATTTTAAAAAATATTACAATGCGGTGGTTCTTACACGAGTGGTGGAATGGGGGAAAGAGGCAAATAATAAAAGGTGGGTAAGTCTAGAAAAGGCGATGAGCCAAGCACAGTTAGGACGGATAATTTGGAATCCACCTCAGTGTAGGTCTGTAGGAGTAAACACACATGAAATAACACGTATTGCACTTAAGTTATGGGATCGAATTCACGCACATAATAAATGGAGTTACAACTCACCTTTGATTTATTTAAAAGACAACGACTATTTTACACCTGGGAAACAGGAGGTGGGGGGTAATTGGATAATAAAAAGCAATGCACAGGTAAAAGATATTATTTACAGAGGTAAAATTAACACGTTTGAAGCACTTAGGAAGGATAGGGAACTTATGCGGATTGATGCCTGGAGGTATCTACAGTTAAGCCACTTTATTACAAAATTTCCCCATCCAATTCGTAGTGAGGAAGAATATAGGCCTTTTGAGCGGCTTTGTCTGAGAGACAAATCAAAAAATAATATAGCTCGAATTTATAAAATTCTATTAGAGGGGGAAGGACTGGAGGGCCCACCCTATATTAAAAAATGGGAAAGAGAGTTGGGGACTCGTTGCAGCACTCAGACCATGGAGAAAATAATGAAACTAACTCATAGTGCGATGGTAGATAATAAGATGATAGAGTTGAACTATAAGTGTCTTGCAAGGTGGTACGCGACCCCAGACAAAGTGAGTAGATTTATAGTTGCACAATCCCCAGAGTGTTGGCGGGGGTGTAAGATAATAGGAACTATGGCTCACATTTGGTGGGAGTGTCCGATTATTAAAAAATATTGGAAGGAGGTATTGGAGTTAATAAAGGTTGTAACGAATAAACACATAATTGAGGATCCTTGGACTGTTTTGTTTCACGGGACTGATGGCTCGGTGAGGCAATATAAGTCCTCTATAATCCCCATACTGCTCAGTGCCGCTAAAAGTCTAATTCCCAAAAAATGGCGGGAGCCGGATAGCCCTAAAATACGGGACTGGATACTCCGGGTAAATGAAATACAGAACATGGAGTGCCCAGTGGAAGAGGGGGAGGAAATTGTATCCGGAAGAGGGGGTACGGGTAAATGGGAATCTCGGAAAGAATTCAGAAATTCTTGGAGGTATGTAGAGGAAATTATAAAATAAAGCCAGGATAGATATACATAGGGTTGGTGACGGTGGATACAACTCGGAACCTGCTGCAAGGAAGGGAGGGGCGGGGGGGGGGGGGGAGGAGGGAAAAGAAATGTAAAGCATATTTGGTTGTAAAAGATATCAAAAAAAAAAAAAAAGATTGAGCCTGTGATTGATTGAATTGTTTTTTTATGATTACCTTTTGTATACTCTATTTTGTAAAGGAAAAGAAAAAGGAATTAAATAAAGAATAAAAAAAAAAAAAAAAAAGAATATAAAAAAAAAAAAAAAAAAAAAAAAAAAGAGGACGGTACACTAATACGCAAATTTGTAAGAAAAACTACTGTTCAGTACCCTCCTTCAAAGGAATTTGCTATTGCTTGGAAGTAGACATACGAAGGACTGGAGAGCCTGGGAAACAGTCGCTTATTTCTGGAGACGCTGGGGTAGAGAAATGCGCTTGAGGGATGGATGTGTGATCCAGCAAAGTGGTGAGAATATCAACTCTGAGAAACTGTTGTTTCCCCTCTAAATAACACATTCCCCGCGTTAAGTACTCCCCCAATAAAGGACTGTCTATTACTTAATGATAATGCTAAATTTTTATATGCCTGCTAAACAACTGAGAGGAATAAGCAGCCCGCTGTGTTTTACCGTCGCTTGACGTTTTATACCTATAAATTATACCATCAGCAGTGACAAATTTTTGGCGACATAGACTCGGTCAGTCCATCACTCACCTCATACGCCAGGAATATCATATGTGATTGATTAACTGAACTTAATAAACTGCTCATATGGACATTGTTGGCTTATAGGGTCAGTACTAAGAAGTTAATATATGGCAAGTGTGGTATGTATGTGATGAGTGCAGTCGCCGCGCCGTCTGTTTGTTTTTAATTGATGTGACAACGTTGTCATATTTTTTAATGAGTCTGTGAAAAAAAAAAACTTCCTTTTTGGTGCTGTACTAATTAAAGTATTTGGATATTTTGTTATAAAAAAATAAAATAAAATTTGCATTTACGTGTGTGTTCTATGGTGACCTCTTTTGGTGACTTATGTTTTTCCTATTTTTTTCTTTATGCCTTTTGGTCACCCGAACTACATTCTATAATTGGATATGAATGGTAGTATCTTCAATATCTAAATTATATTTAAGTTTAGGTTGATCCAGGCAACCCTTGTTATTTTTGTTTATGCTACTTGGGGAAGGGGGGAGGAGTCCAGTGACGTTGATGTCTGTGACGTCACCGGATCTCCGACGGAACTCCCTGAAGACCTGGAAGCCGGCGGAGAGGTGAGTACCTATCAAAAGAATTTTAATCGATCAAAAAAATTCATCAATTAATCGAGGAATTAATCTTTAATTTCCACGGCCCTAATATATATATATATATATATATATATATATATATACAGTGTTCAGCATAAATGAGTACACCCCTTTTGAAAATTTTCAATGAACACAAGAACAATTTCAAAAATGTTGACAAAACTGAGTTTTATAGAACATTTGTTTAGCTCATTACGGACATCACTAATTCTTCTAAGCATGGAATGAACAAGTTGGGGACTTTATGTTTTTTCCATTCTTTAAGGACGACCTTCTTTAGAGCCTGGATTCTGGATGGACTTACCTCTTTAGAATTCCCCATAGGTTTTCGATTGGGTTCAGATCAGGAGACATACTTAGCCACCGAATCACTTTCACCTTGTTCTTCTTTAGAAATGCAATAGTGGCCTTAGATGTGTGTTTTGGATAATTGTCATGTTGAATAGTGAACAACGACCAAGGGCACAGAGTGATCGTAGTATCTTCTCTTTAGGTACATCTGTAAATTCATGACACTATCAAAGAAATGCAGCCCCCAACACCAGCAGCACTCATGTTGCCCCACAGAAGTACACTGCCACTACCATGTTTCACTGTAGGCACCATGCATTTTTCTTTGTAATCCTCACAATTGCAACGTCATACGGTTATGAAGCCATCAATTCCAAAAACATTTATCTTGGTCTCTTCTCTCCAGAGTACAGAGACCCAGTAGTCATTCCTCTGCAGTGTATACTGTATTGTATCACGGGAAACAGTCATCCCAGTTTGACTTCCTTAGCTACTGTAACTGCAGTCAACTTGCATGGTGATTTACTTCAACCCTTCTCATCAGAAGACATTCCCGTTGAGGTGTTAACGTTCATGGACTGCCTGGGCATCTCTGTGACATGGTTGCAGTTCCATGTTTGTTAGATTTTTGTATCACTTTTGCTACAGTATTATGATTGATAAGTAAAGCTTTGCTGATCTTCCTGTAGCCTTCACCTTTCTTGTGTAAAGCAATTATTTTCTTTCTCAGTTCTTGTGACATTTCTCTTTCACGTGGTGCCATTGCTGACAGCATGAAATGGGAAAGGATTTTTCTTTGTTAAAGTGGACCTTCGGTAATTTTTTTTAACTTTCCATCTATTACATTTTCCACCCTTGTTGTTTTAACCATGGATAGTAAATAGCGTAAATGACACTCATACACTGAATTTATTTACACATTCAGTAAACACTGTACATCACAGTATACTCAAGATAAGCAGTGCTTTCTACTAAATACACAAATAAATGTGTAAGTACTAATAGTGGACTATCAATGGTAAGATAAGTGACACAGGGCTCAATTCACTGAACAATAGGGATGTGTGAACGGTTCGTCCCGAGCATAAGTTCAGGCTGAACTTTGGTTGTTCGGATGATCTGTAAACACCAAACAATATGCAGTGTTCGGGGCAAGTTCAGAACACTGTTAAAGTCTATGGGACACTAACATGAAATCAAAAGTGCAGGAGCACTGATTTTTTTAATGCTTAAAGTGAAACAATAAAATGAAATATTCCTTTAACTGCTTGCCGACTAGCGCATGCCGATGTACGCCGACAGAATGGTGCTGGTAGTCAAAAGAGCGTACAGGTATGTCCCCTTTAAGAAGCGGTGTAGTGATCGTGTCACGGAGAGGAAGAACGGGGAGATGCTTTTGTAAACAAAGCATTTCCCCGTTCTGCCTAGTGACAGGACAGAGATCACTGCTCTCTGTCATCGAGAGCAGTGATCACTGTCCTGTGTGTTGAAGCCCAGCTCCCTAACAGAATCACTCCCTAGGACACACTTAATCCCTTCACTGCCACCTAGTGGTTAACCCCTTCATTGCCAGTGTCATTTACACAGTATTCAATGCATTTTTATAGCATCGATCACTGTATAAATGATAATGGTCCCAAAATAGTGTCAAAAATGTTTAATGTGTCCGCCGTAATTTCGCAGTTCTGATAAAAATCGCAGATCGCCGCCATTACTAATAAACAAAAAAGAATTTAAAATAAAAATGCCATAAAACTATCCCCTATTTTGTAGATGCTATACATTTAGCGCAAACCAATCAATATACGCTTATTGCGATCTTTTTTACCAAAAATATGTAGGAGAATACATATTGGCCTAAACTGAGGACAAAGATAGTTTTTTTATATATTTTTGGGGATATTTATTATAGCAAAAAGTAAAAAAAATAGAATTTTTTTCAAAATTGTCGCTCTTTTTTTGTTTATAGCACAAAAAATAAAAACTGCAGAGGTGATCAAATGCCACCAAAAGGGGGGGGGGGGTCGTGGCTTGTGCGCGCACGAGGATGGCTGCTTGGCTGTGAGCTCTGCATAACAGACCAGGCTAAAGCGACGTATGGGCACCACAGTGGCTGAAAACGGACCCCAAAACCTCACCGCCATCTCCCCTGACCTCCGGCACTGGGATGTCCCGAAAACTGAACCAAGACAAAGGCCCTAAAAGGCTGGAATCCTACTCCTTCCAGCCGCACCGCACTCAAAACAAGGCCCAAGATGGCGCCAGCGACGGTACAGAGCAACAGGCCTTGAACTTCACAGATACCCCAGGACTCCATCCACGAGAAATATGCAATGGATTCTCTCCCTCTTTCCCTCCTGCCTCCTCATCTGAACCCCAGGCCTCACAGAGTCCAGCCAAATCAAGGATGCGGATGGATTTAAATGAACAGGCCGTGGACACAGTGCGTACAGCCCTTCACAATTACAATGCTATCTCCTCACTGCAGTCCTCTATAGCACAGTTCCCAACCTCAGGGCAACCAGTACGCAATACTACTATGAAGGACATGCTTCTATCCTTGCAATCTTTTCTTATGACTAACCTGTCAGCACTGAATAACAGGTTCTCATTGGAAATGAAACACATGGATAATAGAATGCAATTCATAGAAAACAAAATGGAGGACTGCACTGAGACTGTTAATGATTTGGTAGATGCATATACAAAACAAAAAGAGGAATAATGTCTGGATCAAAGCGAAAATTGCGGATCTCGAGGATCTCCCCAGACGCAATAATATAAGAATTCCTGGTATACCGGAATCTGTTCCTCCCAAAGAATTGCACAATTTTGCTAACACCATGTTTTCTAGCATGCTTCTGGAGCTGACCCCAATAGAGCTCACCATTGATTGCATCCAAAGGCTGCCCAAACCCCGCCATCTTGAAGCGGACATACCTAGGGATGTGCTCGTAAGAGTACATTTTTACCAAGCCAAGGAGCAAATCCTGAGGAAAGCAAGGGAACTGTCCCCACTCCCACCGCCATACTCGGATATTCAGCTATACGCTGACTTGTCACAATACACGCTCCAAATGAGGAGGCAGCTCAAAACCATCACCAAGGTTTTAATTACATACAAGTGGCGTCATCCTGCCACAATCCTGGCTACGCACAATGGCATTCCACACACCATCTCCACTCTGGAAGGGGGCATGAAACTCCTCCACACCTGGGGAATCCTACCTGACCTCCAACAATTTCATCCTGACTCACCTTTGGCCTGAATAAGGAAAAAAAACAAAAGCAATCACTTTTGATGGCTTAGCCCAATCGTCTACAAAAAGCATTCCATAGCCTGGTCTGGAAATGCGCCCTAACATTTGCTTGCTTAATTCACCCATGGTATTGGTCAGCTGCTCATCTGAGCTCCTTTTTGCTGACTTGGTTGTCGACAGAGCAACTGTGCACGCTTTGTTAACCAAGTTTGTTAACTTTTGTTTTATATATATATTCTTCATTTTTGGTTGTATCATACTCAAAGTTCTCATACTACTACCAATACCAACCGATCAAAACCTGCAAGTGCTACACCTACACCACTCGAGCCTATGAGCAATCAGTGCACATAACCTACTCATATATAGTCAAATTGTTTGTTAACCTGTTTTTCTCCTCCAGCACTTCACTAATCCCCAGCATCTATCTGACCATCCTGCATTAAACGAACTCTGTCCAGCTGATCCCTTGTACGGTGAAGCTACTCCTACCTCCTCACGGCTCCAGACAGACAACAGAGGTAACTATGAGTACCACTCCTGTTTTTCATTTCCTCCACACTCATCATGGGGATCACTATCCTCTCCCTCAACGCTAAGGGACTAAATCACCCAGTAAAGTGCTCATCCTTGTGGAAATCCACGCTGGCTCACAACTGTGATGTCCTTTGCATCCAAAAGACTCACTTTGACATAAATTCCTCCCCCAAATGCAACCACAGGCAATTCCGTCATGTATTTCAATCCTTCTACTCCAAAAAACAACGCGGGGTAATGATCGCCATTAGAGACACTGTTCTCTTCACGTTACACCAATGTGTCACAGACCCAGATGATTTTTTTGAACTGTTCGATAAACAACACTGCCTACACCATAATTTCCATCTACGCCCCAAATCAGGGCCAAATAACTTTCCTCAGGAAACCCCTAAAAGCAGTTCAGAAGTTCCAGAAAGGCCATCTATTGCTTGGAGACTTTAACGTGGTTGCTAATGCTTCAATGGACTCTACAGCAGATCTCAAAAGGTGTTCTCCTTCCCTGGATACATTTATATTTTCCAATGACTTGTTTGACGTGTGGAGGTGTTGTGACGTGAGAGGGACTTCACGTTTCTTTCACCGCGTCACAACACCTACTCTCGAATTGATTTATTTTTAGCTGATATCTGGTTGCTACAGAGAGTATCGGACTCAACTATTCCCGCCACCACCTGGTCAGATCATGTTCCTATCAGTATCACCATCGCTGATGACTTGCCTCAACCTAACTCCTACATATGGAGAGCTAACAATTATTTACTTGACACTCCATGCTATTACACACCCATTAAACAGCAATTGGAAGAGAATTTCTCGCTCAATCAAGCATCAGTGTCTGACCCGCTGGTGGTGTGGAATGCCCATAAGGTGGTTATAAGAGGGGTATTCTTACAAATGGGTGCCAGGGCAAAGAAAAGGAAAATACAAAAACTAGACGAACTCACGACCGACATAGCCTCTACTGAATCCCTAAACAAGACTAATCCCTCCCCTTCCCTACAAACTAAAATATTCAAACTTCACCATGAATTAAGATCCTTACTCCTCGCAAAATATGAAAAATCATACAAGATCCTCAAAGCCACTTCATATACTACAGGGAATAAGGCAGGGAAAGCAATGTCCCTACAGATTAAAGGTTACAGGAACAAAACAAAAATACCATATCTACTCCACCCACACACAAACTAAAAAAACTTCTTAAACCCAACTCTATATCAAACGCATTTAGTACCTACTATGCTCATCTCTATAATCTTAAAGATGACACCTCTACTTCCCAACCCTCACACACAAAAATCCAAGCATTCCTAGAAAGTGTAAACCTCCCATCGGTCACTCCTGAACAACTCTCACATTTGAATGACCCAGTTACAATCACAGAAATTTTTACAGCAATAGACAAACTCCCCTGTCACAAATCCACTGGCCCGGACGGCTTCACTGCAGAATACTTCAAAAAATTCAAACACACACTAGCCCCCACAGTATGCCAAACATTCAACTTATCCGCAAACTCCGCCTCAATCCCTACTGAAATGCTCACAGCAATGATAGTCACTCTGCCCAAACCAGGTAAAGAACCCACATCCCCAAAAAACTTCCACCCTGTCTCCTTGCTCAACCTTGACTTAAAGATCTACGCCAAGCTCATAGCTACTAGTCTAGAGAATATCCTCCCCACCCTTATCTCTCAGGACCAATCAGACTTCACCAAAGGCCTTCAGGCCTCTGATGAAACCCGCCGGATGATAAATATCATTCACCATGTAGAAAATGTCAAAATGCCCTCACTTCTCCTCTCCCTTGACGCTGAAAAGGCATTTGATAGGATCCACTGGGGATATATATCTGCAGTTCTAAACAAATTTGGAATCATTGGTAACATGCACACAGCAATAATGGCCCTTTACTCCCACCCCTCTGCCCGAGTGTTCTCAGCCGACACTCTCTCTACGCCATTCCAGATCTCAAATGGTACGAGACAAGGCTGCCCCCATCGCCCATTATATTGAATCTTGTTATGGAACTATTAGCAGAAAGCATAAGATCCAATAAACAGATCTCCGGCATTCACCTAGCAGACCTAGAACACAAAATCAGCTTATTCACAGACGACGTAATCCTCTGTTCACCGACCCTGACAATTCCCTTCCAGAGGTTTAAAAGACGCTAGCCTGGTTCAGGAATGTTTCCTACTACAAAGCCAGTGAGACTAAATCATACATACTTAATTTGGGACTTGACACTCCCACTTGCAATTGCCTTAAACTGCATTTCCCTTACATATGGGCAGAGCACAGCATATCATAGCTGGGAATCCAACTAACCTCATCTACTAAATCATTGTTCTCAACTAATTACTTGCCGCTCCGTTCCAGGCGGATCTTATCAGGCTGGCGTCCTTTGAATTCTCATGGCTGGGACGCTTAGCAGCGTTTAAAATGCTACATCACCCCCAAATACTATATTTTTTTCGCACAATCCCTATTCTCCTACCTCTCAAATATCTCAAGATATACATATCCTATCTTTTTGACGGTAACAAACCCAAATCATTTCCTTCACTACAAGAAGAATACCAAATTCCTAACAGACATATTTCTATACCTACGTACCCAACACTGCCTTAAATCAATCAAAACCCACGTATGTAAACTCCCCCAAAATGCTTGGATCGACTTTAAATCCCCTACTACCCATCAAAAAGGCATAACCATGTTCTATAATTTGCTCCACTCCAAAACTACCTTCTCTACCTCCAAAGCACTCACCAGGTGGGAAAAGGATTTAAAACAAGACTTCACCTTAGTCCAATGCGAAAGGGCTGCCCAATCAATATACAAAGCCACTTGCTGCTCCACTCTCTGGGAACTTTCATACAAACTGACATACCTTTGGTACCTAACCCCTGACAGGATATCCAAATTTCACGCGAAATCAGACAGCGCCTGCTGGAGGCTATGTGGCCATACAGGCGATATACTCCACATATTCTGGAATTGCCTCAAATGTTCCCGCTTTTGGCACTCGATATTTAAACTGATTGCCGAAGTGACGGGAATTACAATGGAAGAACAACCATCATTAGCGTTGCTATCTTTGAATATAGACCGAATCCCCAAACCCACCAAGATATATCACAACTCATATACAGCGCCTTGCGAAAGTATTCGGCCCCCTTGAACTTTTCAACCTTTTGCCACATTTCAGGCTTCAAACATAAAAATCTGAATTGTGCGAGGTATAAATTAAGATCCGCTTAATAGTAGCCAACATCCCAACATGAAATACTATAGAAGTTTTTCCCTTAAAGAAGGCGGGACTTTTTAGGCATAGACTGTGACACCAATTGATTTGGTAAAAATATATAAAAAAATAATTTTATTTCAACATAGAAAAAAAAAACTAAGAATAATATATTAACATACATTTCCGAACAGGAGAAAGGGACACATTACTTTCTCCATGTGCATATATTTATAGAACCAGAAAACATTTGCTTCCTACATCTTATTCCAAAGGAACAGACTTCTATGACATTGTATATAGGCGTATTCAAAGCATTCTACAAACAAGGTCAAATTGCGTTAATATTGTGCATCCAATGTAACCTACGTGTTACGGAGTTATCTTACTCCTTCTTCAGGGATGATCCATTTTAGCACACTTAAATTTACAAAATAGTAGAATCTATAAAAACATAAGAAATAATTATATATATATATATATACGTACAATTAAAAAAAAAAAAAAAACACAACGCACCACTAAAACGCATCACCTATATATACGATCTTCACTCCAAGATGCAGGTCTAGGCTCATAATAAGGGGGGGATGTTTGACCACCTTCTTGGATGGGAACCGGGACCGCAGTGATAGGCGGACTGTAAGGGAGGAGGTGTACAAGTAAAGTAAATGCATGTCAAATTTTCACATGCCTAGATTTTAAATAAGTATTGCATGTATTTTACTACAGCGCCAATAATGGCAGATAAAGGTTCTATCTGTTAGCCCTCTTGTATGACTTCCGTCATTACATTTGTACTAAGAGGGAAACACCCCTAAAGAAAGGGGGGAACTTTATCTAATAGCGATCATTCTAAAAGATGATAATATTGCAAAATCTTTTAAAAAAAATCTTACCCAAAAGCGTTTCATAGAGTAGTTTGCTGTGTCCCGAAGGGAAACACCTGAGATTCCTATGTTAGAATTGTTAAAATGAGATGCACAAATGTTGCAACTCTTTTAAATGTTTAAGGCAATCTATTTGGCTTAAAGTCACCGCAATCTCTCTGTAGTCCAAGGATTTTGGTGATATGGGAGAAAAAGATTCCCCCCAGAGATAGACGTGTCAGGTCCAGCCTAACATGGGAAGGGGAAGGACAGTTATATCCGTTAATTCCCCTTCATTTTTCAATAAGGCTGCATACAGACCGACATAAAAAAGTATATATATTTCCTTACCTTAAATTGTATCTCTCAGCAAGTCACCTCCTCCAAGGCCATTGCAGACTGATAACAGACTGCTCCTGGCCCATTAAAGTATCTCACCGCCCCACCTCCTTCCCTCCCCTTCCAGGTGAAGTAAATATTACTCACCTGTGAGTCCTATCACCTAAGCGCGGTCCCCCGGGTGTGCGGCGCATGACGTCGCCCCATGCCCACATCCAAAATGGCGCCGTGGGAGGAGTGACATCATACGTCACGCTCCCACCAACACGCATGCGCAGATCGTCCCTTAGCCCTGGAGTTGGCCAAACAGTGTTGTTCACTAAACTACATCCCCCAGGAAGCACAGCGCCAGCAAAAGTGACAGCAACTGCATATTCATGTAGGATGTGTAAACGCATTTAACCTCACGTTCGCCCGAGATGTCTATAGGGCGAGCGTGGGTGAAAAACCTAGGGAGACAGAGAAACGGGAAGCTGGGGTGATCAGACCCCCATCCCATTTCTGTTACAGGTATACCGATGAGCGAGAGAAAAGGCCACCAGGGGGGAAAAACAAAAGGTACCTTCCAACCAAGGGCAGGCTTCTTCCCTCCATAGTGGCCTTAGCGTGCCGGGATCCCATCCAGAAGAGCCCCATGGTGTTCAAAGAGCCAAAATTCACCTAATCGAGGGGGGAAGAAACGTAAATAAAAAAATAAAAATAAAAAAAAAGGGGGGGGGAGAAAAGGAAAAGAAAAAGCTGTTATATTTTAATATTCTCATATATCACTTTTCTATACCCCCTGATGCAAAGCCTTCCAGAAATGGTCTATAGTTTGTCGCTTCATTGAGGCCGGGAAACTTAGTAGCTTGTAACTGAAAAATCCATTTTAGTTCTCTCTGCAATAACACCTTATTCCAATCTCCCCCTCTTTCATTGGGGTGCACTCTATCCAACGCCATAAATTTAACCCTGGGAGGGGTGCCTCCACGTAAGGAGATAACATGCCTTCCCAGGAGTAGATCTGGAATAGCTTTTTTCATACTCCATATGTGCTCAGATATTCGTACTCGCAATTCTAATTTATTTTTCCTATATAGAAACAATTACACTCACATAGGAGTATATATACTACTCCTTTCGTTTTGCAGTTCGCAAAGTGTGTTAATCTTAATGTTTTGCCATTAGGCAATGTACATGTGGGTCCCACCTGCAAATACTTGCAGAAGGTGCATCCCCCACATGTATAAGTTCCCTTCACTGTACATGGATCCTTCCGATTTCCCCCTTTAAACTCGCTTTGAACAATCCTGTCCCTTATAGCTGTTGCACGTCTGAATGTGATTGGTGGTTTGTTCAGTATAAACCTACCCAAATTAGGGTCCATATGTAGTAGATGCCAGTATTTTTCTATAATGTTGCGTATTTTGTTATGTTGGTTTGAATATGATAGTATAATTCTACTCAAATTTTCATTCTTCCCACCTTTCTCAACCTTTTGTTTCTGGGAATATAGAAGTTCGTATCTTGGTTTTTCCAAGGCTTTTTTGTACGCCTTCTTGAGAGAGATCCTAGAGTATCCCCTCTCAAGGAGGCGAGCTTGTAAAATTTTAGCTTCGACCTGAAAGCTTTTTTCATTTGAGCAATTTCTTCTAGTCCTCAGATATTGACTAAAAGGTATAGATGCTAACAGAGACTTTGGATGGAAGCTCGATGCGTGTAAGATTGAATTTCCAGCTGTAGGCTTTCTGAAGAGACACGTCTGGATGGCATTGCCCTCCCCTCGGAGGACCTTGACATCCAGAAATGTGATCTCGTTCGAATGATGGGACATGGTGAACATCAGATTGAACGAATTTTTGTTCAACCTTCCCAAAAAATCAGGAAGGATCTCTGTCGGCCCATCCCAGATCATGAAGACGTCATCAATATATCTGACCCACATCCAGATGTGGTCAGTATATAATGTCATTGATTCGTCGGCCATTACATAACGCTCCCACTCCCCCAGGTACAGGTTGGCATAGGATGGGGCACAGCATGTCCCCATCGCAACCCCCTGCACCTGGAGGTAGTGGGAGCCATTGAAAGAAAAGATGTTATGATTCAAGATAAATTCCAAGGACTGCACAATAAAATCGCTATAAGGTCGTTCGTCCTCATGTTTCTGGGACAGAATGTATTGGATAGCAGCTAACCCCAGGGAGTGCGGAATAGAGCTGTACAATGCTTCGACATCTATGGTGACTAATGTAGAATGCTCGGGGATCACAAGATCATCAAGAATTTTCAAAAAATGAATTGTATCCTTCACGTATGAGGGCAGGTTTATCACAAACGGTCTTAAATATTCGTCAATCAGACGACTTAATTTTTCCGAAATAGATCCTTTGCCCGAGATGATTGGACGACCAGGAGGGTCCTTTTCATTTTTGTGGACTTTAGGCAATGAATAAAAAGTGGGAATTTTTGGATGTTCGACGCGTACGTATTTCCATGTCGTTGCATTAATAATGCCCTTCTGTCCCGCTGAGTCCACTAAGTCATAAAATGTTTTGTTAAATTTCTCAATTATCTGCATGGAGATGGAACGATACCAATTTTAATTATTAAGAATTTTTTGACACATCCTAATATATTGATCATTATTCATAATCACGACGTTGCCACCTTTGTCTGATGGTTTGATTGTTATCGTGCCATTTTCAGACAGATCCTTGAGAGCTTGTTTTTCATCGAGGGTTAGGTTGCTAATTTGTTTAAATCTCTAGTTAGGAGTTTCAAAAAGGCTACTGCATTAGGATTAGAACTAGGTGAGGGATATTGGTCTGATTTTTTCTTTAATAGGGATTTAGGTTTTTTCGTCCTTTCTTCTAAATTGCCCTCTTGTATGGATAAAAGTTTTTCAATATCAAGGCTGTCAATTAAGTCAGCCTGATCATCATTTTCATCGAGGAGAGAGAGACCAGTAAGTTGATCGCAAAAATTCGTTCAATCTGATGTTCACCATGTCCCATCATTCGAACGAGATCACATTTCTGGATGTCAAGGTCCTCTGAGGGGAGGGCAATGCCATCCAGACGTGTCTCTTCAGAAAGCCTACAGCTGGAAATTCAATCTTACACGCATCGAGCTTCCATCCAAAGTCTCTGTTAGCATCTATACCTTTTAGTTAATATCTGAGGACTAGAAGAAATTGCTCAAATGAAAAAAGCTTTCAGGTTGAAGCTAAAATTTTACAAGCTCGCCTCCTTGAGAGGGGATACTCTAGGACCTCTCTCAAGAAGGCGTACAAAAAAGCCTTGGAAAAACCAAGATACGAACTTCTATATTCCCAGAAACAAAAGGTTGAGAAAGGTGGGAAGAATGAAAATATGAGTAGAATTATACTATCATATTCAAACCAACATAACAAAATACGCAACATTATAGAAAAATACTGGCATCTACTACATATGGACCCTAATTTGGGTAGGTTTATACCGAACAAACCACCAATCACATTCAGACGTGCAACAGCTATAAGGGACAGGATTGTTCAAAGCGAGTTTAAAGGGGGAAATCGGAAGGATCCATGTACAGTGAAGGGAACTTATACATGTGGGGGATGCACCTTCTGCAAGTATTTGCAGGTGGGACCCACACGTACATTGCCTAACGGGAAAACATTAAGATTAACACACTTTTCGAACTGCAAAATGAAATGAGTAGTATATATACTCCTATGTGAGTGTAATTGTTTCTATATAGGAAAAACTAAATTAGAATTGTGAGTACGAATATCTAAGCACATATAGAGTATGAAAAAAGCTATTCCAGATCTACCCCTGGGAAGGCATGTTATCTCCTTACATGGAGGCACCCCACCCAGGGTTAGATTTATAGCGTTGGATAGAGTGCACCCCAATGAAAGAGGGGGAGATTGGAATAAGGTGTTATTGCAGAGAGAACTAAAATGGATTTTTCAGTTACAAGCTACTAAGTTTCCCGGCCTCAATGAAGCGACAAACTATAGACCATTTCTGGAAGGCTTTGCATCAGGGGGTATAGAAAAGTGATATATGAGAATATTAAAATATAACAGCTTTTTCTTTTCCTTTTCTCCCCCCCCCTTTTTTTTTTTATGTACGTTTCTTCACCCCTCGATTAGGTGAATTTTGGCTCTTTGAACACCATGGGGCTCTTCTGGATGGGATCCCGGCATGCTAAGGCCACTATGGAGGGGAGAAGCCTGCCCTTGGTTGGCAGGTACCTTTTGTTTTTCCCCCCTGGTGGCCTTTTCTCTCGCTCATCGGTATACCTGTAACAGAAATGGGATGGGGGTCTGATCACCCCAGCTTCCCGTTTCTCTGTCTCCCTAGGTTTTTCACCCACACTCGCCCTATTGACATCTCGGACTAACGTGAGGTTAAATGCGTTTACACATCCTACATGAATGTGCAGTTGCTGACACTTTTGCTGGCGCTGTGCTTCCTGGGGGATGTAGTTTAGTGAACAACACTGTTTGGCCAACTCCAGGGCTAAGGGACGATCTGCGCATGCGTGTTGGTGGGAGCGTGACGCATGACGTCACTCCTCCCACGGCGCCATTTTGGATGTGGGCATGGGGCGACGTCGTGCGCCGCACACCCGGGGGACCGCGCTTAGGTGATAGGACTCACAGGTGAGTAATATTTACTTCACCTGGAAGGGGAGGGAAGGAGGTGGGGCGGTGAGATACTTTAATGGGCCAGGAGCAGTCTGTTATCAGTCTGCAATGGCCATGGAGGAGGTGACTTGCTGAGAGATACAATTTAAGGTAAGGAAATATATATACTTTTTTATGTCGGTCTGTATGCAGCCTTATTGAAAAATGAAGGGGAATTAACGGATATAACTGTCCTTCCCCTTCCCATTTTAGGCTGGACCTGACACGTCTATCTCTGGGGGGAATCTTTTTCTCCCATAGCACCAAAATCCTTGGACTACAGAGAGATTGCGAAGACTTTAAGCCAAATAGATTGCCTTAAACATTTAAAAGAGTTGCAACATTTGTGCATCTCATTTTAACAATTCTAACATAGGAATCTCAGGTGTTTCCCTTCGGGACACAGCAAACTACTCTATGAAACGCTTTTGGGTAAGATTTTTTTTTAAAGATTTTGCAATATTATTATCTTTTAGAATGATCACTATGAGATAGCTTTTTTTAGATAAAGTTCCCCCCTTTCTTTAGGGGTGTTTCCCTCTTAGTACAAATGTAATGACGGAAGTCATACAAGAGGGCTAACAGATAGAACCTTTATCTGCTATTATTGGCGCTGTAGTAAAATACATGCAATACTTATTTAAAATCTAGGCATGTGAAAATTTGACATGCATTTAATTTACTTGTACACCTCCTCCCTTACAGTCCGCCTATCACTGCGGTCCCAGGTCCCATCCAAGAAAGTGGTCAAACATCCCCCCCTTATTATGAGCCTAGACCTGCATCTTGGAGTGAAGATCATATATATAGGTGATGCGTTTTAGTGGTGCGTTGTGTTTTTTTTTTTTTTTAATTGTACGTGTATATATATATATATATATATATATATATATAATTATTTCTTATGTTTTTATAGATTCTACTATTTTGTAAATTTAAGTGTGCTAAAATGGATCATCCCTGAAGAAGGAGTAAGATAACTCCGTAACACGTAGGTTACATTGGATGCACAATATTAACGCAATTTGACCTTGTTTGTAGAATGCTTTGAATACGCCTATATACAATGTCATAGAAGTCTGTTCATTTGGAATAAGATGTAGGAAGCAAATGTTTTCTGGTTCTATAAATATATGCACATGGAGGAAGTAATGTGTCCCTTTCTCCTGTTCGGAAATGTATGTTAATATATTATTCTTTGTTTTTTTCTTTCTATGTTGAAATAAAATAATTTTTTTATATATTTTTACCAAATCAATTGGTGTCACAGTCTATGCCTAAAAAGTCCCGCCTTCTTTAAGGGGAAAACTTCTATAGGCTTCAAACATAAAGATATAAAATTAAAATTTTTTGTGAAGAATCACCAACAAGTGGGACACAATTGTGAAGCGGAATGAAATCTATTGGATAATTTAAACTTTTTTAGCAAATAAAAAACTGAAGAGGGGTGCGTGCAAAATTATTCGGCCCCTTTACTTTCAGTGCAGCAAACTCACTCCAGAAGTTCAGCGAGGATCTCTGAATGACCCAATGTTGTCCTAAATGACTGATGGTGATAAATAGAATCCACCTGTGTGTAATCAAGTCTCTGTATAAATGCACCTGCTCTGTGATAGTCTCAGGGTTCTGTTGAAAGCGCAGAGAGCATCATGAAGACCAAGGAACACACCAGGTAGGTCCGTAATACTTTTGTGGAGAAGTTTAAAGCTGGATTTGGATACAAAAAGATTTCCCAAGCTTTAAACTTCCCAAGGAGCACTATGCAAGCGATCATTTTGAAATGGAAGGAGTATCAGACCACTGCAAATGGCCGTCCTGTTAAACTTTCAGCTTAGACAAGGAGAAGACTGATCAGAGATGCAGCCAAGAGGCCCATGATAGCTCTGGATGAACTGCAGAGAACTACAGCTGAGGTGGGAGAGTCTGTCCATAGGACAACAATCAGTCATACACTGCACAAATCTGGCCTTTATGGAAGAGTGGCAAGAAGAAAGCCATTTCTCAAAGATATCCATAAAAAGTCTTGTCTAAAGTTTGCCACAAGCCACCTGGGAGACACACCAAACATGTGGAAGAAGGTGCTCTGGCCAGATGAAACCAAAATCAAACTTTTTGCCCACAATGCAAAACGATATGTTTGGCGTAAAAGCAACACATCGCCCTCAACACACCATCCCCACTGTCAAACATGGTGGTGGCAGCATCATGGATTGGGCCTGCTTTTCTTCAGCAGGGACAGGGAAGATGGTTAAAATTGAGGGGAAGATGGATGCAGCCAAATACAGGACCATTCTGGATGAAAACCTGTTGGAGTCTGCAAAAGACCTGAAACTGGGACGGAGATTTATCTTCCAACAAGACAATGATCCCAAACATACAGCAAAATCTACAAAGGAATGGTTCACAAATAAACGTATCCAGGTGTTAGAATGGCCAAGTCAAAGTCCAGACCTGAATACAATCTGTGGAAAGAGCTGAAAACTGCTGTTCACAAACGCTCTCCATCCAACCTCACTGAGCTCAAGCTGTTTTGCAAGGAAGAATGGGCAAGAATTTCAGTCTCTCAATGTGCAAAACTGATAGAGACATACCCCAAGCGACTTGTTGGCTCTACAAAGTATTAACGCAAGGGAGCCGAATAATTTTGCACGCCCCACTTTTCATTTTTTTATTAGTTAAAAAAGTTTCAAAAATCCAATAGATTTCGTTCCACTTCACAATTGTGTCCCACTTGTTGGTGATTCTTCACAAAAAATAAAAATGTTATATCTTTATGTTTGAAGCCTGAAATGTGGCAAAAGGTTGAAAAGTTCAAGGGGGGCGAATACTTTCGCAAGACACTGTACTCCTGGCAGCTTGCCTTAGCATAACCAGGACATGGAAAAATCCAGACCCCCCCCCCCCTCTCTCCAAGAGGTGATCAATACCACACACGAACACTTTATCCACGAAACTACTTTGACACTTCGACACATCAGTAAAGAGCATACGCTCCAAAAATGGCACCAATGGACTGACTGGTTCCACTCCAACGAATTGACTAAGTCACTCCATTCCTAACTCTGACTGATGAATGTGCTTGGAAGGTTGTATTGAGGGAGGTTAGGGATTGCCCTCACTCGCACACAGTCTTGCACCCTTCGGGGGTGTACGGGTGTGGGCAACTCTCTACTCCATCTATCTAAGCTTAGGCTTGAAGGCTCGAGTCCTTTATACTATTTGTAAGTTGCTCTTTCATGGTCATTTTTATATTCCAGGAATTAAAATGTTTACCATACAACAACTGTTCCATGTTCTCAAAAGTTATATCGCTTTAATTTGCTATTGATATTCTTTTTATGTTGAATACCAGATTGTACAAGATTTCAAAGTTGTAATTTTGAAAATACAATAAAAATCTATTTTGGAAAAAAAATACCACCAAAAGAAAGCTCTATTTATGGGAAAAAAATTACTTCAATTTTATTTGGGTACAACTTTGCAGGACCATGCAATTGTTAGTTAAAATGACCCAGTGCCAAATTGCAAAAAGTGCTCTGGTCAGGAAGGGGGTAAAATCCTCCAGGGCTGAAGTGGTTAAATATCATGCCTGGGAGGTGTCTATAGAATGCCTGTAAAGTGGTGCATTTTCCCAATGTTTAGAACAGTACCGCAGCTAAATTACATTTCTAAAGCAAAAAATTCCATTTAAAACTGATTACGGCTGTAATGAATTATCGGGTCTCAGCACTATAGATAAAACTTACTGAAAAAAAGGGCATGAGTTCCCCCAGTCCATTACCAGGCCCTTTAGGTCTGGTATGAATATTAAGGGGAACTCCTAACCAAAAAAATAGACAATTGCATGGGGTCCCCCCAAAATCCATACCAGGTCCTTCAGGTCTGGTATGGAAATTAAGAAGAACCCTGCACCGAATTTAAAAAAAATGGCATGGGGTCCCCAAAAATCTATACCAGACCCTTCAGGTCTGGTATGGATTTTAAGGGGAACCCTGTGCCAAAATTAAAACAATGGTGTAGGGGTCCCTCCAAAATCATACCAGGCCCCTTTCCAAGCATGCAACCTGGCAGGCCACAGGAAAAAAGGGGGCATGAGAGAGTGCCCCCCCTCTTGAATCATACCAGGCTACATGTCTTCAACATGGGGAGGGTGCTTTGGGGTCTAACCCAAAGCACCTTGCCCCTATGTTGATGGGGACAAGGGCCTCATCCCTACAACCCTTGCCTGGTGGTTGTGGGGGTCTGTGGGCCGGGGGCTTATCAGAATCTGGAAGGCCCCTTTAACAAGGGGACCCCCAGATCCTGCACCCCCATGTGATTTGGTAACGGGGTACATTGTACCCTTACCATTTCACAAAAAAAGTATCAAAAATCGTAAAAATTACAAGAGACAGTTTGGCACAAGTCCTTTATTAACAAAATAAAAATGTCCAGAGATGTAAATTCACGCCACCCTATGGACCGAAAAAAAAAAAGCCACAACCGTTCTGCCTCCATGGGAGGCTCCCACTGAGTGATGCTTCTTCTGGGTGACAGCTGTTATATAGCGAGGGCAGGACCACCCAGTGATGTAAACGGGTGACCCTGCCCCCCTCTGAAGCCACGGGACCCGACAATTCAGTACAGACTCGATCAATTTTGAATGACAATTTTCCCTTTAGAAATGTCATTTTGCTGTGGTACTGTTATAAACACGGGGAAAAGGCTCCACTTTACAGGCATACTATAGACACCACCCAGGCACATTATTTAAAAGAATATTCAATTTTTATTGTTTCACTTTAAGCATTAAAAAATCACTGCTCCTGAAAAAAAAAATTGCATTGATACATGTCCCCTGGGGCAGGACTCGGGTCCACAAACACTTTTTATGGCAATAACTTGCATATAAGCCTTTAAAATGAGCCCTTTTGATTTTTCATGTTTGTGTCCCATAGACTTTAACTGTGTTTGTGTGTTCTTCTGAGTTTTTTGCCTGTTCGGTATGTTCTGGTGCGAACCAAACCAGGGGTGTTCGGCTCATCCCTACTGAACAATATCACATGCAACATTTGGATCATGTGACTCATTTGATCCAAATATTGCAAATATGATATTGAAAAATTGAAATCACTATCAGTTTATGTAGTATTTATTGCAAAAATAACAAACACATGATACATACTGCATAAACTGTCATTAAAGTCAATTCACAAATAAATATATTTGTTAAATAAGTTGTGGTCTAGCCACTCGCTATTAAATGTAACTGCTTGCTTTTAATTATTGCAGTGGTGGGTGGACCTCCACTTTAAGGAGCCAGCACCTACCAGCTTCCTAACAGCCAGAGACTCATTGGTTCTATCAGCTGAGGACTCAAGGATGATGGTAAAATGTAAAGAAAGGAGCCAACAGAAAAAAATGGAAATAAAATTGTTTGGGTCCCTCCACAATCCATAGCAGGCTTTAGGTCTGGTACAGATTTTAAGAGGAACACCATGGCAAAAAAATATATATATTTGTGAGGTCTCCGCCAAAATCCATACCAGACCATTATCCAAGCATGAAGCCCAACAGGCCTAAAAATGGGGGGATGAAGCATACCAGGCCATATGCCTTGTTGTTGTTAGGGGTACATTAGGGTGTTTCATTTTTGCAAAGATGTGATTTTCATATGACTTAAAAGATATATATGACAAATTTCAAGAAGATTGGATAATATATAGGGGTTGCACACATTGATCATTTTTAGCAAAGCAAAGTCTGTGGGATTCACTTGATAAGAAGTCATATACAACAATGCTGGATGAAGAAAGTCCCGTTCAAGGCTTTCTAGAAGAACAACGAGTGAAAATGGTTAACTACATCCAAAATGTCCTAAAAGACAGAAGTCATCCAAGAGAAGACTACAAAGAGTTATTACAACTTTCATTCCTGTACCTAGGAGGTTGGTCTAAAAACTACTTCAGTTTCAGGATCCCAGGGTCACAGCATTAAGCAAGGTGTATGGCAAAGGCAATATATGCACTTAAAATGGTCCTCTTCATTAAACAGTTGAATATTCCTCAATGACAATTGGAAGGAATGAAACGGGTTGCACTTTTTGTCAGCCTCATATATGTTCGCTTTTGGCATGAGGCAATTGTAAGTCAATGGGCTCCAAAGAATGATTTGGATATGCTACAGCTTTTGAGCACTTACCCAGACGCAGACATCAAAAAATGTGCTCTCACAGTTGCTAAGAGACACCTTTGGTATCTGTCAGAAATAAACGTAGGATTGGCTTTTTTAGTTGAACATATTACTCAGGCTGTTAATGAAAATATGACTAAAAATTTAGAAACCAAACCTGCAAATAAAAGGGAAGTGAAACGGTTAGAGGGTAAACACATGGTTTTTGAAGGAAAAGACCTGAGCCATTTTGTTACTAATAAACCAAAGACGTTCTTTGAATTGTTTGGGATCCACGACGTCACAGAATACAAGGGATTGCATCGTTGATTAATATAACACATGTTTTTCCTATCATCACCTATTAATCTTAGTGTATAGTTGTAATAGTATTTTAAGTTTGTGATTTCTAATTGTCCCAATAAAAGTAATTAACATTAAAAAATCATATTTTTTGCCTACTTTTACAAAACAGATCAAAGTATGCAATCTCTAAATATTATTAAAACTTCTTGAAATTTAGCATATATAGCTTTTACATCACTGAGACTTGGGGCGTAAGCAAAGTCTACAAAAATTTTACAGTTTATTTTTTTCCATTAGAAAATGAAACACCCTAGGGTACATGATAAAAAAAAGAATGATCCCTAGAAATAAGTCCTTTATTAAAAAAAAATGTCTCTCAATGTACATCCATCCTCAATCACATAATCCAGTGATGTATATCCAGATCATTTACAATAAACGTCAGCCACTGAAAAGGAAAAACCCACCACCCACCAACATCTGACCACTCCCATCACTTGCCTCACACCAAATGACACTCCACTTGCTCTATGAGACACATTAAAGCCACATATACATGGGCTGAATGTCGAGAGACAGATGCTAGTTAAAAAAAAAAAAAAATCCGACATTTGACCTGTGTGTATGTCGCTCTGTTTGCTTCTGTTGGAGGAGCATGCTGGAAAACCAGCAACCAACCAACTCCTGATCAGAGTTCTCAGCCAATAGCAGAGATTGCTGATCAGAGTGTTCTGGCAGGGGGTCAGAACACAACAGCTCAGCAGGAGATATTGCTGGACTAACCTTGCGTGGTTAGTACATCACCTCCAACCGGAGCTGACAGTTTTGTTTCGTTTAACCCGGGGGGTTGAACGAAAAAAAAAGCTAATAGTGTGTACCTGGTTTAACTGTGTCTTACAATCTACAGAGCTAATACAAAAAAAATCCTATAACCATTAGCAAAACATATATATAAAACATTTATGTACAAATAGATCATATAGGAGAACTACAAAAATACAATATATAACAATGTAGAAAATGTAGAAAAATCATTATCCATGTATATATTTGTTACTTCCTATATACCTATGCATGAATACTAGGGTAGGTGTAAGCTCACTAAATAGACAAAAAACACTGACAATACAGAAAGATTATAAAATAACCAATTAGCTCAGTTTGAAGGGATATTTCCCATATAAAATTGTATTCATAATAATATGAGACATCCCAATCATGATTGAGTCCTAACAGTTTCCTGGAACCTAAAGTAAAGATCCAAAATACTTATTTTTACATAATTATCCAAATGTATTGTCCAACCCCCTTTGGAACTAACTTTGTTGCCACATACTGTATATGCAGCATTGAGGAATTGCCTGCATGACATCCATTAAAATGTTTAGTCAGATTGGTAGAATGATTTTTTTTCAGCATAATATAAATGATCATGCAGATGATCCCTCAGACAGCACAAAGTGACCCACATATTGTATGGAGCAAACATTGCAAGTGACGACATACACCAACTTGTTGTGTTGCAAGTAATAAAAGAGTAAATCTTATGTTTTTTGTTAGTATTGGTAAACTGAAGAATGTCACTTCTCTTAACATGTGAACAGCATGGACAACCATTTGCTACACACAGAACGTGCATTTTCTCTCTCTCTCTCTCTCTCTCTCTCTCTCTCTCTCTCTCTCTCTCTCTCTCTCTCTCTCTCTCTCTCTCTCTCTCTCTCTCTCTCTCTCTATATATATATATATATATATATATATATATGTATGAACATTTTAGCATCAGCACCGATGTTGGCGTGAAACGCATTAGCTAGAGTGTTATGTTCCCTTGAATGTAGTGTGGAGAGTCTTTCTTTAATATGTCTAAATAAAGGTGATTTTATTGGATGTGCGGCCGAACAGATTCTTCTATTCTAGTATAATACATTTGTATACTAAATACCAAGTGTCTGAAAGCTTTCCACTGTACCTTCTCAAATTCAAGAAGTGATGTCCCTTCCCAGTTGATAATTTGGGATGGAGGTGGGTGGCAAACCAACACCACTCCCCCATCCCGGTACCTCACCGCGAGATGGATGGCCTGCTTACCTGTCCAGGATGACACTCCGATCTCTCCTCCCTCCCCTGTCCGAGCCAGGGAGGGAATGCTGAGCCGTTACTGGTAAGCCATTCATAGTCACAGTGGTGGCTAGTGGGTCAGTCTATCTTCTCCTCCGGCTGTGCTCTCCTCTCCCCTCCTCCTCCTAGGTGTCCAATAGGATCAGCTGAAGCTATGGGCAGTCAGGAAACGGGTCTCATGACCCACTTACTGATTAATGGGGAGGCGATTCAGTGGGAAAATAACAAATATTCATTCACTATTGTCACACAACTGGGTGAGCTCGGAGCGTATTGCTCTGCTCCCTGAGACCACCCTTTTTTGAAGACTATTCATATGCTTCAAACCCCCCCCCCCATTGGAATCCATGCGTCAGGCCCCTGTATGTAGATTAGGGGGCCAGATGCATGGATGGGGGGTAGCACCCTTGCACCCCTAATGGATGGGCCACCACTGATAGTAATCCATAATTGTAATGTTGCACTACCTTTCAATATATGAATCAAATAAGTAAATGTGGCGCTTACTCAATATATCATAAAGTAAACAATAAATAATCACAATTCATGAGTGAAAGCAGTGAATAAACATATTTACCAAACATTTCATAAACAAATGCAATAATAAGAATAACAATCCATATAAACAATCCATATAAAAATTGCTTGTGCATAAACTAATAATAATTCAACAGGAAAAAATCAAGTACTTGTGCAAAAAGTCTTAAGTGGTATCTGTGCCAAAAAGTGTAAAAATCAGTTCATAGATGTGTAGTGACAGTTTCTTCCACCATCCGCAATACACCAATGGTGTGCCCCAGCCTCTCACCTCAAATGAAGACCCCTACAGGTTTAGTAGCGCCTTTGTTGTTGGTTATCCTCAATGGCAAAATCATCTCTTCTCCTTGCAGCATGCAGCCTGGCAAAGTATGATCCAATATCTTCCTTGATCTCCTCCATTCAAAGCTACATAAACAGAGGCTATCCATGGAAATATGAGAAGGTGTGGAAGCATCATGTTAGTGGGGACCCTAACGTGACGCCTCCACATTTTCTCCATTGAGGATAGCAAACAATAAAGGTGCTACTAGACCTGTAGTGGTCTTCATTGGAGGTGAGAGGCTGGGGCCCACTATTGGTGTCTATGAACTGATTTTTACACTTTTTTGCACGGTTACCACTTAAGACTTTTTGCACAAGCACTTCAACATATCTCGCTGAGATTTTTCCCATTGAATTATTATTCATGCACAATTACTTATGCACAAGCACTTTTTATATGGATTGTTATTTGCATTATTAACTTTATTGATGAAATGTTTGATTAATATGTTTATTCACTGCTTACACTCATGAATTGTGATTATTTACTTTGTGATATATTGAGTAAGCGCCACATTTACCTATTTGATTCATTAATTACTGTGTGGGAACACTTTTTAACGTTGGCAGCTGCTCTCTGATTTTGTAGTTTTTCTTTACACATTCTTTTTATTTATTTATACCTTCCAATATATGTTACTTGTTGCTACAATCTGCTGCTCTAACACTGACTTCATTAAAGGTCAACATAAATGGTACAATCTAACTGTACAATCTTTGTACCCTCAGCTTTTGAGTTACAAAAAAATGTAATATGAGGATCTAAACTATCCATTTAATTTGTATCTAATCAGGTGGGCCCTTGCACTAGCAGAAGGAGATGGTAGTTTATATGCTAAGATGTGACTGTGGCTGCTTTTATGTCGGGAAGACTAAGCTCCAATTTTGGAAACATGCTTACCGACATATTAAGAGCATGCAGACATGCAATTATGATCGACCCCTGGGGAGACATAAAACTATTGTCCACCAGGGCAACTTTACCAAGAATAAATTATTTATTCTAAAATAGGACATTTGTCATTTGTTTGACTGCTTTTTGCAATGATATACGATGTATATTTTAGACACATACGTACAAATTTATTCTTTCCTCTTGCCTGCAGAGATGAGCACGCTTGGGTAGTGGTCTGTTTTGACATTTCCATTTGCCACTCCCACTTGTTTCTGTGGTGACTGCTTTGTGCTCTCCCAGACACACTTCTGTGTTGGTGGGATGCACACACGTCGCCTCACTCTGCAATGCGTGTTTATAACGTCATGTCGCGCATGCGCAGTGTGTAGGTGCAGTGTGATTGTGACTCAGGGAGCCTCAAGAGCCCTGGGTCATTTCCAGCCACACACAGCTGTCACCAATTTGTTGGGCGGTGCAGCCGAATATAGCAAGTGTACAAATACCCTGGCCTCATACCCAGGGCCTCATGGCAACCAGGAAGATGTATTTGGAGATGCTGATGGGAGACCTAAACATACTGATTTAAACTTCAAATATCCCACTCATATGGGGTTGTTGCTGATGTTCAGAATCTTTCCTCTCAAGCTTGGGTTTTAGTACAAGTGCTTTTCTCAACAGTGATCTTTACTTTCTATTTCTGGGTCTCCTTACAGCATGTCCTGACCTTCATGTCTCCCTGGGCCTGGATGCCGTGATCTTGATGTGACCTCATATGCTAGATAGGTTTGACCAATCTGTAGCCCTCTGCTCACTATGGCTATATTGATACCATATACATATATGTGCTCTTTTTTTCTTCCTTCATAATTTTGGGTGCAGTCCCTTTATCTCCTTGTCATCATATATATTTTTTGGCTCTGAGGCATCATCATCACAGAGGTTTATTACAAAAAGTTACAACGTGGGTAGAGCGGCCGGAGACTCCATATGACAGTGTCTCTCTTTTAAAATATGAACGTGTATTTTCTCATGTATATGCAAATGAACAAGATGTAAGTTGCCAATATTTATGGCTTTTCCGTGTCTGTATACCATTGGGTAGATGTATTAACTTACTGTTGACTATTTGTATTTTAATTTTATAGACTATATACATCCTGTTAACCTCTAATGAAGGAGACAACATTTATCTCCGAAACGGATCCTGTATCTCTATGTTGTATATTTTGATTCTTCAGTATTCATGATCATGTTCAGTATTCTATGTATATTTTCTCTTTTTTAAATCAATTTTTTTACTTCAATTGTTTTTTGGTAGTGCCTTTAAAGTCCCACCCCTAGGGGTTGCCATCCTTCTTGTCCTTTATGGGATGTGGCATACTTGAAATCTATTTTCATTCAACCCAGCGGGCTGAACAAAAAAAACTAAGGAGCTCAGGAGGAGCTCACTGTACTAGCTATGCAATATTAGTACAGTGATCTCCCTGCTGAGCTATTGTGTTCTGATAGGGGGGCTGCCCTCTTGCCAGAACACACCAGTCATCGCTTGAAGCCATAGGCTGGAAGCGCTGATCGGATGCAGATCAGCTGCTGGTTTTCTAGCATACTTGTTCAACAGAATGGCCGGCTTCTGTCGAACAGGCTGATGTACACATGGGCCGAATGTCGGCAGGTTTCTGTTGAATCTCCCGATACGGACTGATTATTGGCCCTGCCAGGTGCATTTCTGTTTATAACCCAGCACAATTGAAAACTAATTCTGAAAGAAAATGACAAACTTGTAAACACTATGTGCTACCTTAATTAAAATACAGTTGCATCTTCTTATCAAATATTGTTGCATCATAATTATTTCTTATAACCAAGACAATCCAAGTTTTGTAAATATTACCTGAAATAAAATAAAAACCTATCATACTGTGGCATTCCAACATCAGCTATGGTCCTCTGATATATATATATATATATATATATATATATATATATATATATATATATATATGTATAAGCTGTTTAATTTAATTAGGGGGAAATAAAACGTTCTTTGACACTGTAGCTTTGAAGAATTATATAGCAATAATCCTCATGGGAAGTTAGTTTTATCCTAGGTCAGGTAATGCAGTTTTAGGTTTTTATTATGTGGGCATATGTCAATTAGGAGCAGTTTCAACCTGCTTCATCAACAGCTTTCTGATGACAACAGCCTCCTGTGACCACCGGGGATGTAAACTAGCCAAAATCCTTTGGAATCCTGAAGATCTCTTGGGAATCACTGTGTACTTCTAAGAGACTGCTTCACTGATGTCTCCATTAACTCCCTTACAGCCAGTGTTTTACCAACATATGGATATAGATTCTATCAACAATACAGAGAAATGGCACCTCTGGTTGTACACAATTTCTTTAAAATGTATGATTTCATGCTAATTACCCATCTATTGATTGCATCTTTCTGTACAGTTTTTGTTAGTGATACGGAATAACAACTTTAAAAATATGACATGTGCTGCTTAATACCTCTGCATGACTATAATCTACATTGGTAAAACAACAAAAACTGCCAGCATTGTGAAATGTTGGCACAGGACTAATAGCTTTCAGATATATTACACCAGGAGCCCGATCTGGTAAATATGGCCCTTTGGAGGATAAATTAATATAAGGGATTAGGTTAAGATTCTAGTTAGGGCTATTGTATGAGTCAAAGGTTTAATAGCTCAGTTTAAGGATTAGGAATAAATATAGGGTTATTGTTGAATCCTAAAGAGACACTGCTACTTAAAAAAAAGAAAGCTTCTAGCAGGTTTAAAGTGCAGGCCTCTAAATGTGCAACTCTTTTTGCCCTCTTCTGCGTCAGTTCTAAAGGGGAAAAGCCACTTACTTATAGTAAGGGAGCTTGCCCATCCTTTGCTGGTTCACACACTTTCCTATTGTACAACAGGGCAGGACATTATACTAGTTGGCCTATAAGAATGCCAACGTTTTGCCTGTTCATATATGCCTGGTACTCATGCATAGCAGAGAAAAATATAAGTCAAGTATGTAAAGGCACTTCTAGGTTCTGAGCTTTTATATCTGCAGGCAGCTTTATTTATTTTACGTTTTAAGTGTTAGGATGCAGTTTAAGGTTAGGTCACGTGTTATGGTTAGGGTGAGAGATATGCAATACTTTTCAGGCTTAAAATAAAAGTTAATAATAAGTGTTAGGTTTCAGGGTTAATTTTAGGAGTTGGGTTGAAGATAACTTGTCAAGAGAAAGCCACAAAAGATGTCAATGTTGGCATCTCCTTTAAAAATTGCTAATTGCCTGGTTGTCTGGCTCACAAGTTTTGCTGTATTCATTAGCACTAGCTTAACTTGGCCTTCTGAAACTGTTCCAAGCAGTAAATCACAGTGCAGATCTATTTTGGATCTGCTTACCTGAGTCCATTAAAGTACAGTCAAATTTCTAAGTCCTGATGAAGGTGGAGCCTGTTTGGTCCCTGAAACATGTTTTTTTTTTCTGCTATGAACCTATTTTATAATTAAAAGCTCTGGACTCTTGAACATGTGTTTGGCCCTCTAATTGGACTGTATGTATTTGGATTCTAAACTCTGGGTTCTTCCCCTGTTTCTTTTGGGTTTCCCTATTTTGTGGAGTGCTGCTCAATCAGTGTGTCTAGTGATACTTTCAGTGATACGTTGAAATTCTGTATCCAGTGCCCCATCTGTACTTATGTTTGGGCAATAAAAATCCCACAGAGGTTCTAACCCTTCTCCGATCTAACCAAAACCAACACAATTTTAGTAATTGTTTGTGTTGTTTCAGAAGGTAGGAATTACCTGGTCATTCAGGTAGTGCAATAAAATTTCATCCAGATGGTATCCATATTTTGACTGCCTAAAGTTCCTACATTAAACAGGTTACTCACTATGCTCCTGGTTCAATTCTACTGTCACTCCCAACACATGCACAAACAGCTAAACAAATTTTATTTGAGTTTTCTGTTTGGGAATTTGTTGTTAATCACATGCATACTAGTATTAGGAATAATTGAGCCACTTATGTTGCTGATCAACGAATAGAGGGTTTTCTTGGATTACAGATAGGAATATAGCAGTACCTGAGTAAAATGTATTCCACTATATTTTCCACTTTTTAGACCTTATTACAATTTGGTTAGTAGCTAGTTAACCTATGAGTATGTGGTAGGAGGAAAACAAAGTTTTGGGAGTACATTTGTAATCTTTACTGCCCCCCACCCATACTCATCGCTTAATTGCATGTTATATTACTGCCCAAGAGATTGCTAATCACTTCAAAAACAAGATTGATATAATCCGTGATGAAATCTCCAATCTACGGGTATCTCCCCCAGTTAAGACCCCATTACAAACAGGTACAATTGACACTCCCCTTATTCAAATCTGCTACTACAGACAAAGTTGCTAAACTCCTTTCTAACGCCCACCTAACCACCTGCTCCCTGGACCCTATTCCCTCTCAAACACTACGGTCACCCTCTGACTCTATCCTATACTCTGTAACTCACATCTTCAATATCTCCCTCACCTCTGGCATTTTCCCCAATGATCTAAAACATGCACTGGTCACCCCCATACTTAAAAAGCCATCCTTGGATTTTACCAATCTTAACAACCTACGCCCTATCTCCTTTCTCCCCTTTTCCTCTAAACTCCTTGAATGCCTGGTTTACAACCAACTGAGTTTACCACCTCATTAACAATAACCTTCTTGATCCACTTCAATCTGGATTTCACGCTCAACACTCCACAGAAACTGCTCTTTTAAAACTCACAAATGACCTAGTAACTGCAAAAACCAACGGACACTATTCTGCCCTTCTACTTCTGGACCTTTCAGCTGCCTTTGACATGGTTGACCACCCCCTACTCCTCAAAAAACTTTACTCCCTTGGTCTCTGTGACTGACAATTCACTCAGTGGCTCACATCCTACCTATCCCTACTCACCTTCAGTGTCACTTACAATTCTACTTCCTCCACTTCTCTGGGACTAGAGGACAAATTTGATTTCTTAATGAACTTTAAATAAAAATAATAAACTCACTTCTGTGGTATGAATGGCCGCGGCCCTTTATTTTTTGACATGACGATATATATTAACCAACTCACATTAAACAATATACACACATTGATGAAATAACCTTTATAATCATCTTTAGATTATAATTACCAAAAAGGTCCAGCTTTAAAAGCTTGAACCCATAAAGTAATGACAAAAATACTATCCTCACAATGGAAAAAATAGGGGGGTTACTCAAATAAAAAGGAAGGGAAAAGGACCGCAACATCAGGGGGGGGGGGCGCCTTTTTCTTCTGTTGCAACTGTTGTTCTGATAAAATTCATTGGTCATTTTCCTTTTATAACCTTCTGTTTATTTTCATAGGTTCGTTGGATCACCTGATGTAACGGAAGAATATTCTGGAAGATTGATCAGGTGACCAGGTAAGTAACCAATTAATTGCTGAGATGAATTATTATAACTGAAATTTCCTTGTCCCTATTCCCATATGTAGGGGGTGCTAGTATGCTCCCCCTACTCTCATTCCCTTCTCTGTCGGGTTCCCCCAAGGTTCTGTTCTTGGACCTCTTTTATTTTCAATCTATTCTTCCCTCGGTCAGCTGATAGCCTCTCGCGGCTTTCAATATCATTTCTATGCTGACGACACACAGATCTATCTCTCCACCCCTCAACTCACTCCATCAGTCTCCTCACGCATCTCTAACTTATTAACAGACATATTTATATGGATGTCACAACACTTCCTCAAACTCAACTTGTCCAAAACCAAACCTATAATATTTCCTCCCCCACATGCCTCTTCCCCTGACTTATCTGTCAAGAGCAATGGCACAACCCTCCACCCATCCCCACATGTCAGCGTACTAGGTGTTATCCTGGACTCTCCTTTCGGCCCCACAACTAATCACTTTTCAAAGCTTGCCGTATCAACTTCCACAACGTCTCTAAACTACGTCCCTTTCTAACCAATGAAACCACAAAGCTCCTGATTCACTCCCTGGTTATCTCTCGCCTTGACTACTGCAATTCCCTCCTCATTGACTTACCTTTAAACAGACTACCCCCCCCTTCAGTCCATCATGAATGCTGCTGCCAGACTCATCCACCTTACAAACTGTACAGTGTCTGCTATCCCCTCTGCCAATCCCTCCATTGGCTGCCACTTGCCCAACAAATTAAATTCAAAATACTAACAATAACTTACAAAGCCATCCACAATTCTGCCCCCAGCTACATCACTAGCCTAGTCTCAAAATACCAACCTAATCGGCCCCTCTTCGTTCCTCCCAAGACCTCCTGCTCTCTAGCTCCCTCATCACCTCCTCCCATATCCGCCTCCAGGACTTCTCCCGAGCCTCGACCATCCTCTGGAATTTGCTACCCCAATCTGTCAGACTGTCTCAAAATGTATCCACTTTTAGGTGATCCCTGAAAACTTTCCTCTTCAGAGAAGCCTATCCTGCCTCCATCTTACAACTGCACTATTTTCTCCATTAGCTCATCCCCCACAGCTATTACCCTTTTGTATAACTTGACCCTCCCTCGCAGATTGTAAACTCTAACGAGCAGGGCCCTCTGATTCCCCTGTACTGAATTGTATTGTATTGTATTGAATTGTCTGCTCTAATGTTGTAAAGCGCTGCGTAAACTATTGGCACTATATAAATCCTGTATAATAATAATAATATTTCTACATGGATAATCTTGAAATCATTTACTTATCAACTAGTTTTGTTCCATAGTTTTTAGTGTCTCTGTTAGAATAGCCATTTTATACCTGTAACCATTAGTCCTGACTATTAACTTTTTATCATCTAATTTACATTTACATTATTGCCGATGTCCCCCCATTGGCCACACCCAGATTTGTGCACAGGGAACAGCGTATATAAATGGGACACAACACAGGTTGATTACACACACTGTCCAGTTTATTTCCGGATCGTACAGGATGTTAAATACATAAGAAAGATGGGTGTTACTAATCATTTTCCACCAATAAGCGGTACATGTTCAAATGACATATTTCCTTTACTTATGCACTTAACCAATTATAATGACATATATATTTAGCTCTGTATCTGAGCAAAACTCATTATTATCATATCACTTATTATAATATATATATATATATATATATATATATATATATATATATATATTTTTTTTTTTTTTTCTAAATAAAAAAAACCTTATTATTCCAGACAGACTGTTTGCTGACCCACACGTAAGCTCCTCATTCTGGGTTTCTATTTTAACACAAACCTACTTCCTACACAAAAATATAATTTACCGTATTTATCTGCGTATAACACGCACTTTTTTCACCTTAAAAGCAGGGGAAAAACATGGGTGTGTGTTATACGCCGATCCCCCGCAGTTCTGAGCCTCTGAGTGGTTTTCAGCCGCCTTTGGCTCTTCTCTGCGGCTTTCGGCCACCTTCGGACATTCTCGGCAGCTTTTGCCTGCCTTCGGCTCTTCTCTGCACCTTTTCAGGCACCTTCGGCCATTCTCGTCAGCTTTCGCCCGCTTTCAGCTCTTCTCGGCTGTTTCCGGTTGCCTTCGGCCGTTCTCGGCAGCCTCCGGCCGCCTTCAGCCGTTCTCGGTGGCCGAAAGCTGCCGAGAACGGCCGAAGGTGGTCGAAAGCTACCGAGAATGGCCGAAGGTAGCCGAAAGCTGCCGAGAAGAGCCGAAGGCGGCCGGAGGCCGCCAAGAACTACTGCGCGCCGCAGAGATACACAGGATATCCGGCTCTGTATCTCGGCTGCGGCATTTTTTTTTTAAAAGAGGCAAATAAAACTTACAAGGCTGCAATGGTGGACAAGGCTGCATGACAAGGCTGCAATGGTGGACAAGGCTGCATGACAAGGCTGCAAATGACACTGACAAGGCTGCAATGGTGGACAAGGCTGCAAATGACACTGACAAGGCTGCAATGGTGGACAAGGCTGCATATGACACTGACAAGGCTGCAATGATAGACAAGACTGCAGGTGGACAATGATAAGGCTGCATTGATGGGCATTTAAATAAAAAAAAAATTTCCCTTAAACTTCCCTCCTAAAATGTTTTTTCCTTAAAATTCCCTCCTAAACTTGGGGTGCATGTTATATGCCGGTGCATGTTAAACGCCGATAAATACGGTACTTACTGTCAAGCAAAATAATACACTTAGCCTTAGATCGTAAAATGCAGCATGAACATAAGGGGGCTTTCTACATGACCCTTTCAGTCTCCGTACTTCATAAACTCCTCTAAGCTTGTTGATACATTTATCCACCATTTCTCTCTATGTTTTCTTAGCTACCCTTCTATTCCCCCCCCCCCCCCCCCCAACAGCTTATTTTTATGGATCTTGCAAGTATTTTGGTATAACAACATTTCCATTTTTTGTCTGTTATCTATAGTCCTCTAGTGAACCTCATGATTATCTAATATACGGTATTATGCTGTGTGTAATTTTCACTATCTATTATAGCTGTTTGCATGATGATGGACTTATTTGTAGGATACACACCTTTTGCTTCTCATAATATCATTTAGGTATAAGGAATTACCAATTAGATACATGATATTTATAGTGCCTTGCAAAAGTATTCACCCCCTTGGCATTTTTCATGTTTTGTTGCCTTACAACCTGGAATTAACGTGGATTATTTGAGGATTTGCATCATTTAATTTACAGAACGTGCCCACAACTTTGAAGATGTTTTTTTTTTCTTTATTGTGAAGCAAACAACAAATAGGACAAAATAACAGAAAAGATCAATGTGCATAACTATTTACCCCCTAAAGTCAATACTTTGTAGAGTCACCTTTTGTGGCTATCACAGCTCCAATTCACTTTGGATAAGTCTCTATGAGCTTGCCGCATTTTTCCAATGGGATTTTTGCCCATTCCTCCTTGCAAAACTCCTCCAGCTCCTTCAAGTTAGATGGTTTGCAATTGTGAACAGCAATCTTTAAGTCTGACCACAGATTTTCTATTGGATTAAGGGCTGGGCTTTGACTAGGCCATTCGGACACATTTACGTTTCCCCTTAAAACACTCAAGTGTTGCTTTAGCAGTGTGTTTGGGGTCATTGTCCTGCTGGAAGGTGAACCTCCGTCCTAGCCTCAAATCACACACAGAGTGGTACAGGTTTGGCTCAAGAAAATATCCCTGTATTTAGCACCATCCATCTTTCCCTCAACTCTGACCACTTTCCCAGTCCTGACTGCTGAAAAACATACCCACAGTAGGATGCTGCCATCACCATGTTTCACTGTGGGGATGGTGTTCTTTGGGTGATGTGATGTTTTGGGTTTGCACGACACATAGCGTTTTCTTTGCTGGCCAAAAAGTACAATTTTAGTCTCATCAGACAAGAGCACCTTCCTCCATACATTTTGGGAGTCTCCCACATGCCTTTTTTGCAAACTCAAAACGTGCCATTTTCTTTTTTGCTGAAAGTAATGGCTTTCTTCTGGCTACCCTGCCATAAAGCCCAAATCTATGGAGCATACTTCTTATTGTCGTCCTATGTACAGATACTCCACTCTCTGCTGTGGAACTCTGTAGCTCCTTCTGGGTTACCTTAGGTCTCTGTGCTGCCTCTCAGATGAATGCCCTCCTTGCCCAGTCTGTGAGTTTTGGTGTGTGCCGCTATCTCTTGGCAGGTTTGCTGTTGTGCCATTTGCCTATGATAGATTTGATGGTGCTCCTAGGGATCATCAAAGATTTGGATTTTTTTTCATAACCTAACCTAACTTGTACTTCTCAACAACATTGTCCCTTACTTGTTTGGAGTGTTCCTTGGTCTTCGTGGCAGTGTTTGGTTAGTGGTGCCTCTTGCAGCCTCTGGGGCCTTTCAAAAAGGTGTGTATATGTAATGACAGATCATGTGACACTTAGATTGCACACACATTATGTGACTTCTGAAGGTAATTGGTTGCACCAGAGCTTTTTATGGGCTTCATAACAAAGGGGTGAATACATGCAAATATGCCAATTATCATTTTTTTATTTCTGAAAAATAGTTTTATGTATATATTTTTCTAATTTTACTTCACCAACTTAGATTATTATGTTCCATCACATATAATTCAGATTAAAAAAACATTGAACTAAAGGCTGTAATGTAACAAAATAGGTAAAAAGCCAAGGGGGTGAATACTTTTGTAGGGCACTGTATATTACTTATGGACCATGTATCTACTCATATTTCCTATTTGGGAAAATATGCCTTTCCTATTATCTAATTGTAAGCTAGCCCTTACAAGGGTAGAAAAAATAAAAATCATTATTTTTGTTGTAGCAACACCTTCTGACTTAAACATATTTGTATTTATATTACTTTGATATAATTAACTTATTTTCCATATGCTTGCCGTATTTTATTTAATTATTATTATTAATGATAATGTATTTTTACCATCACATATTATGGGTATTTTTTTTGCAGATGATTAATTTCTTTTTCCATAATTCCTCTTGCTGAATTCCAGACTGCAGCTAGAACACCTCTGTAGTATGTCTGGTCTGTCCGCCTGCTTTTTTTGTGGCCCACTTGCACATTTCCTGTCAAAACTGTGCATTGGTCTTGACATATGTGAAGGTCGCCATTGCTTTTCCTCTGTTAAGCCTTTGGTGTATTTCAATTATCATACATGTGACTTAGTTTTTTAATTTATTACAGGCATTTATGTAGCTCTGACAATTAACATACTGTACATTCACATCAGACAATGCCCTTAACAAGCCTACAATCTAAGATTCTTTTTTCACATGTATACATGCACATCAGGGCCAATTACCCTACTAACAGTTTTTTGGTGTGTGGGAGAAAACCACACTAGCCATAGAAAACCCACACGGATAAAGGGAGAACATGCAAACTTCATGCAGATAGTGTCCTGACAGAGATTCAAACTGAGGACTCCAGGGCTCCAAAACAGAAATGCTAATCAATAAGCCACGGTGCTATCTTTTTGCCTCCTTTTCCTACTGCACCCATGTGTGACCATAAATTGCCTTATATACTCTCCTGGGACTTGGGAGTAGAGGTTGCTGAGGATGAGTGGAATACCTGGTCTTTTAGAATACATAAGAGCATTAAAAATGTTGCTCTTGTTGAGGCCGTTTATAGGGTACTATCCTGATGGTATTTTGGTCCTGAGTGCCTCTCCAAGCTGTACTCAGTGTCTTCTCCGTCATGTTTCCAGGAGTTCGGGCAGGTGGAAATAATTTATCACACGTGGTGGATATATCCCACGTCTGGTGATTTTGGATGAGAGTGCATGCTTTGATCTTCTCAGTGACCATGATAAACAATGTTAAAAACCCCAAGGCTGTGTTAATTAATAAAACTATGAAAGGGGTCTCCAGACACACTTAGGCCTTAAAATATTTTTTGTTCCTAACGGCCAAAATCACAACAGCAATCGCCTGGAAAAGCCCTGTGTTAGGCTTGGCAATATGAAATGTAAATTGACATGGATAAGGAGCAATAATTAGATGGTTAGCATTCTGAAAATACCTACACAGGATCTGAGAGATTTTGGGACCCCTGGACTCATCACATGACGGTGTGGTGGCAGCTGGGAGAGCCTTTGGACAAGCTCTGGTTTTTCTCTCTTTTTTTTTTTCCTTTCATTCTTCCTTCCTCTCCCTTCTTCTTTTCTCTTCTTGTTTGGTGACGACATGGTGCCACTCAAATTATCACAGATTGTTATTCCTAGTATTTATCCTGTTAATATTAAGTGGCTGCTATGGAGTGGTGGGGTACTTTGATGCAGGATTGGATTGCCCCACTCGTGGGCATGGAGCATGACCAGATTGTCTTGATGTTCTCAATTGACCTTCTTTTTTGCTTTACGTTTTTGATACCTTTAATAATGTCTAACTTATTTGTTATGGATGTAAAACTTTAATAAACATATTGAAACAGAATGCTCTGTGGCTATCTCTGAGGTTTTCACAAATTTTTCTTCAAATGGAATTTTCATAAATTTTCTTGTACTGGACAGAGAGAAGTCTTTGATAAAAAAAAAGTATAGTTTATAGGTATTGATGGTATTGAAATTGTACAGCACAGACTGACTGTGGAAGGCCTTAAAGAAAAAAAATATTGTGATGGTTGCAATGTTTGGGGGACTCCTTAGTCTAGCTATCTTAGAATATTGAACCCAAGCAAGGGGTAACAGTATAGCTGTATGTTTATTGAGGATGCAGGAGGTTTTATGCTCTATATGGAGACTAGCTAGAAGAATAGCTCATTTTTTTAAAAGTGGCTCTAATCCATTAGAGCACTGTGCATGGCAAACAGTTCCCAATACTCAATAGCAGGGCATTTCTTTTCTATTTTAAAGTTCATAGAAAATTCCACAAGGGTATTTCTTTGGAAGAAAAGCATACTAGCCGCCACAGCTGAAGAATTCATCAACAGTAGTTTAGCTTAGCTCCATGAAAATTTTCTTGGCTATGGCCTGATTCAAAAAGCCCTACTGTTTTTTTCTGCACTGTAATCCACTCCACTGCGGAGAATAACTTAACTAGGGAAACACTGGAGCAGGACAAACCACACAAACTGGAACTACTAAAACCTGTGGAAAGGACAAGCTTAGAGAGGGGTTTGGAACAGATCCAAACTGACAGATAGTCCGCGAAGTGTCTGGATGACAGTGTTCCTCAGGCAAGGAAACATCATTGAAATGAATAGCCCTTGCCCAACTGGTTATAGTTTCTGAGTTGAGAAAAAAACAAAAAAATAAATAAATCCCAAAGTAGCAAGCTGTCTAGCAAGAAGTAAGTTTCCTCACTGCATGCTAGTTGGAGCAGACAATTTTAAATGGAACTCAAAGCAAAGATGGTTATTTCAGGTACACATATGGATAACTGAAATCTTAAGACAACCTTAACCAGATCAGCATTTCAGATTTACAAGGCATTAACCAAATCCCACAAGTACTAACAGGAACATTTTGCTCAGAAACGGACAGAATATACTAAGCATAAGTGAGCATTTAACAATAGCATGTTGGCTCAAAGGGAAAACAACAAAATGAGCATTATGTCCCACTGTCTGGATAGAGAATTTATGTCTGTTTAGTTAGGGGGTTAGTGGTTCCTACTTGGCTGTTATATTTGTAGTTGTATTTCAGTACATCGTATGTATATACTGCATGTTGCAATTGGAAAACATTAGTGTTTGTTGCAGAATCTACTATTGGTATTTCAAGTTAAGGAAAGGCAGATCGTTTACTGCTGTAGGCATCCTGAAGCCCCCTTACATTATCTTGATACTCCAACTATTTTTGATGTCTGGTTGATAAATCAATACAACTCCTTTAGAATCTTCTTTTATTGCAACATGTGATATAAGATAGTTGGTAAAGAAGAAACCTCTCCAAGGCATCATGTTGAAATATACGCAAGAAAATGAAAGCCTTAATATTAGAAACTTTCTTGATGATAGTATGTCCATTTGTATTACAAGGATTATGAACAAACAAGAGAGGTGTGTGAAACAATTACTATTCAGTATGCAGATACTAGATACTCATGTTATTGCAGGAATAAAATATCTTGAGCCTTTTGCATTATTGTTGTGGCTGTTTTTTTTGTGTGCATTGTACTGATGTGATGGTGATTGTTACTATACTGGTACAATTGTATGATGATGATGGTTATTATGTCCTGGACTTGAAAGTTGTATTATTTAATAGGCAGTTATGATTTTTTATTTTATTTTAATATGATTGGAGGTATGGCATGTTATACTGCCTCTAATCTTTATTAGGTTAATGTGATTCTTTTACAGATGTTTTCCTATAACTAGATCAGGGCATCGTAAAGAGTAACTCCACTTTTGTTGAGAAAAAAACATTGCCCTCTAGGTGATCTATGTACATTGCAAATATTTTTTTTTTCGAATAACAGTTTTTATTTTTATACACAGTATGACATAAGTAAGTGCAATACATTACAGGTATGTTTGAGCATTTTGCGACTATTCGTTCAATGCGAATGCCCCAGTATTGTCGTCAACAAAGTGTAATAACTTGCATAAGTGATCATATGAGTCACAAGGGGACTAACAAAAGGAAAGAGAAGAGAGAGGGGAAAGAAGAGTAAGAAGTTATCAGATTCGCTTGTCCTACCTGTTTATGGTGGATCCTCCCGAAGGTGCCACAACCTCCAGACCTTATTGTGGGCCTCCAGTCCATCCTGCATTTTAGCGGTCATTCTTTCCATAATTTCTACATCCTTAATCCTGGTGTGTAGGGCCTCTGGTGAGGGGGGTGAGCACCGCTTCCAGTTTACCGCCACTAGGCAGCGGGCTGCTGTGAGGAAGTGGCATACTAGTTTCTTTTGGGGCACTGGAATTTTCAGTGGTGGCAGGCCTAGTAGGAAGAATTTTGGGGTGATAGGGATCTGTCCTCCGAGGAGTCAGACCAGTGGTTGTTGAACCGAAATCCAAAAGGGAGTGATCAGTGGACATCTCCAATATATATGGAGGAGGATGCCTTTATACCCCAGACAGCGCCAGAGCAGTCGGAGCTGGTGGGGTAAATGGAGTGTAGTACATCTGGGGTCATGAACCAGAAGTACAGGATTTTGTAGATATTTTCCTTGTAGAGTGTGCAGAGCGAGCTCTTTGCTGCCTGGGACCAAATCCTCTGCCAGTGCTCCACGGGTATCCCCTCGCCCAGAGTCTTTTCCCATTTGACCATATAGGCATGTTTGCCCTTGGAATCCAAGGGATATGCATTCAATATTTTGTATATATCAGATATTAAACCCTTCTGGGCAGAGCCTGCCAATACTAAAGTTTCAAAGGGGGTTGGAGGGGAAAATTGCAGATTTGGTGTTATGGTCAAAGCATAGTGGCGAATTTGGAGATACCCGCAGAACTCCTGGTGCGGCAGGTCAAACTTGGTCTGCAGCTCAGCGAAAGATAGTAGTGGCACCTTGGGATTACAGACAAATGAGGTCAGGAGTGAGCTGTTCGAGGTCAGTGCATGTTGCTAGATCAGTTTGCACCATATTTGCCTAAGTAGGGTCATAGGGCCCAGCATAAGTTCAGGTTCTACCTCTGCGCTTGCGTTCCATAGTAAGTTGTTTGGGTATACCGGAGCGAGCCATATTTTTTCAATTTCCGTCCATTTGTTATAGGAGCTTTAGGTGAACCAAGACGTTATTGCCCTTAGCTGAACCTCCTGGTAGTATTTAATAAGGTTAGGGTATGCTAGGCCCTCATCCGAGCGTGCCGCCATTAGTACTGAGCGTGGTATTCTATGTCTTTTATAGTTCCATGTGTATTGGAGTAGGTCAGTTTGGAGCTTTTTCAGGGGTCCATAGGGTATTGGGATTGGTAGGGTTTGGAACAGGTACAGCAATTTTGGGAGCATCGTCATTTTTACCATTGCAACAGGAGGGCCATTATGGATCAATATAAGGGAGGGAGGTTTTCCGGATACAGTGCGGTGTATTTTGGAGTGATGTGAATCCCCAGGTATTTCAGTGATTTGTGTTTCCAGCTGTAGGTAAAGTTAGCCTTTAGCTGAGTTGTCTCTTGTATGTTTATTGGGAGGACCTCTGACTTGGATGCATTAATTTTGTACCCTGATTTTGCCCCGTATCTGTCGAGTTCCATCTGTAGATTTGGTAGAGAGATTCTGGGTTGTGTCATGGTGAGGATTATGTCATCAGCAAATAGCGAAATTTTGAACTCTTTGCCTCTAACCGAGATACCTTTTATGTCTGTGTTTCCACGAATCATGGCGGCTAGGGGTTCTACACAGAGCGCGAAGAGTAGGGGGGATAGCGGGCATCCCTGCCTGGTGCCATTGGTCACTGAGAACTGGGAGGAGGTAGAGAAAGGTGTTTTAACTTGGGAGGTGGGAGTGGAGTACAGGTGTTGGATTGCTCGCAGGAAGGGGCCCTGGAACCCGATGTGGCATAATGTGGCGAACAGAAAGGGCCCCCCAAGGCGGTCAAATGCCTTTTTGGCATCCAGGCTAAGCAACAAGGACTGCATGCCCTCCCTGTTCCCCACCTCCATTGCAAAGATTTTAACAAACTTTGTTTCAGATTCCTACCTTTTCTTATTCTATGTGTTTGTCTGTGTTCATGTGGAAAGTGTGTCTAATGGGAGTGGTTTCATAATTATAAATCAGCTGTTGCAATTGCAAGGCTCTAATGAGTAAATTTGCAGGGACTGCATCCCTTTAGATGGGATTTCCTATTGAGAGTATCTCAAGAAAAATTACATTTTTGTTGCAGGGGATGACTGAAATCTGATTTGTATCTTTGTGCAGACTTCTGGGAAAATCAGTGAGCCAATCACATAAACAGGAAATTATGTTTCTGGGGGGCATTCTGTACATTCTGTGTACAAAACTCCTCCAGGTAGCCATATTGCATTGCATTTTACAGAACATTACAGAGCTGCAGTTTTAAAAGGAAAGGTCATTTTTAATAACATTTAAGTACAATATGACTTCTGTATCAATTGTATATGCTATACATATATATATATATATATATATATATATTTTTTTTTTTTACTATATTTTTTTCCACGAAAGTAGAGTTACCCGTTAAGCTTTTACGATTACAGAACCTAAATGGATTGACCCAAAATGTCCCCATACCCTCTTCTTCATCACCAGTCCTATTATCTACCCATAAGACTTCAAAAAGATGTCAATAGCTTGGTTTTATTTTACATGCAGATATTGAGGAACAGAACAAATAAAAAAACATAAGGATTTTATCATAATTATTATATAAAAAAAAAACAAATCACAAAAACACAAGCTAATAACAAATATTGAAACTTTTTCTGTTGTTTTTGTGCAATAAAAACATGGAATTTAGATATATATTTTCTGCCAATGTTGCTAACATGTCATCTGACACATCAAGATCTTCTGCATCAGATCATAATCACACATTTCTATGCAATATCCGCATGCATAACGTTTATAGAAGTTTTAGTAGGAAATGACCACTAATCTCCATTGAACTCCAGTATCTTTCTTTTACTGCTGTATGCCATATATATATATATATATATATATAAGTCACTAAAATGAGGGGCAGTGAAGGTAGATCAGGGTACAAAGCAGATCTACCAGCTAGAAGGTCTTATTCAGTGTAACAATGCGATGAGACTCAATTATAGGAGAACGTCATGCTGAGACATGGGCTTTACTCCACTTTGTGATGTCAGACTTGAGGCTTTCTTCCCTAATGATGTGTAGTCTTGCAATCAGTAAAGCCATTAATCTAACACTAAACTCTTTTTCTTCTCACAAATCAATGCATTGAGTAATAATTAGATTGATGAAAGATGTTGCTGCACTGCTGCATGGAAGCCAAGTGAGAAATAAGCTCTACCTATTACACATACAGCTTCATTTCAGAGAGGAAAAAGCTTAACAGAACTTTGCTGTCTTAAAGTAGCAACTTATCACTCTATGAACCAAAAAGCAAACGTTAAGCTAATCTTTGTGCTAAGTATGTTTTGTTGCCCATGCATGTCAAAGCATTCCTTATGGGGTATGATCAAAGTATTTACACATGTAAAATGAAATGGAATAGACATTGCAGTTTACTGGTATATTTATTTCTCATGCTTTTCATTTGTATAATTCGCATAGTCTTCAGATTATATTTAGGCAATATATTAATATTTATTTATGATTAGTTGCTGTGTTAAAAAAATGCTAATAAATCAGAGAGAAATTCTTACCTCACAAATCATGTATGAAAAACCTGATAGAAATACACTAAACAACGTTTATTTTATTTTTTTTTAATTAAGAATATATACACATTTTTATTTAAAGGAACCTGTCACTTCAAAAATATATAGGCTACCATTCATGACCTCCTTTTGAAATGTTAGTCAGTGCATAAATGACCTGTTGCTCAACATAACTGCAATATTTAGTCATATAGTTAAGGTGTATGTCTAGCAAATATTTTAGATAGCGGAGGATTAGGACCGCTGTCAATTTTTTTGTTGTAGTCTGTGTCCCTGCTAAGTAGAGTCTTCCTTTCTAATTGCCCTGGTGGTTAATGTTATTGAGATATGAATAAATGTGAAATCCACAATGTTATAGTTGTCACTAGAACAAGAAGTGAGGGTAAATCTCCCAAAAGAAATTTGACGAATTCCTGCATTATCTTAGGGTTTTCCTTTTACTTTCTGCTGCATCTCCTGGATAAGAAGTGAGGGGAAAGCCCCCAAAGGGACACGCATGGAAAACATTTAACAGAATAGAACAAATTCATATAAGTAATCTATTTTAATTCACAGAGCATATACACTAGTCCTCTTTCTGTGATTTACAGAGAACATAGAAAGCTGACAGAAGAAAAAAGTTTAGAAGTACCCCCTTTTTTTCCATTTTTAAACACCTTTCACCTGGCCTATAGACAAATGAAGGCCCGAAACCACCCAAGATCGCACCAGAGTGTGCGCACCATGGGCTGATCTGTCACACACTATTTCCACTGGACACAGTGAATGACAGATCAGTGCACCAGGCCACTGCCCATACCATGTGACCACCGTGACCAATCACAGCAGATCACATGGCAATTGTGTACAATGAATGGGTTCTGTTCATAACATTCATTGGGGGTTATTTACTAAAAGAAAATATACTTTGCACTGCAGGTGCACTTGGAAGCGCAGTCGCTGTAGATCAGAGGGGGACATGCAAGGAAAAAACAGCAATTTAGCTTGCACATGCTTGGATGATAAAATCAGCAGAGCTTCCACTCATTTCAGATCTACCCCTTAAATTTAGAGTGACTGCACTTCCAAGTGCACTTGCAGTGCAAAGTGGATTTGCCTTTCATAAATAACCCCCATTGTGTACTATTGCGTTGATCTCTATGATTGGCCACAGTGATCACATGGTACAGACAGGGCCAATGAGAGCTCACCTATACATTGTGATTAGCTGCGGCCAATCACAGCTAATTACTATAGTCATTCATAAAAAATGGTTGCTTATAACAGTGATATTAAAAAACATCCTGTTAACCTCCACAGAGTAGTACAGTGTTACTATGATAACATTGTATTGCTCTGGTCACAGTATGAAAATAAAATAGCAAAAAAAGAAAAAAAAGATGTAATAAAAAAGAAAAAGGTTACAAAAATTAAAAACACGATTACATTTTTTTTTTACATACTGTCGCCAATCAGTGAGCCTAAATACTGCCACATCAGTTATATGATGATGCTGCACTGCACTGGTGACAGTATGTAATAATAATAAAAAAATTGTGACTAAATTAGTAAACTAAACTTTTTTATTACTTAATTTTCCAAAAAATTGTGACAAAAAAAATTACAACGTCAAAAAACTTCCCATGCCTTTTACTAAATACCTTAAACTGTCTCTTTTCTAAAAAGGGGTAATTTGGGGGGTATTTGTACTGTCCTGGCATTTTGGGGCCTCATGAAACAAGATACAGTAGGCCATCAGTACATCAGGAATGATCGAGTTTCAGATGTACAGATATATACCATAGCTTTAGCTTGATAGTAAAAACATAAAAGGTACTGCTGATAATGATAAAGAGTATAGGGATTGATTAGTGTAGGGTTTGCAGGCAATGGCTGGTCTCTTAAAACAGATGTTAACCTTGATTGAATTCCCAGTAGGTATCAACACGAGGTGGGGGGAGAAGAGAAATGTTTATCCTTCCTTTTTTACATCTGAACCCCTTCCCACAGTCACCTCCCCTCCCCCCAGCTCTTTAAGAGAAATGAAATGTTGGAAGCTGGAGGCAGCCATTTCAGTCATATGACCTCTGTGCTTGACTGTCACAGCAGTCACGTGATCAAAAGTTCTCAATCGCAAGCATGCATTGGGAGCTTTCCATGACATTTTAGTAACCTGCTGGGATTGCACAGTGAGTGTGCTTTCAGTGCAGGAAACTGTTCCCTATGGATGCAAAAATTTCTCTGCTAGACATTCAAATCCACCGGCACAGAGGCCACAAATATGCGTACAGCTGGTGCCAACAAGTTATTGTTCCTGATGTTCAGAAGCCTCTTTACAGCTTGCCCCTGTCAACATACACAACCATGACAACAGGCTGCATGCGTTGTTTTTTTCACAGGGCATTTGCCATAATTGTTGCTTTTTACTTTTTTCACTAGCCTTTTTTTAAATGGTGACACCAGTGAGATATGCTTAGGCAACATGCATCATCACAGAAGTTTATTGCTTCCTTTGGAAGAGCATATGACAGGGTGATTTATTAGTGGGAGATTGTTGGATGCAGGTGCAGAATGTTTCATCACATAACACAAAATACCCAAGCAAGTATCGTTATGTATATCAGTATCACCAGCTGCTATTTTTATGAAAGGTAGTGAATAAAATAAAAATAGGCTTCTAAATGATATTATCAAGTTAAAGCTTAAATTTGTTTTGATGGTTAGATTTATCCCATTGATGGGGTAGATTTTGTTATGTGCTCTGATTGTGTGCAAAGATCTGTACACTCAAAAATCCTTTTAACAACTTTAACCACTTCCCACGAATTAACATACCTGTACGTCGCTTTGAGGAAGTGGTTGTACCTGGTACCGTTTTTTAGAGCTGGTGGTCGGCTTTCTCATGATAACAACCGATGCGGCTCAGCAGCCACTCGACCATTATCACAAGCAGTGGGAGGGGACATCCCCCATCCCACTGCCTTCCGCCGCTTCGCCGAACCCCCCCTCCCACCGGGAGACCCAAACGGCCAGCCAGCACGTCTACCGGCTGAACAGAGACCCGAATAAAGCTGGGATTGGCCTTGATCGGGTCTCCGATGTAAAAATCCAGAAGCGACAGCACAACATCATTTCAGCTTTACTCGGCTGTCAATTACACCAATTAAAAATAAAATGATAAAAAGGAAACTCCCCTATAAACAGGCGGGACTTTTAAGACTCAAAAAGTGTACAGACACAGGCTGGACAGAATGTAAGTTCAAAATATTTATTAGTATCAAACTTTAAAAAGTATTCATAAAAAATACACAATTACATACAACAATGTTACATAGAATTAAATGGTAAATTTCCGCAAGGCACAAAATAGCATCAATCAATATACAATGGTCAAATATATGTAAAAACCGAACATGTGTCCTATATCTTCCTTCTTCAGGGTTGGTTTAAACAATCTTGGTAAATATCTTCTATAAAATAAAACAAACATTAGAATATAATCACAAACTTTTGCAGTATATACAAATAAAATTGGTGTTTTAAATAATTTTAAATGCAAAGGTCCCACCATAAAGAGTACCTGTCACTCACTATTACTGTCACAAGGGATGTTCTCCTAACCGCTGGAGATATTTCCTCAAACCCTGACCTTCACTGGACCCACTCCCATAGGCCTAATGGATGTAAGGGAGGTGGAGTGGGATTCTTCCTATCCCCCAATGCACCTTCCAGGTTATTATTTCCCCTCCCGCTCTTTCCCTCTCATCATTTGAAGCTTACTGTATACATCAATTCTCTCCAACTTCCCTAAGAATTTCTGTGATCTACCGCCCCCCCTGGACTAGGGATGAGCCGAACACCCCCTCGGTTTGGTTTGCATCAGAACCTTCAAACGGACCTAAAATTTGTACGAACTTTAGAACCCCATTAAAGTCTATGGGACTCAAAATCAAAAGTGCTAATTTTAAAGGCTAATATGCAAGAAATTGTCCTAAAAATGGTTTGGGGACCCGGCTCCTGCCCCAGGGGACATGAATCAATGCAAATTTTTTATTTTTAAATTACAGTTTTTCTCTAACTGCTGCAGATGCCTGTATAACAGAAACAGAACAACACCAGCAATAAGGAGTAGCTTCAGGTGTATACTGTGCAGGAGGCACATAACACCCACTGTAAATGCTGCAGATGCCTGTATTACAGAAACAGAACAACACCAGCAATAAGGGGTATCTTCAGGTGTATACTGTGCAGGAGGCGCACAACACCCACTGTAAATGCTGCAGATGTGTAACGTACCTCGTATGTGAGCCTGACATGCGGAGGGAGACCTCCCGTACCACCCCGGCTCGGAGACCACTGGAGTGGAGACAGTGGTGGTAAGAGCACGGTGAGGTAAAGGTGCCTGTTTGGTCCTCACTGCTTGGAGCTGTATCGCCAAGTGGAAGCTGGAACAGCATACACGGAGAACAGCGGATGCAGGCCAGCCGGTGCAATGAGTGCAGATCCGCAGATGCGGGTTTGCAGAGCAGTGGATGCCGGTAGACCGGAGCAGATTTGCAGAACAGCGGATGCAGGTTGGCAGATGCAGGCTTGCAGGCAGAAGTGGACTCAGACTAGCTGGGTCATACACATCAGGTAAACAGCATAAACGGCCGGCAGAGAGTAGTCGGAGTCCAGGCTGGGTCTTGGCAACAGGTAATCAGGCAGGTGAATAGCACGGTCAAACAAGCCGAGGTCGGGACTGGAGACAGAAGCAAGGTCAGGAAGCCGGGTCAAACACAGGAACAGGATACAGGCGCAGAGTCAGGAACATGGGTAACAGGAGCAGATCAAACCGCAAGGGGGGGGCATACTGAAAGCATCTTTTATAGACTGTTTGGGTGCCACAATTCACGAGTGTGCGCATCTGTGCGTGAAGTCGGTGATTCGTGAGTGCGCGCATCTGTGCGCAAAGTCCATGATTTGCAAGTGTGCACATCTATGCGCAAAGTCTGTGGTTTGCCCGTGCGCATAGGCGCACGTCTTCAGGGACGCAGGCAGTGCGTCCCTGACAGTGCCCCTCCTTAAGGATAACTTCCGGGTGCCCAGGAGAACTCTTTTATGGGGGTGACTGCGAAAAAAAAGCTTGAATCAATTCTTGGGCATGAACATTTCGTTGGGGTTCCCAGGAATTATCCTCCAGACCATACCCCCTCCATTTGATCAAGAATTGAAGTTGGTTCCCTCTTCTTCTGCAATCCAAGACAGCTTCCACTTCAAATTCCTCATCTCCGTCAATGACTACAGGTTCAGGTGGTCCCAATCCCCTGTCTGGGAAGGGATCTGTCACTGCAGGCTTTAACAACGATACATGAAATACCGGGTGAATATTCAATGATTCTGGCAAGGCATGCTCATAGGAAACTTCACTTAATTTCCGTTTCACCAGAAAGGAACCAATGAATTTGGGTGCCAATTTACTTGCGGGGCAAGTCGTCTTAAGATTGGTGGTGGACAACCATACCTGATCGCCTTGTTGCAGGCATAATTCTCCTCTCCTCTTCTTATCAAACATTCTTTTACTGGTTGCTTGTGCCCTGGACATGGCTTCCTGCAAAATCTTGCTGTTACGGGTCAAAAAATCGACGGTACTCTGAACCACCGGGACCATTGAATCCAGAATGATTTCAGGTAGAAAGGTTGAGTGGAACCCGTAATTAGCAAAAAACAGAGACTGAACTGTAGCTGAATGTTTAGCATTATTGAAGGCAAATTCTGCCAGGGGTAGTAATGCTACCCAATCGTCTTGCAAAAAAGAGGTAAAGCATCGGAGATATTGCTCGAGTGTTTGATTTGTCCTCTCGGTCTGCCCATTGGTCTGAGGATGGTAAGCCCGAGGACATGGACAGTTCAATCTTCAGGGCACTGCATAAGGCCTTCCAGAAGCGAGAGGTGAACTGCACCCCTCTATCTGAAACCATATCCGCAGGGATCCCATGTAACCTGACTATCTCCTTAATGAAGACCTGGGCTGTCTCCATGCCAGAGGGTGTGCTCTTCGGTGGTACAAAGTGGGCCATCTTAGATAAATGGTCAACCACAACAAAAATGGCTGAGCAACCTTCTGACGGGGGAAGTTCCACTATGAAATCCATGGCAATCATCTTCCAGGGACAGTCAGGAACTGGTAGGGGTCTGAGTAGGCCCCAGGCCTTGCTTCTAGTGGTCTTGCTACGGATACAGGTGGTACAAGAACTTATATAGTCTCTGCAATTTTTCTCCAGATCCTGCCACCAAAACATGCGTTGAACCTGTTCCAAAGTCTTATGCACTCCGAAGTGGCCTGCCAGGGAATGATCATGGCACAAGTTTAACACTATGACTCGGACTTCTTCGGGCACAAAGATCTTGTCCTCTTTCCACAATCCATCCCAGGGTGATATGGTAACTCCGGGTGGACCAGACACACCAATATAGGCTTGCTTCAAGCCAGACATTAGACCAGTTTGCAAAAGTAAGAAGTTATCTTCTGAAAGAATGGTGTCTGGGACTGGAACTTCCTTCGGATCATCAAACATTCGGGAAAGGGCGTCCGGTTTAGTGTTCTTGGAGCCTGGTGAGTAGGTTATGGGAAATGAAAACCTAGAGAAGAACAATGCCCATCGTGCCTGGAGTGGTCTCAGACATTTGGCAGCTCTCAAACACTCTAGGTTTTTGTGGTCCGTGTAGATGAGTATAGGGTGCGCTGCTCCTTCCAATAGGTATCACCATTCCTCAAGGGCAGATTTAATGGCTAGAAGCTACCGGTCCCCAACATCATAGTTCTTCTCTAACGGGGTACGTTTACAGGAGAAGAAGGCTATTGGGTGCATCAAGTCCTTGGGGCCCTGGCGTTGGGAGATGACCGCTCCAACCGCAGTCTCAGAAGCATCTACCTCAAGTAGATAAGGAAGGGTAGGATCAGGATGCCTCAGAATAGGGGCAGACGTAAAGAGTCCTTTTAGGTTTTTGAAGGCAGCCTGCGCCTCAGGGGTCCAAAGGGACCAGACATTTTGCTTGGTTAGCTGCATAATTGGGGCAAAGATGGCGGAGAATCCCTTGATGAACCTCCGATAAAGGTTTGCAAAGCCAATAAAGTGCTGCACCCCCTTCTTGTCCGAAGGTGTAGGCCAATCCACAATGGCTGAAACTTTCTGCCGATCCATTTTCAATCCCTCTGTTGAGATCCCTAGACCAAGGAACTGGATACTCTGTTGCTTGAACTCACACTTTTCTGGCTTTGCGTATAGTCTGTGTTGGCGGAGCCGACAGAGTACATCCTTGACATGTTTCCGATGCTGCTCAAGAGATGAAGAAAAAATCAAAATATCATCTAAGTAGAGAACTACATAAATGTCCAGACAATCTCTGAAAACATCATTAACTAGATGCTAGATGCGAACGGCCCGTGTTCGAGTCAAACATGCGCTTGAGTCTAACACTGAGCTCATCCCTACCCTGGACCATTATCGACTTTCCTTGATGAGTTTTCTGCCTGGCTACCCTACTTTCTCTCTTCAGAAACTAGATGCTGGAAAGTAGCAGGAGCATTACATAGTCCGAACGGCATTACTAGATACTCGGAATGGCGGAATCTAGTGCGAAAATCGGTCTTCCATTTATCTCCTGCGTGGATGCGGACCAGGTTATACCCCCCCGCAGGTCTAACTTGGTGAATACAGAGGAAGTCCTGAGTCTTTGAAAAATTCAGGTCCAGGGGCAGAGGGTACCGGTTCTTGACCGTGATTTTATTTAATTCCCGGTAATCAACACAGGGCCGAAGAGAATGATCCTTTTTCTCCACAAAAAAGATTCCTGCCCCTGCTGGAGAAGTGGAAGGGCGGATGAATCCCTTCTTGAGATTCTCATCAACATAGTCTTTTAGTACTCCAAGTTCTCGTTCAGACAAGGGGAAAATCCGTCAGAAAGGAATTTCAGCACCGGGAAGAAGCTCGATCGGACAATTGTATGGACTATGAGGCGGAAGAACTTCAGCCCCTCATCTGCTGAAGACGTCCAAGTATTCATGGTACTGTTCGGGCACAGCAGAACATATCTCTGGATCTGGTTCCAGGCAAAGCAGAGGACCAGAGGTGCTGGGACAGGAAGGCAGGCAGTGATGCAGGCAGTAAGGTGACTGAAACTTGATGCTTCCGGTTCTCCAATTGATTTGTGGACTGTGTGCCTGAAGCCAAGGAAGGCTTAAGATGACTGGAAACATGGAAGAGACAATGGCATCCAAACTTAATAGTTCCTTATGCTCCACGGGGGTGATTACAGGCAGAGGAGGGGTTTCTTGGATCCCCACTCCGGACTTGATATGGGACCCATCTGCCAGGAAGATGGAAAGTCCCTGGGTCTTAGGTTGGAGTGGGATGTGTTGTTGTGCTGCAAAGTCGATGAAACAACTACAAGCCCCTGAATCGATTATCATAGTCACTGGTATTTTCTTTCCTGGCAACTGGAATGAGATAGAGCCAGGTGAGTGGCACTGGTAGAGGGAGGTGCCTGGTTGGGAGAAGAGGTAGCCAGGACCTTGTGCAATTTAGCAGGACAAGAAGAGACATAATGGCCAGCTTCCCCACAATACAGGCACAAGTAATTCTGTTGCCAGCAAAGTTGTTCTTGGATGGACAGGGAGTGCTTAATCAGTCCAAGTTGCTTTGATATAGCAGGAACAAAAGTCTGGTTAAGAGGCAAAGTCTTAGCTGAAGCTGGACTGGCACTGATGGGATACTCTGGAGCTGGCATCCGGGGTAGCATCCAAGCTGGGCGGAGCTGCTGAGTAGATCTTTCGGTCTTGCGCTCCCGGAGCCGTTGTTCAATCTGGATCAATAATGTAATTAAAGTCTCTAGGGTATCAGGGACCCCAATCCGGGCTAACTCATACTTCAAACCCTCAGAAAGGTAGAGGCGGAAATACTGTCGGAGGGCTGCGTCGTTCCACTGAGTATCTGCACTCCAGCGTCTGAAATTGGTCACATAGTCCTCGACCACTCGGTAGCCTTTTCGGAACATATGGAGGGCAGCCTCGGCAGTAGAAGTCCGTTGAGGGTCATTATAGAATCGAGCCATGGCATCAATGATGGATGACAGAGAGTTCAAAACTTCATGGTGAACTTCAAGTAAGTGGTGAACCCAGGCCTGAGGCTCTCCCTGCAGTAGAGTGATAACAAAACCCACTTTGGTGGGAAAAAGTCCGGGGTAGCAACGAAAAATAAAGTTCACATGCGTTGCGGAATGCACAAAATTTGCTTTGGTTCCCAGAGAACCTCTCTGGAACAGGTACTCTAGGCTCTGGAGACTGTATCATTCCAGAGGAGGAAGGTGGGATGACCCGGTCTTGTATCTGTTTATCCACTTGGATGAAGCTGTCCTGTAGAGACCTCATGATCTGAGTGAGGGCTGTAAGATGTTGACTGATATCGTCCATAGGCTAGGTCCCTCCTGCAGGCTCAGGCATGGCGGTTTGATACTGTAATGTACCTCGATTGTGAGCCTGACGTGCGGGGGGAGACCTCCCATACCACCCCGGCTCGGAGACCACTGGAGTGGAGACAATGGTGGTAAGAGCACGGTGAGGTAAAGGTGCCTGTTTGGTCCTCACTGCTTGGAGCTGTATCGCCAAGTGGAAGCTGGAACAGCAGACACTGAGAGCAGCAGATGCAGGCCAGCCAGTGCGATGAATGCAGATCCGCAGATGCAGGTTTGCAGAGCAGTAGATGCCGGTAGACCGGAGCAGATTTGCAGAACAGCGGATGCAGGTTGGCAGATGCAGGCTTGCAGGCAGAAGTGGACTCAGACTAGCTGGGTCATACACATCAGGTAAACAGCATAAACGGCCGGCAGAGAGTAGTCGGAGTCCAGGCTGGGTCTTGGCAACAGGTAATCAGGCAGGTGAATAGCAGGGTCAAACAAGCCGAGGTCGGGACTGGAGACAGAAGCAAGGTCAGGAAGCCAGGTCAAACACAGGAAGAGGATACAGGAACAGAGTCAGGAACACGGGTAACAGGAGCAGATCAAACTGCAAGGGGCGGCATACTGAAAGCATCTTTTATAGACTGTTTGGGTGCCAATGGGCGCTGATGCGTGCGCATGCGCACATGCGTGCGCGAGGACCGCAATTCGCAAGTGCGTGCATCTGTGTGCGCGAAGTCCGTGATTCGGGAGTGCGGGCATCTATGCGCGGAGTCTGTGGTTTGCGCGTGCGCATGATGGGCGCACGTCTTCTGGAGCGGGCAGTGCGTCCCTGACAAGATGCCTGTGTTACAGAAACAGAACAACACAAGCAATAAGGGGTAGATTCAGGTGTATACTGTGCAGGAGGCACACAACACCCAATATAACAGCGCTAAGTTCCCAAGGAATCACTAAAATGAAAACTCGGCACAACTCTTATTTTGAGGGGGACCTGGATGTAGAAAACCGTTTAAACAATTACTTCTGTTCAGACTTCTCAGAAATAAATTGTACTAATAATAATAAGTAGGGGGAGCATGTTAGTTCTAGTAATTACTTTTTCAGGATTTCTGGAAACAGAGGTAGCAGAGGGGAACTGGCTTGGTCAAACCCTAATGAAGCGATATACCCCAATGATGTTCATCCCAGAGCTCTAAGAAATGTTTGAAGTATAGTTGTTGGTCCATTAACAGTTTTAATTAATCTCTTCTAACAGAAGAAGATATCCATGACTGGCCGACAGCTAGTATTTTAACCAGGGCTGCCAATATGGGGGGGTCTAACCGATTTCCCTGTATGAAGGCCAGGAGGGCCAGCTGTACTGCTTTATTGGCAGTACTGTTTGTACACATGAGCAATCCCCCTGTGGCTCCCTCTGCAGTGGGGCCAACTTCTCCTCCTCTCCCTCTCACCAGCTTCAGCTGCTGCAGGGGAGCCATAGGGAAATCAGACTCTAACAATGGATCCTCCCTCCCGCAGTACAGATCCCCAGCACCCTTCCCACATAACACTGCCAACTGGCTTCTCATTTAGCTTCAGCTGCTGGTGGAGAGCCACAGGGAATCAAACTTTCCCACCTCCTCTGTGATCTCCCCTGTCCCCCCCCCCCCCACAGTACAGATCCCCCATTGCCCTTTCCCCGCCGCTCTGCTAGCTGGCATCTCCTCATCTCCCTCGGCTTGCAGCTACTGCTTGGGTACAGGGGGATTGTGTTCTGGCTAGAGAGTGACGGACTGGTAAACATCATGTTCACCAGCCCTTCCCTTCCTGAAATAACACAGTGAGTGATCAGTACCTATTGTTTCTGTGTTCATTCATTGCTGACGCATAGCAAACTGTTTACTATGTTTCAGTTTGGAAATTAAATAAAATTGTAAAAACTTAAAAAAATAATAAAAAATATTAAGGGCTTGTTCACATATGCTTTGCTTTCTGAAGTGAGATTGGCATTCACATCACTCTTTAGAGAGCATTGGATAAGTGGTGAGGAGGTGTTATATAGCCTCCTCATCACCTACGTTAACCCTTCAACCCCGCACTAGCATTGCATGCAGTTGCGGGGTGCTTGCAAGGCAGCATCATTCACTTCAATTGGTCACATTCGACTTTGCATGTGTACACCCTTAGCCACTGCCTCTGCAGGGGGTAGAGGTTGGTGGGTGGTAAAATTGCAGCTCAACGATGGAATTGTACTGCCCACGCCAACCCCCAACAAGCTCTAAGGAATCGTTCCCACAGGTATTTTGGCCTTGTGAAAAAGAGGTTTGTTAATGCAGCTGGAGCTGCCTGTTACTCTATGGGGATGCAGCAGCTGTATGAACACAACTGCAGATCCTAATTTAACAGGTGTGCAGTTGTGGGTAAGTGGTCCTGAATGCACACTAACTGTATTCTGGGTCATACACCTGCACTTAAACACCTGTCAAATTAGGACCTATGGCTATGTTTGTACAGCTGCTGTGTCCCCATAGGCTGTTTGCACACAGCTCCAGGCCGTTTTACACTGTATAGGCCCATGTGAATGAGCCTCAAGACCTCATTCACACACAGAGCTATATTTAATAATTCAATACAGTTTTTAGATTTAGGAATTTTGTAAGTTATGCTTGTCACTAGCAAAGTTGGACAACGTTGAAGGATTTAGCTATTTTCTTTAACAGCATAGCTTTTAGATTTGCTATGGCTGCTGCTTCAACTGTTATATTGAGGCCTATTAGCCTTAGATGTCGAGCCAACACCACCCAAAAAACCACTATTTTAAATTGAAATAACTGAGATTGGGTACAGCCAGGGCTGGACTTACCATTGGGCTTGACTGGGCTCAAGCCCATGGGCCTCGCCCAATAGGGGGCCCCATCGAGATACATAGCCAAGTGTACTCGGCTCGGCTCCACTCACAGTCATGCACTATGATGGACATAACACAGGGACTGGGCGTGACTGTGAGCGCGAGCCGAGTACACTCGGCTACTCTTGGCTCCACTCGGGACTGGGAGAGGACCCCAGAGCCGCCAAGAGCTGCCGAGATACAGAGGACTCTGTATCTCGGTGGCGCCAGTTTTAAACTTCAAGACTGCAATAACAAGGCTGCGAATGACACTAACAAGGCTGCAATGACACTGGACAAGGCTGCAGATGGATGGACAAGGCTGCAGATGGACACTGATAACACTGCATTGATGGGCATTTAAATGTTTTTTTCCTTAAATTTCATTCCTAAAAGTTTTTTCCTTAAAATTCCCTTCTAAACTTGGGGTGTGTGTTATACACAGGCACGTGTTATACGCCGATGAATACGGTAATGTATAGAAGGTAGGGCCTGAAAGTGACTCAAGCCCAGGGGCCCCCACCACCCTAAGTCCTGCCCTGGGTACAGCTGTTGTATTTAAGCAAGCTAAATGTGAAAGTTAAAAATTCAAACATATAATGCCTGAATACGGTGCGGATGCTGTCCTTGCAAATGGTACTGTTCTGTAACATCACATATAGCTTTAAGACATCTCCCAAGTATGTAATTTAAAGGATTTGTGCTTAACCCATGTCCCTCGCAAAACCTCACAAATTCACAATAAAAGGGCCCTTTTTTTTTTTGCTCTATGGCATTTTCTCATTTTGTTTGATTTGTTAAATGTCCTCCAAGGCCCTGCCCAGCACCCCAGGTCTTTAAAATAAAGCTTGCCTAAAAATGCAGAGTTTGGTGTCAAGATTTGTCATCTATAGACTTCATATAGACTTATATTTCTATGCTAAGTTCGGGGCCCACAGATTTTAAGCAGGGTTATGTTAATCCCCCACAAACTGAAGTTAAGCAGATTTACTCATCCCTACTTTATCTCAGCTTCAGCTAAGGAGGAAAATATTTTTATTCTTAATCTTATTCACATTTCTAATATATTTATTGGTTTCAATCATGTCTCTCCTTTCCCTTTTTTTTCTCAATGAGTGGAAATGTACTCCCCCCATCTACATAGGAAACTGCACCTGTGGGAAAGAATTAGTAACTCTGGACTTACGAAACACTGTTCCTGCTTACAGCTCAGAAAAATAAATCAAGTGTATATAACCTGGTATTTTTAAGCATATAAATTTACAGGTGATTTTGATCTCTTTGCCTAGTTTTTGTCATTGCACCATTGAAGATACTCATGTTTCTTCACTTACTGTACACAGTATTCAACTCATGTCAAGTTAAACAGCACCAAATGAGTTAATTTTATTTATGCATTTCAATTTTTACTTCCTTTATGTAACAAAATAATTTATAAGTGGAGACCTCAGCAGAAGCTCTCCAGTCCCTCACAAGACAGCAAGCTTGTACATTTTATTTATCTACATACACACAGGCTGCCTCAGAGACTGGTGGATGGGATAATTTATGCTTCGAACACTCCTGTTTAGCACCAACAGCAGAGGCAGGAGAGCAGCCTACGCTCTGCGCTACAGTTCTCAGCTGATACAACATTTCCTACTCAGTATGAAGAGAAAATCACCAGGCTAATAGCATTCCTGTCTTGCTGCATTATGAAAAAGCTGCATTTCGATCTTTCATCTGGAATAGCAGAACATAAATGCTCAAGATGTACATGAAAAAGTCTCAAATAGATAGAAAATTGTAATCCCAGTTTACAGAGTTCTTTCTTCAACTTCAGTTATCATCAGGCTTGCTATAATGAATTATTCTACATCGCTCTATTCATAATGCCCCAGCCTTTTTAATAGCAGTAGCATCTTGTGTCCTATTGTGGTACAGTGAAGAAACCGAAGTACAAGAGCAGTTAAGAACAGTCTGACTTGACTTTCAATGCTGTAGTGTTGTAAAGCAAAGTGGTGTATTTGAATAATCTCTTGACTCTTCAGGTTTGAATTTGAATTCTGGGGGGTGTATGATGATAGTAGTATTGGGGGGAAAGAGGATGGTTGGGGTATTGTATACCTTTTAACTATATTCAAACCTTTTAATTGTATCTATGCAAACCAGCTCCCAAGAATATATTAGTGCCAATTGTAGTATAAAAATACTAGGACCTATGGGCCTATATATGAATATTAAATGTAGCATTTCTATCATTCAAAATGAGCTGGCTGGCTAGAGCAAGCATCAGCCACTAACAACTGGGAGGATGCCTAGCAATTGAACTAAAGACTATGGGGGTTATTTACGAAAGGCAAATCCACTTTGAACTGCAAGTGCACTTGAAAGTGCACCGAAAGTACACTTGGAAGTGCAGTTGTTCTAAATCTAAGGGGTAGATCTGAAATCAGGGGCAGCGCTGCTAATTTTATCATCCAATCATGTGCAAGCTAAAATGCTGTTTTTTATTTTCCTTGCATCTCCCCCTTGAATCTACATTGACTTTACTTCCAAGTGCACTTGCAGTGCAAAGTGGATTGGCCTTTAGTAAATAACCCCCTATGTATATCAAATACGGTGATAATGCAGTCTAGCTTGTTTAACACTATTTTGTTATTAAACTGTTACTAAATCCAGTAATATCAAAATAGTTAATCCCCCCCCCCCCCCCCCCCACGGAGCCTTACATTAAAATATTGACACTATATACCTTTTTTGATGATCTGTATACCACGGTTACATCATAAATTGCACAGTGTCCTCCCTGCTGAGAGTTCAAGAGGTGAAGATTTTCTCACTGCAGCCTAATAACAATGCTCAAGCTTTTACTTTGTTAATTTGTAATCCAATATAGTCTCAAATTATGATCTAAAAAGTATTTTCAAGGTTCCTCTCACTTTTCCATTTCTGCCTTCAGCAGAGCTAGAAAGTTCTTCATGACCACCATGTAACTGATCTCTGTAGAACTCTCCACTCTCTCCCAAGATAAAGACTTTTCCTCAATCATAACACTTATTCTCCTGTTGATTATACAGTATATTCATTCACTTAAATTAACTCATCCTTTTGTCTACTGCAGCGATTGTCTCTTTCTTCTTATCAGACCATAACTCACTGTTCCCTTGCCCTCGTTGAGGTATCAAAAAATACCATGCACTGGAACTAAAGGAATCTATGATACAGAATCCTGCTTATATACTGCACAAGACCTAGTCTTGTTCTTTGCAAAGAACTTCTTGTGAGGCACTTTGATTAAACAAGGCATCTAGAGAAATAAACGACTCATTATTCAAATGGATTCCCTGATTAATCAGAACCAAAAGCTTTAAAGCTGCCATAAAAAAAATTGGCCCAGACAAATGGTGATCAGTTGAAACCACTTTTGAACAAATCGAATGCTCTCCTCCCTGATAAAGAAAATACAGTTAGATGTAGCTGAGCATTCTGTAAGTTTGGCAATAGAACAATAAAAAATGCTAAAGAGGATCACCAGAGCTAAAAGCTATAGTTCTCATATGAAAGGTTTAGATGGCTCCACTGTAAGGACACAGCCAAAAATTTCAAAACGTATTATTCAAAATTGCTAATGCACAACCTTGCCTCTTCAGGATACCACATGCAACCCCTGCCCAATACCTCCAGGAGTCTGCCCTGTTTTTCTGAGGAGGACATACATGACTTGGAGTAACTTATTTCTGCAGAGGAATTTCTCCTGACAATTCAAAATATGAAGGCAGACAAGGCACCACAGGCTATAACCTGTCTTATTATGAAACCTTTTGGGTAAGCTTGGGGGATTAGATTTGTAGAAGCCTACATTTCCCAATTTCAGTACCAGCCTATCCCTACTGATAATTTAATGGCACATAAAGCAGTAATCCCCATAGTAAGCAAGGATTCCCAACTATAGTCCAGTTACCGCCCTACCTCCCTTTTAAATGTGGACTTAGATATCTTCACCATGATACTTGCTACCCAAGTTCAACCGCCCAACCCATTCCTTATCCACCCTGATTGATCCAGTTTTTCTCCAGGAAGAGAGGGCAGGGAAATAACTCAACAAATACCTAATGCAGTTTGTGAAGGGAGGGGGGTGGTGTTGCGCTACCTCTAGTATATTTTTTGGTATATTACCACGGTATTGCCAAAATATTAGTTGTATATCCAGCAATAAACGATAAAGTGCATTTAAGTGCAACAATCAGTGAATAATCTTAAATTAATTAATTCAATAAATTAAATTGGTATGTTTAAAAACGCATAATAGTTTTAAAACAACGAGAGACACAATAAACAATCTCTAAACAACAAAAACAAAAAATTAATATAAAATTATAACTAATAGGTGACTGTATCACTTGTGCAATAAATATGAAGTATAGGTGAATGGTTCAAAAAGTGATAGATTGCAAGCAAATAAAGCAAAATTGACTCAAGATATATAAGTAACATATAAAGCAAAATTGACTCAAGATATATAAGTAACGTATATACAAATAATTCGACTAGCTACATAAATATAAAGTGCGATATTGAATTTTAGTCCTTGATTCAGTGTGCAAATATTGGTGCAAACGTGCAAAGGTGCTTCGCTGGAACACTATATATAGCTATCTTGGTATTATAGTGACACTGTGCCTTTAAGTGCAGAAACTAAATCAGATCTTCAGTGTCCTAGACACCCGTGGAAAAAATGGGTGATTACCTTACTGCTGTAAGGTATACAGCATATAGCAGAGTAATCTTTAGGAGGAGGGGAGAGTCCCTTCAGCTCGGTTCAATCCTGGACTTTCATTCACTTTTAAGTGGAGCCAGGGGGATGGGGGGGGAGAGAGGGGTGGTAGCAATCCTTTTCTTCCTCTCTTTCACTGGGTGCCTCGGATTATATCATTCTCGATATGCATTTAAAAGAGATAAAACAGGCCCACCATGGTGTAGTATTTTGAATGGAAAAGGTATTTTTATTTAAATATTTAAAAACACTCACATTTCTGTAGCATAAAAAAGCGTTTTATAAACGAGAGCCGAGCTCGTATCTCAATGCCTGAGCGTCTGTTTTGGTGTCTTCGTTATATATAAAAAATAAAAAAAAATTAAAAAAACCAACGTAGTTCCAAACCATTCAATTTTTTTCTTTTTCGTTGATTCCCACATACAAAATCCTATCACTAAAAAACTTAAAAGGACCCAAAGTGCTTTGAAATGGAATGGTTTTAGAATCTTAACACACAAGAAAACTAGAACTGTGGATTGAACCCAATAGTTTCAGGCTTGTATCCTTTAGGGTAATAACCAGTTTTTTAGTTTTTTTTTTTTTTTTCCTTTTTTTTTTTTTTTCTTTTTTCCCTATAGAAAAAAAACACAGAGGCAGCTACAAAAATACAAAGATTATAAAAATATAATATATTATGTTCACTATGTCCGTATCTCTTTATAATAGAGTAAAATATGGGCAGTAAACTCGAGCCTTGAGACAATGCAAGGGGAATAAAAAAGAAAAAGAAAAAAAGACAAAAAAAAAAAAAAACTGGGAGCACCCAACAAGCCTCAGGTACAGACAATCCACATTGATACATAAATGATTAACATAGTTATGTACTATACTAAGATATACTATTGTATGGGTTACAATGACCATTTATAAAGTGAAGAGGATACAAAAAACTAAAAAAAGGAGGTAAAAAAAAATAAAATAATAAAAATAAAAAAAAAAGAGTGTTTGTAAAGAGAGAATATAAAGTGACTACATGCAATAGCAAGCAGAATACAGAAATGCATAGACTGCGCAAAAGCGATAGGCATTAAGAAAATATAGAAATGTTTGTTATTCATCTACCTAGAAGCCTCTTCTACATTAAAAATGGCTGTATACACGTAAGGACACCAGATTTTTAGTACCTCCCCTGGAGACATTTGTCTTGTGTTAATGCCTATTTTTACAACATACAGACATAAAACACCTTTAATATAAAACTAGCTCATTAATGTCTTATAAAAATCCTTTTTTTTCTAGCACAACACCGCTGAAGGCTTATGCAAAATACTATTTTCTCTTTTTGTGTTTTTTGTACGAGTTTTTTGGGGTATTATTTTAGGTCACAGGTATATAGGAGAAAAACAGTGAGTTTTTTTTTTTTTTTTTTTTTTTTTTTTTTACCCTTGGTATGAGCGTCCATAGGGTTGGCTTTTGTTTTGTTTTTCCTCATAATGGGGTGGAGGGGTTCGTGGGAGATAGTCACACTGCAGAACTTTCCACACCCCAGGCTCCATAGAAAAAAAATTAAAAGCCACCCAGTGAGTAGAGTTTCTATTGGATCAACTTAATCCATCATCAGATGTTCACATCTCGGACGTCGGTTGGGGTGCAGGAAAGATCCGTTTCTTCCACCCCGGATTTTGTGTCTGAGGTGATATTGATCTGTTGGGATGCTTGACGCAAACTTGACTCCAGGAGTAACTTGATCTGTTCCTGGCAGGCCTGCAAACAGTCCGGGTCACATGTGATGATTTGTGATAAGAAGACTGTAAGGCACTGAGAGGAGAAGATGCTATCTGTGTTCCCCAAATTGAGACCCTGTATGGCGGCTGCTACGCTTCCAGCTGCGATCATAGAAGGAGGGTGCGATATGAACTTTACATCTGTAGTGCAGAGAGCCACAAAAGTCTGGGCGTGTTTGCGGATGATTTGCTTGGTGTCCTCAGTCAGTGACATTTTGTCAAGAAAATGTTCAATAAAGTCGTGGGGGGTGACAGAAGCCATGTCCCATTTCAGCTTATTCAGGATTACCAGCTCCATTAACAGTAATTCCTCTGGTCTGATGGAATTATCTGTGTAAATACAAAGTTTCTCTGCAGTTAAAGGGATGGTCTCCTTCATTTTGGATGCCAAAAACATGCATGTCGCCCCGAGGAGTTGCAGCCTGCTTTTCTTCAGCGGCTCCACAGACAGAAATCGATCCAGATAGTTCATGGCAAGGGGGAACACTTCCTCTTCGCACTTCTGTTCCTCGCAGACCTTGTTTTTGCATCTTCAGTGCTGCTGATCCTCTGCAGCCATCCCTTGTCTACCTGCACTGCTACAATGGCTGCATGAAACCTAATGCAATTAATCAATGGAAACTGGCCGACATTCGGCCTGTGTGTATGGTAGCCTGTCCGACAGAAGCCGGCTGTTCAAAGGGTCATGTACGCAAATGGTCTGTTGACCGGCTCCCGCTCAGCAATGGCTGAAAGTGCTGACCAGAGTGTTCTGGTGTGTTCTGGTGTGGGAGGGGGATCCCCCTGTCTGGACACAATAGCACAGCAGTGGAGATCACTGTACTTACATTGGATTTTCAGTACAGCAGCTCTGATCTGAACTGTGAGTACTAGGCTTTAGTTGACATTTCATACATGATATGCTGGCCCACATCAGCCTAGAAGCCAACATGCAAAAATTTATTTCTGCCTTATACTCCCTTCGTTCCGCGTCAGGAAATATTAATGAGCTCAATCCTTCACTAACTGAAACAACACCTGCCAGGGATGTTCACTATCTCCTCTGATTTTTACAATCACGTTGGAACCATTCCTACACACAAAATGAGCTATCATGGATATCTCAGGACTGACAATGAACTTGGGATCTCATAAGGTTAAGACATAGGCCAACTGTGCAAAGAAACCAATCATCTTCCATATTTTATTGTCAATGTTTAATTGAACAAGCTAAAGTGAAAAGATGATTAGCAACCGCGCACAGCTGTACCAGATTTTGCACTCTGCAGTTTTAGTAAATCAACCCCAGTGTATTCCTAAACTACCTCACATTCTATCACTCACATTTCAAGCACCGACCATCCCAATACTGTATATAGAGTAAAAGCTAGGAATACCCCAGTTAAGTCTACTATTCCTCAATAAAACTGTCCTATCCTCACTTGATTCTTGTAGTAAAACACCTGTGTGTACTTTTCTCCCTCCTCATGGATGTCCTCCTGCCGTATAATTTTACACTGCTGTATTATGTGTGGCCTCCTAATTCTTACAATGAGCTTGATAAAAATTGGCTCGTGGCAGCACAGTTTTGCATTAACAAGAACAAGGCACTCACAATGAACTATTGGTTATTTTCAATCTGTCAGTCAAAGCTGGCCAATTACCGTTTGACGAAAAAGCATATGTTGCTCCTAATGTTACCTGAAAAAAAAAAGCATTTTATTTAAACTGAAACAAATCAGATGTTGCTGCTGTATGTAACCTAGGCTAATTGGAAAAAAATAAATAAATCAATTTCACCACCAAATACGTGCTACCAGTGTACACTGTTGCTGAGACTGTTAACGAAAATCCTTCTAATCCATAATGCCATTTACAGCTTTAAGGCATCCCCCAAGCATGTTATTTAAAGCTGCACTCGGGAATAAGCAAACACTGTCTTAGTACAAGAGTCATGTGTATTCTTTCCTAAATCTTGGTATGGTTTGTGTAGTTCTTCTAGATCTGTACAGTAATTCAGTGTGAAATTTTGCCTCTGTGCAGGAACTTTTTGTAATAAAGCCTGAAGTTGGCCAAGCCAATTGGGTCCCTCCTACGGCTCTGTTCTCTGCACAGGCCATGTACATGGTGATGATGTCACTGCTACCTTTACAAGGTAATTCAATGTATATTTCTAACCTGAAAGCGATACAAATATGTGACAAATTTGGCCCATATGCAGGAATTAATTACAACAAATGATAAGGGTGGATGAGCTTTCTTTCCGACGCCACTGACCCAGTGGGGCCTAAAATATAAGTTTTAATAAAATCATTTTAACCTCCCTGGCGGTACGATTATTTCGGATTTTAGGTGCTAAAAGCGGTACCATTATTTTGCATGAAAATTTGGCGTTTTATATTGTAGTCCTGCAATTCTTAGGAATAACTCTCTTAAATCTGTCCAAACCAGAGTCTAGCAGACATCCCGGGTATGATAAAGTTTGAAAAATTAAATCATAAATTATAATATAATAAATAATTATAAATAATTGTACCAAATAATAATATAACAATAATAAAAATTATTCAATAATGTAATCAAATCAAAAACACTGAAATTTGCCCAGTTGCAGAATTGTCACTGTCATTACTTTTCAGTATTTGATGACGGATGTCCCCACAAATCGCTATCGCTCAATTCTGCGAGTGATTCTAATTTATTATCGCTGTTTTCTAGCTGGTCTAAAATAATTTTTGATGTACAGTGACAGTTTTGGTTGCTATGGGCAATCTCCAGTTTCCAGGCATAAAGAACAGTTTTTATTATATAAAACTGCATGCAGGACACTGGGCAGACCACTAGGGACAACGGGGATGTGAAATATTTACATACAGCAATGTAATCTGTAAGATTACATTATACTGTATGTTTACTGTTTGTTTCACTTTTTGAATTTGGCGCCGATCTCCGTGCCCGTGCGTCGCAACGCTCGAAGGGAACGGAGATCGGCGATGTAATGCATCGAGCGAGACACGGCTCGTTCGTACAGCGGGGAGACAACGCTGGATCCGAGGGAGAAGGTAAGTAAACCTCCTCCTGGATCCAGCGATGCAGTCCCGAGTCTGACTCGGGGATACCGCTCTTGGTATAAAAAATCCACCCCGAGTCAGACTCGGGAATACCGTCAGGGGGGTTAATAAAGACTTGTGTCTCTTATGTTCCTTCTAGATAGCAACACATACACCACCATGTGTGGCTACTAGATAACAATGGGTGTTGTTTTTTTGTTCATGATTATGTATGGGAGAAGCCCAGGAAGTGTAGGGTGTTACATCATGTCTCAGAGCAATGCAATGCTGCCAGGTAACTATCCTTGTGATTTCCTCTATATCACCAAGACTGCACACCTCCTTGTTTTTCTTCACCCTTTCCCCTTTGGGGAATTGGTTTTCATGCAATTTTTCACTTTTTTCTTTTCTTTTCTCTTTATGTGATATATTATTCCCTTCACTTTATATCTACTATGCTTTTCACTTTTTAAGGCAATAATGAGTGTTGGTTTATAGTTCATGAACACTGTATGTATAAACTGGTCAGACATATTTGGAATTTTTTCACCCTTGCCTATTCATTTTGGAGGGTGCTCCTGGGGTGTGTTGATGCGCTCGCTTCTTGCTTGGGTTGACTCCGTCAGCTCCCACAACACTGCTTGTTTAGAACAATTTATACGTAAGTATTCCAGGGAGATACACATCATGTTTCCTCTTAGCCCCTACCTTCTTTCTTACTATCTGGGCAAAACATTAGATCCTATTTGATACTTTTCATTTTTTTCAGATATGCTATGCGTTTTCTCCTAATGAGTGGCAACTGGGTTTGTGCTGGCCTTGGGGACAGTCAGAGACATGCTAGGCAGAGCAACCCCAACAGGAGGGTAGAATTGGACCCGTATCTGCATGCAGCAGGTCACAAGTACGCAGGGTGCCCATCCTTTGACTATCACCGCTCATTTTCAGCCAAGGCATCAGCCAGACTCAAGGTGATCCTTTACCTCCCACCTTTTAGTGTTTCTCTTCCAGGTAAAGACCCTGACTAAATCCTTAAATTAAGATGTGCCAGCTATAGCAGATCTGCCCATGGGAGTCGAATTTCTCACAAATTGGAATGGCATGCCAATATGTATTCCCTCAGCATCTCTCTCTTCATCTCAGGTAGTCATGGTCACCACAGCCTCCACAGGCCCTCGTCTCAATTTTTGGCCAACTTGGGTTCATAGGGCCATGGCCGTTAGAAATCCTCTTGATTCCTGGGTTCAGTTAGTCCTCCTCTTTGTTCGACCTCTACCCCATTGTCGCAGCAGCTCAAGTCTGGTGCAACAACTGGGCAGGACAAACAGTGACGTTCACCACAGACAACCAAGCCACAGCCAGCATTATGAATAAAGGAGGTCCTAGCAGCCGGCCATCGTGGCCTTCCTGCGCAGGCTGGTGCCACTATCCCCACAGCACCAATCTAACGTCCTATGCGTCCACATCCCAGACAAATGCAATAATCTGGCCGATGCACTACCCCTTAACCTTGTTTCATTATTTTTTGCTGGAACCTGGAACTGACCCGACCATGTCTCTTATCTCGCACTGGTCGTAGCTAACCTCTGATTCAAACAACACTTTCACGACGCTACCTGCCTTATTAATCTTTCATTATCTCACAACACCCTGAACGCCTACCGTGCAGCCTAGAGGTTCTACTGCATGTCAGGAAACTAGCCTCAAACCCCAGAGCAATACCAAGAGTTCTCCATCACATCCTGGTCTTCATATTATGCCACCACACACAGTTGGCATTGTCACACAATACCTTAGACCCCACTCAGCTGACATCCAGTATTTCATCCCCTTATGAGATCCTAACAAACCGTCTTGTTTGCCGCCCATATGGTCAAGACCATGTTGTGTGGCATTCACAGGCAATGACCCCAAATCAGTATCAAACGGCTACCCGTCACCAGCGCCATATTCCGAGACGTGTCTTTCATCCTGTCACATTCCCCTTTGGCTAAATTCAGCCTGGTCATTCAAGCAGCCATCTACCTGGCTTTCTACAGCTTCTTACGCCCCAGTGAATACTGTCACCATCCCAGTTGTAAAGTGTTACATAGACGCCACCTAACACGCCATCAGACTTACTTCATCTTGCTCCTCAGGGGGTCCAAAACACAATAGTCCGGTCCAGGGGTTGACATCAAACCTTTCCAAACTCTCAAAGCCTGGTGCCCCGTGTCCATCCTAGATCAATTTTTGGCCCATATGTTTGATCCCTCGCAGGACAGCCCATTACTACCGTTCCTGATTAGTACCCCAGGCAGCAACCAGTTCATTAGTCACGTCAGGTTCCTTTTGAGCAAATTAGGCCAGGACCTTGGTCATTTTCTTGGACATTCTTTCGCATTGGAGCAGCATCAGCAGCCTCACGAAACGGGGACCCAGCCCACGCAATCAAAGATGGGCAGGCGGGAATCCACCTGCTTTACTCGATACATCTCCAATCCACAAGTGGAAATGTCCTGAGCCTTCAGCAACTTTGCCCCGTAGTGTCTTGTTGTACATAAATTAATAATTACCTTCCTAAACCAAGTCTTTTGCGGCCTTCTCTTGGCATATCGCCCAGCAGACCAAGGCTCACCGCCCAGCTCACCAGGGCTTACCTTACAGCAGACCAAGGGCACAATTCAGGTCTATTTTATGTTGTTAGTCTTGTGACGTGTTCATGTGTTCTTTCATATCTCTTAGAGCGGAGGGCTCCGACCATAAATAAGAGGGCCAGTATGGTGGCCCGTAATTATGGGAGGAGCCTGGAGGGTATTTAATCAGACCACCCACAACAGTCTGTGCCGGTTCCAGTGCAGGGTACCCACCCACCCATTTCCCTTCTCAGAGTACTTCTCTTAAAACACGTTTCTCTACAGAAACATCCATTTACTTTCTTAAGGTATGCGGCCTTCTCTTGGCATATCGCCCAGCAGACCAAGGCTCCCCGCCCAGCTCACCAGGGTTTACCTTACAGCCGGCCAAGGGCACAATTCAGGTCTATTTTATGTTGTTAGTCTTGTGACGTGTTCATGTGTTCTTTCATATCTCTTAGAGCGGAGGGCTCCGACCATAAATAAGAGGGCTAGTATGGTGGCCCGTAATTATGGGAGGAGCCTGGAGGGTATTTAATCAGACCACCCACAACAGTCTGTGCCGGTTCCAGTGCAGGGTACCCACCCACCCATTTCCCTTCTCAGAGTACTTCTCTTAAAACACGTTTCTCTACAGAAACATCCATTTACTTTCTTAAGGTATGCGGCCTTCTCTTGGCATATCGCCCAGCAGACCAAGGCTCCCCGCCCAGCTCACCAGGGTTTACCTTACAGCCGGCCAAGGGCACAATTCAGGTCTATTTTATGTTGTTAGTCTTGTGACGTGTTTATGTGTTCTTTCATATCTCTAAAGCCGCGTACACACGGGCGGACTGTCTGGCCTACTTAGTCCGCCGAAACACATTTCAGCGGACAGTCCGCTCGTGTGTGGGCTTCAGCGGACTTTTTCAGCGTGCAGTCTGGCGGACTAAGTATTTCGGAATTTCCGTAATACAGTCCGTCGGACTCGCATTTCGGCGGACAATCCGCCCGTGTGTGTGCCAGTCCGCCGTACTTTTGAAATGAGCGGACTTTTCCCGCCCGGAGAAAAGTCCGCTCATTTCGAGCGGGTATCCAGGTAGGCGGTATGGACTTAAAGGGGAACCCCAACGCCGAAAAAAATCGGCGTGGGGGTCCCCCCCAAGTCCACAACAGACCCTTGTCCGAGCACGCTACCCGGCCGACCAGGAAAGGGGGGCGAGCGAGCGCCCCCCCCTCCTGAGCCGTACCAGGCTGCGTGACCCCGCCCCCTTACGATGTCATAGTCCCCATGTGACATCAACCCATGCGACCAACCCATGTGACATAAAGCAATGTGACACCACCCCATTGTCCCTATATAAGTGGCCGCGCAGTGCGTCCCTGGCATTCCGGCCGGAGAGATCGTGGAGGCAACATCTCCTGGAGAAGAAGAAGAAGAAGAAGAAGAAGAACGGAAGGCGGCGGCGACGGCGGCGACAGAAGACCGGGCCACCGCCTGTAAAAGTGCTATAAGAAGGCGCGGTGGCCTGGCAGAAGAACCGAAGAGGGGGACAAGACCCCCGAAGTCGGGAGAAGAGGCCGGTGGCGAGGAAGAAAGCCGGACTCCTCCGCTAGCAAAAGAGCTACAAGAAGATAGCGGAGGAGTCCGGCGAGAAGACCCCCGAAGACGGAAGACCCCCGGAGCTGTGCAATAAAATATTTTAACCCTGTGTTTTTTTTGTACTTTTTTTCACAGGTGAATGGGTAGGGGTACATTGTACCCCATACTCATTCACATAGGGTGGGGGGCCGGTATCCAGGGGCCCCCTTATTAAAGGGGGCTCCCGGATTCCGATAAGCCCCCGCCCGCAGACCCCGACAACCAACGGCCAGGGTTGTCGGGAAGAGGCCCTTGTCCTCATCAACATGGGGACAAGGTGCTTTGGGGTGGGGGGGCCGTGCGGCCCCCCCTTCCCCAAGGCACCCCCCCATGTTGAGGGCACGTGGCCTGGTACGGCGCAGGAGGGGGGGGCGCTCGCTCGCCCCCCTTTCCTGGCCGGCCGGGTAGCGTGCTCGGACAAGGGTCTGTTGTGGACTTGGGGGGACCCCCACGCCGATTTTGTTCGGCGTTGGGGTTCCCCTTTAAGTCCATACCAGGCGGCGGGGTCAGCGACGTCTCCTTCGCGGGCCCCGCCTACCTGGAGACGCGCTCGAAATGAGTGGACTTTCCTCCGCGTGTGTGGGCGAGTCCGTTCATTTCAAAAGTAGGGCGGATAGTATGGCGGACTTAGTCCGCCGTATTAGTCCGCTCAAAAAGTGCCGTGTGTGGGCAAGTCCGTTCATTCGAAAGTATGACGGACTGTCCGTCGGATTGTCTGACGGACTTAGTTGGCCAGACAGTCCGCCACGTGTGTACACGGCTTTAGAGCGGAGGGCTCCGACCATAAATATAATATATATTGTTTAAATAGTTTACATTTCAGCCCTTAAAATTACCAGCATTTAGAATTTAAGACTTGCCCCTGTAGACTTCAATGAGATTTTGCTCTACCTTTGGGCTCACTGAATTTTGAGGAAGTTTCACCAAACCCTTGTGGAATTAGTCATGAGCAGATTTGCCCATCAATAATTGTGGTTTTCTAGTAAGTATTTAATGCACACGCTTTTTAAGAGAGAGATTCTAGGTTTATTAAAATCTGTATTAGTGAAGAGTAATCCTTTAATCCTGGGTTATTAATGAAACACTGAAAACTGTCTTGAGAATTGTACTCACTTGAAGAATTTGGTTTGTGGATAAAGTCAGATATTTATGGGCGTCCAGTTCTTGTCTTGTAAGCCATACTATTGGAACCTAAAGAAAATAAAAATACGGACATATTGAATTTATGGACATCATAGTACCCTGTTTCCCCTAAAATAAGACCTAGCGGGATTGTCGACGATGGCTGCAATATAAGCCCTACCCCCCAAATAAGCCCTAGTTAAAGTCCTTCTATGTCTTATCCTCAGGGTAGGGCTTATTTTTGGGGAAAGAGGATGGGGTTTATTTGGGGGGTAGGGCTTATATTGCAGCCATCACCGACACTCATGCTAGGTCTTATTTTAGGGGAAACAGGGTAACAGATTGAGATAAATAAATAAATAATTGGCTAGGCCTAATAGAATTTCCCAGTACACTCTTTTAAAGTGTAAGTATAGCCAAAAATATTCTTTACTTTTGGAAATAGTAGAGAAGGATGTAACAGGTATTGAAACCTCTCCAAAGTGAGAGAATTCCCATCTTAGACAGATGAGGTAGGAACAGGTGTCCCAGTTGGAGGACTTTTTGTCACTTCTTGTACACCCGATCTGACTTTCCACCAACAAAACCGTGGATATTTGTTTGAAGGTTGTTGGCTCAAACTTGTCTTGCATACACTCGGTCACACAAATGTTGGCCAATTCCGAACGTGTAAACTCGGTGATGTACAAGACGTACGATGAGCCGATAAAGAGGAAGTTCAATAACCAGTGCGCCACCCTTTGGGCTCCTGCTAATCTTGTGTTTATCTCGTGTTAGTAGAAGTTTGGTGAAAGATGATTGTGCTTTTCAGCCTTGTGCTTTTCAATTCGTTTCTGCTTTTCAGTTTGTGCTTGTTGGTTCATATCTGTTCTTCAGTGCGTATTGTCAGTTTATTCCTGTCTTTCAGTGCGTTCTATTTATAGTTAGCTTTTGTTTTTCAGTGGGTTCTTGTCTGCTCATTTTTGAATCTCAGCTCATTCTTGTCAGGTCCTTTCTGATTTTCAGTGCGTTCTGTCAGTTCGCTCTGAGCAGCCGATCATTTTTTAGCCATGTTGTGGTTACGTACTCATCGTAGAGTTCATGCTGTTGTTGGGCTTGGTGTTGGAGTTCTTGCTTTGACCCAAGTCCAGTCCATGAACAGGGGGAGGAGGAGTTCATGGACTGAGAATTGGTTACTTAATCGTGACCAATTCTCTCTCCTGCCTTTGCTGCGGGAGCTCCAGGAAAATAATCCTGACAATTTCAGGAACTATCTCCAGATAAAGGACCCCGTCTATACCATCTGTTGGCTTTGCTGTCCCCCTATGTTACCAAGCAGGATGCCTGCATGCGGCAAACCCCCTTGCGGTACTTAACGACGGGGAGAAGTCTCCAGGATATCAAGTTCACGACTGGGATCTCTCCCCAGGCTCTGGGAATCATTATTTCAGAGACCTGTTCTGCCATCATTCAGGTCCTGCAGAAAGACTATATTAAGGTTTATCCTTTAACATCACATTCTATGTATTTAATGTTTGCTAATGTATTTTATTTATTTTATCATTCCCTAATTACCATGATTGTAATATGCTGTGAATGTTCTCTTTGTCCTCATGCATGCTGTATGCTTTCATTGCTCTTTTTTTTTCTTTCATGCATATTGCCTTCACTAACCTCCCCAGCATGCTATCGTGGGCCCATGCACACCTAGACTAGTCACTTAACAATGTATTTAATCAGCTCCATTGTAGTGCTTACCCTAAAACCCCCTAAAATGTGTCCAAATGTTATTGTTGTCCTTAAATTCAGGCAGAGTGCAAGAGGCTTTTTTTGGGGGGGGGGGACAAAACTCATTTGGAACCCCCCCCCCCCCCAACCACCACTAAGTTAACTGATAACAATACTCTATCTGCTGACTTTTTCAAACCCATACACACTATGCCTACCTCTTTTATGGTCATATTTATAGATGAATTCACCAAAGCATGTAGTGCAAGTGCCTGCCTGAATACTTTCAAATGGTACTGTTTAAAGTTTTGTTCTCCTATTATCCTGATAGGCAATTGTAGTATGTAAAAATGTGCTTCAATTTGGACAGTGTGTATTCATATTTTTGGATTATGACACTTCTTTCCTGTCCAGTGGCCTGCCAATAGTGTAAGTAAGGAGGGGCTGGCCAAATTACCACACATTATTTATGCATTCAGCTCTCAATGAAGTAGAGATAGTTACCTGTCCAAAACATCTCCCCCCCACCCTAAAATTTGTACAGTGGGCCATCAGAGGGGGTGAGGAATCTGTTAAGTGGACCTTATACTTTTGTTATACGTATGTTGGCCAAGAATGTTTGTGTCTAATCTGCTTGCAATGTTATGTGCAAACGTACTATTTTTTTTCTTGTTTGACACCATAGTTTGCTTCCAAACCACAGAAATGGCAGACTGTGGACTCTCAAAGCAGTGGAACTTTCCCAACTGTGGTGGTGCGATAGATGGCAAGCACGTCTGGATCATCCCACCCCCCAAATTGGGGTCATACTACTACAACTACAAAGGTACAGTAGTATTGTGTTGTTGGCAGTAGTGTCAGCGACTTATGAGTTCCTCTATCGATGGGGAAGAATGGCCGTATGTCAGATGGCGGAGTCATTGCACAGACCAAATTTTACAGGAGGCTCCAGAATGGCAGCTTGAGTTTGCCCCTTCAGCAGATAACGTGGGAGGCCTCCCGTTTGGTTTTGTTGCAGATGAGGCATTTGCACTGGGGGACGATCTGATGAGGCCATTCCCCATGAGAACCCTCACCCCGAAGCAGAGGGTTTTTTAACTACCAGCTGGCCAGAGCCAGAAGAGTAGTGAAGAATGCCTTTGGCATAATGGCCAGTCGGTTCCAGCTATTCCAAATGGCCATATACATGGCCAAATACAAACTGAACCACATAATTTTAAGCTGCTGCATTCTGCATAATTTTCTGTGTTGGAATGCAGCCAACTATCTGACCTCAGTGGCAACTCAATGGCAGAAACAATGACGGCCCTTGAATCATCCCGGCTTGCCCCCCAAATCACTCAGGAAGTATGACAAAGCTATGTGGAGTGGGTAGGGGGGCAATTGATATGCCAGTGAATATTTAAGCTCTTTCAAATAAATTTGTTGTGAAAAACGAAACTCATATTTCACCTGATTTACTGCTTGTGTTTCTTATCTGTCTCCTAGGTTATCCAATGGCCTTTTATTTTTGACCATTTTCTTCAATAGTGCAAGCGTAAATAATTTCATACATGAAGTGACAATCTCTTCTTTAGCTAACTATTATGTTGTGCTGTGGGCCTGCACAATGTTTTTGTTGTTAATGAATGTAATGCATTAATGATAAAAATAATCATCCTTTTTAACTCCATGAATTATTTGCTTGGAGTCCCTAAAATGGCCTGACTGGGGCAAATTTTAGAGCACAGTGGGGGTTATTTACTAAAAGGCCAATCCACTTGAAAGTGCACTTGTAGTGCAAAGTGGATTTGCCTTTAGTAAATAACCCCCATGTCACTGTAACTACACCAACTTACTAAAAAAAACTGGTACTGAGCATTGAAAGAAGAAGCCACACATTGTTGAGTATAAAACATTTTACTCCAAGCACATTTACATGTGTGTTATAAAAGGGTTTTTTGACAAACCAACATCTTTGGTGTATAACATGTATGTTTGACAGTATATAGCTTTTTTTGTGGCTAAACAGGCATGTTTGAAATCATAACATACACATCCCCAACTCAGGAACTTACAAAGTTCAACTTTGATAAAGTGAAGGCCATATAAGACATTATAGTATGTCAAAACTGTGTTGATTTTGCCTTTATCACATAGGGAGATCTGACCCCTGTAAAAGCCAAATTTTGAAGATGCACAAAAATTGGGACTCAAAATGTGTATTTGCCTCATGATCCCATGCCTAAAATGTGTGTCTTTTCCCTACATCTATTTTTCTAAAGCCACAAAAAACACAGTGTGTCAACATGTGCTATCTGTAAGGATGAGCTCTGGCGTGTTCACTCACTCCACGTGCAGAGCCCGTCAGGAAGTCGGCACTGTGCTGCGCTAATCACAGGCAGTGAGACATTTTCCCGATGTGCAGTTGCAGAGATCGGGAAATGTCTCACTGCCTGTGATTAGCACACCGCCGTGCCGACTTCCTGGCAGGCTCTGCATGTGGAGTGTGTGAACATGGCGGAGCAACCCTAGCTATCTGCTAACATGGGATAGCAATGTACACGTTTTGTGGGTACAACCTCTTCCTCAAAACTAGGAAAGGGTTGCACCTCCGAAACACCTCCACTGATGCCCCATGATGTGAGCTAGCACATGTTGACACACTGGACCATCCACTTTGCCCTACAAGTGCACTTTCAAGTGCACTTGCATTGCACTTGTAGTGCAAAGTGGTTTTGCTTTTTTTTAAATAAGCCACAGTGTGTCAACATGTGCTAGCTCACATCATGGGGGATCAATGGACGTGTTTCGGAGGTGCAACACCTTCCTCTCAACTACTTTAATTTTGAGGAAGGGGTTGCACCCACAAAACGCATACATTGATGTCCCATGATGGCAGATAGCACATGTTGACACACTGTGTGCATTTTCAAAATTTGGCTTTACAATTACTTTAAAACTTTTAAAAAATGTAAAACAATAACAACAAAATTTACATTTTTGGGGAGTGTTAGATTATGGCTAAAACTTCATTGATGTTGGTCAGTCTTTTTTGAATATCATTGATATTTTGCTTGACCTTCTCTAAATCCCGATTGCACACCATTATCTCAATGATTAGTACTTGTGCACTTGCACTATTGAAGTGAGTTCTTCTTCCACAACATCCATAACGCATAAAAATAGAAAAACACACCATGTATTATAAATATGCAGGCATACATCTATTAACTGAAGCTGTGGTCTCAGACACTGACCTGTTGTGGTCACCATTTCAACCACTTCCTGAAACTCAGGTTGTGTGCTGAGTTCCCCTTCTTCAGGGGGTGTGGGGTTCCTGGTGTCCTCAGATGTCACAATTCTTTTCTCCCCTATGTGAATGCAAAAGGTATACTTAGCAGACAGATATTTGAGGCCAGAAATAGTAATATGAAACATTGCTTGGAAGTGTCGTCCAATCATCTGTTTTGGCAGAGTTCCAAGCTGAAGACATCATTTTTTCCCTTTCCAAAGCTGGAATACTTACCTGTTTGTGCAAGTTTCACACATGGCGGGACCCCTAGTATCCACTGGAGCACCTGCATGGGACACCATAAAAAGGATGTTATGGTGTCCCACACTAGTGCTCCTGAGACCAGATGTGTAAACAGCTGCTGAGTGTCCTCTCCTTAAACTGAACCAAGATGGCATTTCATGATAGTTTCAAACACATCTAGACAACAATGTAATAAACGTATTTTAATCCAAATAGGCATGAACATATGTAGTTAACCTGCATCTGCCAAAAACATTGTATTAGTGGTCGAATTAACAATGTTTAATAGGAACGATTACTGTACCCACGAACCTCAAACTTGGCCTTTTAAACTGTACAACAGTAAAGAAAAGCACATGTACCAGCAAGAAAGTAATAATAATAATAGGAACACACAACAAATACTTACTTTTTTGCAGCACTTTCCTGATCTTTTTATACTGATCGTGCTCCCTTAATTTCAGGTCTGACCAGCATTTCCTCAATTGCTCCTTGGATCATCGTACCCCAAAGTCCTGTGCAGACTTCTCACAACTTTACTCATGAACTTGGCCTTACTTCCCATCATAATCTGTCCTCTTCAAGATGTCCACCATCTCCACCATCTCTTCAAAGGACATATTTGAGGCCGTATATCTCCTCCTGGATGTGGAACTGCCTTTCTCAGGGCTTTCCTCATTGTTGCTGCTCTCAGCACACACCTGATGAGTCTCCACCATGTGCTCTCCCACTGCCGCAGACTTCTTGCCCAAATTCCTACAGGAATGTCTCTGCCATGTCTCTGGCAAGTCCAATACAGAGACTACTCCAACAAGCAAAAGAGGAAGGCAGTGCTGGATAAACTGTTGGAATTGGTGAAGTTGGTGTATCCCACAGCAGACATCAACTATTTGAAGGCCAAAATTGATAACTGGAGGAGCACTTTTAATAGGGAGCGCAAGAAGGACCAAGATTCCATGAGATCCAGAGCAGCAGCAGATGACATATATGTACCCACGACAGACTGCGTTTTTTGTCAGACCAGACGGAACCCAGGCCATCACTATCTACACTTCCTTCAACACTTCCATCCACATCAGCTGAGGCTCCTGAAGTCCAACCTGGGCCTTCCACCTAGGAAGAAGATGTGGAGGAGCCCAGCTTAAACCAAATATAGCATTGTTGAATATATTTCTGGTCACAAATGTAATGATGTTATATAACTAAATGTTATTGATCACTAATTTCTGATTTAACAAAGTGGTTTACATATCAATAGACAGTAGTAGCCAAAAATGATTATGACAAGAATGAAAAATTGTGTGTGATTGATGACCAAAAAACTAAAACTATGTACCATTTTTATACACAGGACAGTCTCAGCCAGGAGGTGGCCGTGGCAAGCAGCCTGATGGAATTCCAGGTTCCTCCCCTCCTCCCTCCAACCAAAAGGACCAGGAAGGTGAGGAATCTGGAGGAGTCAGCGACTGTTTTCTTTCACCAGGCTACTGAGGCACTTAACACGACCCCTGGTGGCCACAAGGCATTTGGCTGTGTGATAACAAGCAAGCTCGAACACATGGAGGAGGGCCAACGCACAATATGTGAGGAAATCATTTTGAAGGCCCTAAACAAGAGGACGAGGGGCAAACTCACAAATAAAACCCACCTGTGTGAGTTGGACCATAATCCTCCACTACTTCCAGCAACATCACCAACACGATAGCCACCCAACCCACCACAGCAGCATGGAAGGAAGCATGGAAGCAAGTGTTGAGAGTGATGGCCTGGCCTGGGTTTGGTGTGGTCTGGCAAAAAACGCAGGCTCTCAGAGTCCTGGAACGTATTGTGCGCCCTATTAAATGGACTCCTCAGGTTACCAATTTTGACAGTCAAATAATTGATATCTGCCCTGGGGTACAAAGACTTCACCAATTCCTACTGTTTCTCCAGTGTTGCCTTCCTCTTGATTTTGTTAGGTCCCCTATTAAATTCAATTTTTTTTCAGTTTTTTGACAAATACTTGTGTTTTACTTCTAAAATTCTGGAGATCACGAGATAAAAAAAAAAAGATTATTCTGAAGATCAGAAAAATAAAATAGAAAATAACCCAACAAAAACAAATATTATTCAGGAGATCACGAGAAATAATAAAAAATACATTTGTCAGAACTCTGTGAATATCAGCAGCAAAGCAACTTCATTATTATAGCATTATAAATAATAAAAAAAAAATAAAAAAGAGGGGATTGGGGAAATTGGGACTTTGAGTGAAGCCATGGCTGGGTAAAGTCATGTGCCTCCATCCCTATCATTTGAGAACAAAAGCGTCACTGCCGTAATGAGCAGCGGTGGTGCAAAAAAGAAAGTAGGATTTTAAATGAAGCTCAGGATGACAAAAATGAGTAAAATGGTGGAAAATAAAGATTTAATGATGCATAAAAACAAGTTTACATACAATTCATTCTATGTACACAGAAATGCACCCATAACATGGTGCTGATTTGTAACCTGGCAATAATTGATAATAACATGTTTACAACCATTGATATTCGAGATAAAATAAGAGGGGCCACCATACTCATAGTTGGATACATATGTTGAGATAATAACATCTGCACTGTCAGTAGGCTTAAGAACCCAAGTATGTTATAAGAAGTATAAACACATATCATGGTGATTGTGTAGCTCGTACACCAGTAGCTCAACGCGTTTTGCGGCTTTAAACCGCTCTTCAGCCCATAAACACACGCCACCACAGCCACGCCCCCTACGCCACATCCACAGACATGAAGGGGGTCATGACGAATTCGACGCCCGGACGTAGATACACCTTCTTATAAATAAGAAGAGAGTGCGCTACATTGAGAGATTACAAAATTTGCCATGTGACAAATGTGCTATCTCCATTACGAACGCTTAGTTTTACAAGACCGAGTGGTTTCCGGCTCGTACTTGATTCCGAGCATGTGTGGACTTTTGTGCGTGGGCTTGTGTACACATGAGCGGACTTTCCAACAACAAAGTTTTGTTGGCGGAAAATTTGAGAACCTGCTAGCAAACATTTGTTGGTGAAAAGTCCAACATGCATAAAGTTCTAATCAGACTGAACTAGCAGGTGCAAGTAAGTGACTTTGTCCTGCTTACAATATGCTTGATCTTGTGATGGTCAGGAGAATGCAGCCTGTGTGGCAATACCTTGTCTTGCTAATCAGTCTCATAATGCAGCGTTTGGCAGAGGTTGTGTGACCTCTTTCATGGATTTGGTCACATGATCAGAGAAGTAGGAAGTTTCTTTAATATATCGATCAGAATTTTATATTACGTCAGTATGTTAGTAGGTTTTCTTTAATATGAAGGTCCCTTTTAGATGATGCAGAGATTTCAAGATAAGCAAATAAATTTGTATTTTATAGAAAGGTTAACAAGCACCAAATTATTATTCTAAACTATCTGAATATGTACCTATAAAATCCATGTCAGTAACATTTTCATGTGACATATACACCTCATATAAATGTTTTGTGAAATATAAAATTACCCCCCCCCCCCTCCTCATTAAGCCCTGTGCTTACATTTCCATATACTCCTTCCCATTCTGTTCCTTAAACAATAGTAAACATTGAATAACTAGCTGATTAAACTGTGGTTTTAAACAGAAAGTGTATTTGTTTTTGCACAAGATTAAATAAATATACTAGATGTTCTTAAACAACGTACCGGCCATGAAAATATTAGGATTGTGAATGTCAGAAGTAGCTCTGTCATTAACTTTTAAACTGACCTATGCTTATATGAACCCCACAGGGCTTTGACTGCAGTGGTGTAAAGTGTTCGGTGTCTTTGTGGTAAAATGGTTGGTTTTGTCTACACTAAAGCTTAACCTCCCACCTGAGAGTCCCCAAAGTGATTTATAAACTCTAAACATTTTAGTAATGTTGGAAGCAAATGAGATGTTGGATCATTTATACAGTGTACAGACATGGGAGCTGACAATACGCTGCTGGCATTTATCACTTACATACACTTATGGTTTTTCAAAGCAAGAAACATATACTATTATAAACAAGAGCAAGAAATCTATTTCTGTGACGCTACCAAGAAATGCCCTCCTTAAAAATCTCTAATTAGTAGATTTATTCATTCTACAGACAATAATAACTTAAGATACTTAGATACTTAAAGCTGAAGTTCAGTTAGGACAATTTTTACAGAGGTTCAACTTGGACTTATGTAAGTATGTATGTGCCATACCTGAGGGATCCCTCAGGAAGTGATCTCCACTAGCTTCTGGGTCCCATACCTGGCAACTGCTTTGTTGCATTGTGATCACAAGAGGTCATTTGTTCAGCATGAGCAGGGCTGCTGATAAGGCAGTATAGCCAGGCCTCCTGTTCTGGGCACCCTCAGTTTAAAAGGGGGGCCTGGGCACCTGCCAAGCAGAAGGGTCAGCTGTACTGCCTTACTATAGACACTGACCTTCTTGTTCCAATCCCTTTAGCACTGCTGGCTTCTTCTCCTCCCTCCCCTTCCCAATCATTCTAGCATCTGCACCCCCATTACCCTGTGTGCCCCCTTTCCCCGCAGCACTGCAGGGAAAGGGGCCGTTAAATATGTCATATTTACCTGCCCCTTCCTTTCCTGAATGAACACAATGAGTGATTCCTACCGAATGCTCCTGTGTCCATTCATCACTAAAGCATAGTGAACTTTTTTTTTCTATGCTGCAGTTTGTGAATGAATAGGAAGATGCTCAACCCAGAGCACTTCCAGTTCATTCACTAAATAAAATAAATAACATTCTAAAATAATTGTAAAAAAAATTAATATTCTAAAAATAATCAAAATCATTTCTGCCATGGCTGCGAAGCATAGTATCATGACTGTGCCTTGTTTACACCCCTAGCCACTGCCTCTGTGGCTAAAGGGGGTAGAGGTTGGTGGGCTGTAAAAGCACAGCTCAACCATGGGGTTTTTAGCCACCCCCAACCTCATGTGCGAATGAGCCCTAAGGATTCATTCACACAGATACTCTGGCCGTATGAATGAATGGCTTGTTCATGTGGCTGGAGCCACCTGTTACTTTAAGGGGACACAGCGGCTGTATGAACACAGCCACAGGTCCTAATTAGACAGGTGCGCAGGTGTGGGTGAGTGGGCCTGAATGCACACTGACTTTGTTCGGGGCCGTACACCTGCACCCACACGACTGTCAAATTAGGACCTATGGCTGTGTTCATCCTGCTGATTTCTCAAAGTGAAACATAGGCTGTCTGCTCATTGTTACAGCGACTCTAGCCACATAAAAAACAAATTCTGATTCACACTGTACAGGCCACAGCACCCAGGTGAATGAGCCCCAATACCTTATTTACACACAGAACTATAGCAGGAGTTTTGTTGTGTTTGTGTCCACCAATAATGATTTTGTATTTTTGTATTTTAGGCCCCATGATTTCTTTTTTTTTTTTTTTTTTTTTTTTTTTTAAATTCCAGGAAGGGGCTGTCCTGCCTTCCACTCTGACACATCTCAAAGAAATCAGCAAAAGTTTCCTGGCGGGGTTCCATACTGGTCAACTCCATACGCATCTCTTCCTTCCCCTCCAACTCAGGAATGCTGCGGCTTCCCCATGTCATGGACTTCAACCTGCCGAGTTCCCTCAAAAACTGCGCGCAGTGCCGCGCACACACGACCAAACCCCCCGGCAGAAAAGGCCAGACGGAATCATTTAGTTGGATATTACGGTCGTGTGTGGGCTTCATCTGACTTTTTTCTTCAAAAATTCAGACGGACCTAGAAGTAGAACACGTTTCAAATCTGTCCGACAGAATCAATTTCAGGAAAACCGTTTGTCTGTATGCTGGTCCGAAGGACCAAATATGACGCAAGGGCAGCCATTGGCTACCGGCTACTGAACCTCCCTCTCCAGTCCCGTCGTACGTCATCACGGTCAAAACGAACAAACTTTGGTCCTTTTCGTGTGTGGGCAAGTCCGTTAGTTCGGAAGTCCGTTGTAACTCCGTTGAAAGTCCATCAGAACTCCGTCGGGAAGACCGTCGGACCCTCCCCGCCGGAAAGTCCAGCCGCGTCCACGCGGCATTAGTCCACCCAGAAGAACCGATGTTGGTATGGCCACACCAAACACTGACCTGACTCAGACCTTTCTCCCGTTTGCTCACTTTGCATTTTGTAAATTGATAAAAAAAAAAAGAAAATGATCATTTATATTTTTGAAAGCATTCTTATTTTGCAGGTTTTCCTTGCACCAGCCTAAAACCTTTGCACAATATATACTCCTTTCTATATGTGCAGACCATCAAAAAAAAATCCAAAACAAAGTTCTTCTGGCTTCCGTTAACCAGGTGTGCCTACTAAATGGTGCCATTTTATTCACAGCTGTCTTTTTCCCTTTACCCTCCAGGCACATCCTGTCAAAACTGGTTGCTTGAAATCTGAAGGCTCAATAAATCTCTTTACTCCACTACAACACACAAAAGAATAAGAAATCCTAAAGTATTGAGTAACTCCAAAGGCACCTTATGCTACAAACATACTTTAAATATTGCTTTGGAGTGGTCAGGATGGAGTGATGATAAGGAACCAGGCTCTTTATCTACTTTATCTACATCCACTCCCTCTATGGCAGGGGTCTCCAAACCGTAATAAACAAAGGGCCAGCTTACAGTCCTTCAGACTTTAGAGGGGCCGTACTGTGGCCAGTGGCAGTAAAAAATGACCCAGGCTTGGTGGTCATTGTGAGTAAAAAAATACATAGTGCCTGTGGTTTGTAGAAGGCAGAATTGTGCCCCATAATTGGTATTTTTTTTTTTTTTTTTTTTTTGGGAGTGTTGATACCAGGCTTACTATTTTTCATATTAATCTTCTAATCCCTCTCTGTCACACACTCCCATCTTCTTCCTCCCCTTTCCCCTAACCACCCCCCCCCCCCTCCTGCCTATCTGTGGACCACCTTTTCCTATTTTTTCCATAAGTACTTTAATTTCTATCTAAATTGTACCTTGTAGTATCTTGACTGTACCTATTTAGGGCTTCCTCAACCCCTCTGAGATGAGCCATTTCTTCCTGAAATCTACCCAGCACTTCCATTTCCCTATAATTGGAGTAATACTCTGTTCTTCCCGGCTACTTCTCAAACACTCCATTTTATAGGTCTTTTCTACCGAATCCACCCATTCCCACATTGACGGAACTTCCTTCTCTTGCCATTTCTTCGGTATTAATTTTTTACCTGCATTCAGCAGGTGGGGGATCACTGATTCCTTATATTGTCTGAGCCCGATTCTTGTCCCATGGAATAACACTACCCAGGGGTCAGCCTTCACCTCTTTGCCTGTAATCTCTTTAATGTGGGCTATAATTTGGTTCCAATAGGATTTTATTTTTGGACAACTCCACCACAAATGTGCCATCGTGCCCACCTCTCTACATCCTCTCCAACATTCCCTGGCGCCATCCTGCTGAAACTTGCTTTTCCTCTCTGGGGTATAATACCATCTCATCAAACATTTAGCGCTCATTTCCGCCGTTCTGGCGTCTACCGCCGAGCCATGCACTAATTTAAATATTTTCCTTACTATTGTGTTTTCTAGTTGTGATCCTAATTCCCTCTCCCATTTTTTGATGTACGCAGGTACCCCCAGCTCTACTCCCTCTAACAACATTCTGTACCATCTCGAAACAACTTTCTTTGCTGTCTTTAATGTACAGAGTTGTTCCAACGGGGTCAGATCTTCCGCTGTTCTAACCCGTACAGGGAGTTTTTTGATAAAACTCGAAAGCTGAGCGTACCTCCACTCATCAATTATCATCATCTCTTTTTTTTGTGCCAACTCATGATATGGTGCTAGTCCCTCCCCTTTCATTACATCTTTTAATTTTACCTCCTCTTTAACCCAATTTCCTCCTATTTCCTGACATCCTGGTAAGAAAAAATTATTATTCTTTAATGCTATAAGTGGTGAATTGTATTTTCCGTTAAATTGCCTATATATCTTATCCCAAATCCGCAATGTGTTTCGTGTAATATTATTCCCTTCCAAAAATACACTTCTCTCTAAAGGAGGATTCCAAATTTGCTTATCTAATTTTGTTCTACATAAATCGTGTTCCAGTCTCACCCATCTTTTCTCTGTGTTGTCCCTTATGCTCCATTCACTCACTCTAGACACCACAACAGCTTCATAATAAGTCTGCGCATCTGGCACTGCTACTCCACCCCTGTTCTTTGGTTGTCGGAGTGTAGCTAGGGCCACCCTGGCTTTTTTATTTTTCCAAACAAATTTCATTAGGATAGATTTTAATTTTGACAAGTAAACATTGGACAGAGGAATAGGGAGCATCTGAAACCTGTATAAGATCTTAGGAAATATTATCATCTTTAATGAATTTATTCTTCCCAGCCATGATAATGCCCTATAGCTACACCTTTTACATTCTGCCTGTATCTCATCTAGTAACGGGATATAATTACAACGGTACATTTTCCTCTCTGTTTTTGCTAATTTTATCCCTAAATATTTAAGCTCACTCTTCCACGGGAGTTTCCAACTTTGTTGTACCTTTTGTGCCTCTCGCTTGTTAATATTGATATTCATTATCTCCGATTTTGACCTATTTATTTTAAAATTTGAGACCTCCCCGTATTGGTCGAGTAGCTCAAATAATTTAGGCATAGATGTCTTTGGGTTGTTCAAGTAAATTAAGATATCGTCCGCAAAAGCGGAGTATTTATATTCCACTTTTTCCACTTTCACCCCTTCTATCCCGGGATCCCCTCTTATTGCTGCCAGGAGTGGCTCCAAGGAGAGCACAAACAGGAGGGGCGAAAGCGGACAGCCCTGCCTTGTACCCCTCTCCATTTCGAAAGGCTCCGACACATACCCATTAACTTTTATACATGTCTTTGGATGTTCGTACAGTACCTTTATCTTCTGTAACATCTTAGGTCCTAGCCCCATCTTCTCTAATGTCTTAAACATAAACCCCCAGTCTACTCTGTCGAAGGCTTTCTGTGCGTCCAACGACAGGAGCAGACTGGGGGTTCCACCCTGTCGCATCTTTTGAAGCAGGAGGAGTGTCTTTATTCCGTTATCCTTTCCCTCTCGTCCCCCTATGAAGCCCGTCTGGTCTGGGTGGACCAGTGATGTCATTAAACCCTTCATTCGCTCTGCTAGTATTTTAGCATATAGTTTTGTATCCACGTTTAACAGCGAAATCGGCCTGTAGCTGGTACACTGTGTGGGATCTTTGCCCTCCTTCCGTATTAGAGTAATTGTAGCCCTTAAATCTTCATTACTTATTCTATATTCTTCTCCTAGGCCATTCATATACCGACACAATTGGGGAACAAGGGCCTCTCTAAACGTTTTATAGTATAATGTTGTGAAACCGTCTGGTCCCGGGGATTTTCCTGGTGCTGATTTTAATAATGCTCTGACTATTTCATCCTCCGAAACTGGCCTTTCAAGTATGTCCCTTTCCGTGGGGGTGATTTTAGTCAAAGCATTTTTCTCCAAAAATTCCCTGATCTTCTGCTCTTTATCTCCGTTTTTGGCCTTTTTCTTACTGTCTGTAAATATCCGCTCAAAGTATAGTCTAAAAGTTTCTGCTATATCTTTGGTAGTATAGAGCACTTTTCCATTTTTATTCTTAATTTCCCCAATTAAATTTTTTCCTTTTTTCTTTTTTAACATTCTGGCTAAAAACTTACTTGATTTATCTCCCCATAAATATTGTTCCTTGGCCAACCCTTTAAACGTCATCGCCGCTTCTTGGTCCAAAAGGTCCTTCAGCTCCATCCTTACCGTTAATAACTTTTTAAATACCAGGTCATTTTGGGGCAGACTTTTTTTTTATGGTCTTGTGCTAAACAATGTATCTCACTCATTAATTTATTGATTTTTTCGGCTCTCATTTTTTTCTTTTTAGATTGCATAGATATCAATATTCCCCTTATATAGGCCTTATGCGCATCCCACAGCGTGTTACTTTTAATTCCCTCTGTATCATTAAATGTAAAATATTGATCGATCTCACTCGCTATTTTTATCCTATCCTCCTCCCTAAGCAATAGCTCCTCATTCAACCGCCATCCAGAGAGGTTCCCCCCTATCCTTGAGATGTTTAGGCATAGTTTTACCGGGGCGTGGTCCGAAAGAGTCATCACTTCTATCCCTGAATCCATCACATATTCCAATAGCCCATGGTCTATGAATATGTAATCAATGCGTGAATACGTCCCATGGACTGCTGAATAGAAGGAATAATCACGTGACTGGGGATTTTTTGCTCTCCATACATCCACTAATTGGTTGTTATATAGCTTTTGAACTATATTTTTGTGTGCTGCGCTTCTCATCTTTTTAACCTCCGAAGAACTATCGACTTCCGGGTTGAGGCCGAAGTTTAAATCTCCCATCATAATTACATAACCTGCTTTAAAGTCCATAAGTTTATATAATATCTTATTTAAAAAACTAATTGGGTTGCTATTAGGAGCATAAATATTTACTAAGGTACACTCCAATTCCTCTAATGTACCTCTTAGGAACAAATATCTTCCCTCTGCATCGCACATTTTTTCCTTCAACTGAAACCTTATTCTTTTGGAAAACCCTATCGCTACCCCTCTACTTCTGGCTGAAATAGTATCACTATAGAACCAGACTGGGTAGTTATTGGAATATAATCTAATGTTTGATGCAAGGGAGATATGTGTCTCCTGTAGAGATATAACGTCAGCCTCATAGCGCTTCAATTCTGCTAAGATCTTATGTCTTTTTATTGGGGTATTCATGCCCTTCACGTTATAGGACATAAATTTCAAGCCGTCTATTTTACTGTTGCCCATCTATTTGTCCTACGTTCCTTGCCCTACATAGGTACTTCTTATCTTGTTTACTAAGGTGGTCCACATTTTTCCTCCACCCTCCCCCACCCCTCCCTCCACTTTACTTCCCTTCCCCAACCTTATACCTTCCCAACCTCCCCTATCTACCCCTCCCTCCTTGCCTTCTTTGCATCCCATACCCACCTCCCTCCTTACCTTCCCCCTTCCCCCCAACTCCCTTGGCCTATTTACGGCCTTTGTTAGGTTAATGGTCGTACACACCCCTACCATCTCCTAATCTATTTGTTAAGAGGGTTTGGGGCTTTTCCACCTGCGCCTCTCCCGCCTCTCCCCATGAGACAGGAGGTATTAAATCCCACAATCCTGTTTAAATTATATATTTTCCTTATTTCCTTCCCCTTTTCCCTCCCCTCCTTTCCCCGGACCCATTTTTTCCCCCTACAATGAGCCCATTATTCCATCTGCCAACCAGGAAGTATAGGCGGGCGTATTCCCAGTTTCTCACAAAAATCTTCCAAATCTTCCGGGAAAACCAGCTTCGCCGATTTACCATCTTTGTTCCCTATTAAGCAAGCAGGAAAGCCCCATCTATATTTAATGTTCTGAGCTTGCAATTCATCTAGTAGGGGTTTCAAAAGTCTTTTCCTTAAAAGCGTCTCGGGTGCCATATCCGGGAATATCTGTATTTCTCTCCCTTCATATACATGTGGGGTTTTTCCCCTTAACTTTTTCCATATTACTTCTTTTTCATCGAAAAATGTGAACCGCACTATTATGTCTCTCGGTCTGTCCATATCTCTAAATCTTGTTTTACCAATTCTATGGATTCTATCAATCCTTGGTGGAGCTCCCATCTCATTTCCCCAGCAAGGGGCGAGAATACTGTTTAGTATTACTCTTAAGTCTTCGCCTTTTGTTTCCGGGATTGAGCGCAATTTCAAATTTTTCCTTCTACTTCTATTTTCCTGGTCTTCCAGTTTATACAGCGTATTCCTTTGTGTTTGTTGAAGTGTTCTTAGTTGATCTTTAACTTTGTTTAGCTCTATGGCTTGGAGATCCATACGATTTTCTGTAGCTTCTACTCTCTCTAGTAATCCGCCTAGGTCTTCTCGGAGCCCCCTGATGTCCATTTTGATTGCATTCTCTAATTTTGAAAGCATCTCTGCCATTTCTCCTTTTGAGGGAGGAAGATCTTCTGTCCTAATTTCTTCCGTTTTGCTGCTCTCCCAGTCACTTTCTATTATTGTGTCCTCACTGGTATGTTGTGTTCCTCCACCCTTATGTTTGCCCGATCCCTTCTTGTACTCTGAGATGGTTGATTGTCTTTTATCCAATCCCGCTTCTTTGGGGCTTGCTCCTTGTGTCATATACTGTTGGATCGACGTATCTAGACTCTTATCTTTTATGTTCCGTGCGGCTCCACTTTTCGCCATCTTATTTGCTGACTTACTCATAGTTCAATCTGTCTCAAAATTATGTGGATCCTAAACACCTCGAAAACTCTTTCCCTTAAGTCTTAATTCATCGATGAAGTCGCTTCCTCCAGCGACTTTCCTTCTATGAAGCTGATCATCCAGTTTACCTCTTTGCTCCCCGCTTTTACTTAGGGAATCTCAACCTTTTTCCACTCTATGTCTATGTTCCGCTGGCAGAGTCCCTTGGGGGACCCCTTGACACTAACTTCTTCTCTCAGAATAATAATACTGCTCCCCGTTATATTTTATTTTGATATCTTCCTCCACTACGTAATCTGAGGGGGTTTCTTACCTAAGCGACAGGTAACCTTTAACCGCGCCAATCCTCCCCTAGGTAGAAACCTATGGATCCTGGGGTTGACGGGTCACCCTGGTATCCTGTCGAGTGCTTAGCGCCTCCTGTCTTTCGATCTCCAACCTCGCATGGAGAGATAAAATAGCTGGGCTGTGGAGTTTAACCTCTATTTCTTATTCCTGATGTGATTCACAGGCAGAGTGGTAAAAGGTTGTCAATATCTTATCCCAGGGGAGGGGGGACCAATCAGCCATTTAGGAACTCATCTCTATTCTCCACTAAGAACAGGAGAGTCCCTTAAAAGGGAGAATAGGATATCCTAAATTTAAGGAAATTTGTACTGATCTGGAATGCGCACGGCAAGGAGAGAGGAAAAAAAAAAAAAAAAAAAAAAAAAAAAACGAAAAAAAAAAAAAATCCCTGTAATCAGATCATGCGATTTTCCTCTTATTGTATAATGTATACGCTATTACAAGCGATTCAGGTAGTCTATTCAATTCCTGTTGCATAAACAATATGTGCTGACGGAGAGGGAAGCAGGAGGAGGAGAAAAAAAAAACAAAAAAAAAAAACAGGAAGAGGAAAGAAAAAAAAACCTCCTCCCCCAGTTATATTCGTCTAGCGTTTCCACCGTAAGAAAAAAGAGCTTAAAGTAGCATTGCAGATCTCTTTGCGATTAATTCCTCCTACCATAATTACTCTTCTTAGGTTCTTAAAGTCAGGTCTAGGTATCTAGTCCGCTCTTATGTGTATCCGGGTCAGCAAGAAAGTAAGGGTAAAGAAAAACCTTTTTTAATCCCACACCGTTAAATCCACACTCTGATGCATATAAACTACTTTTCTCATCAATGTTTGCTCAATGGTATAGATGCTTCGCACAGCAAATGCATATACCCCTGGAATAGAGGCAAACCTCATGGACTTCCTCCACCTATCCATGCGAGATTTGTCCTGGCGGTAGGTATTAACCCCTTCATTTTGAACCATGCGACTTTTTCTCCCGTATTATTGCGTATGTGCCAATGTCGCATGCATTTGCGATAGTCAAAGAAGTAATGTTTAAGCTTATTTAAGGGAAATAATGCGTGTTGACCCTGCGGATCCACTACTGTTTAGCGGAACACTTTCCAAGTTATCATCTCCTGGTATACTGAGCATAGCCGTTACCATATGCATATACAATGAGACTACGATCCTGTTAAGGTTTATACAACCCTGCAGTTGCTTTAAATTCAAAACTGTCGATGGAAACATGCAACCAAGGAAAACTTTTCCGCAGCCGGGCTTCCTCATCTACTTAACAAGGCTCCTTTTGACCTGCATACATTTAACCCCATAGACACGTTATTTGTTTCCCCTGGTTAGATGTATATTACACAGCAACAGTATTGTGACTTTAAGAATGTTACCGTCCTTGTCAATGCTGTGTCTCTTTCCCACCGGTCTCCTTCTAGTTTCCGGGCTCCGGAGGGTCTCCTCCAAATTCCTCCGAGGTCCTGCTGCATAGCCAGGGGGTATCCGTTGTGCACTAGAGCGGAGAAGAGGGGGGGGGTGGGCCGGTCGAGGTGATGAGGAGGCTGGGGAAAGCTCCGTATTCAGGACTGCGGGATGTTAGCAGCACCGCACCGAGTGCTTCCACATGTCTGGGCTGGGATCTCTCACCTCCCTGCTCCAAACCATGCCTTGCTGTTTGTTCGTCGGTGCGGTGAGCTTAGCGCTGGCAGGCCCCTCCCCTCAGGCGGACGCTACGTCCTCACGTTACACATCCGCCCTGCGTGCCTAGGCCCCATGATTTCTAACGGCAGTCCTGGGCACAGGGACCATTCAGGGAACAGCTGAATTTTTTCAATGATTGCAAAATGTTCTCTGATTGGACTAGGTGGCAATTATGACATCACTGTCTCTATCTTGTCCAATCAGAGAATGCTTTGCATTCATTGAGTAAATGCAAAGTGTTTTCATGGCACCTTTGTCAAGTGAGTGACCTGCTGTGTTCACAATACAGCAGAGCAGAAACTCGGCACAGGGCACAGAAATGAATGGAGATTACTGTAGTGGGGATGCATACTACAGTGATTTCCTGCCTAGAAAGGATCCTACAGGTTAGGCACATGCATACTTACACTGGTCCAAGTTAGACTGTAACTATGTAAAAACTGCCATAACTATACTTGTACTCGGAGTCAATCTGTGGATAGTATGGAAAGGAACAAAGAGCAACAAAGAACATAGACCTGAAGTGTGCCGGGGTCACGTGGTCAGTATGCTTAAAAAGGGGCAAAAAATAACACAGTAGGATGAAAGCTTAACAACCAGATTACACAGTGAATTAAAGTCTAACCTGGGGTGGTGGCAATGAAGTATGTACTTAGCTGCAGAAAGGGGAGCGCAAGGAAAGGCTGCAGAGGACCATCCCAGGATTTGTCAAATGTAACACTAACAACCTGGTATAAAAGCAACACCAAGCACCACACCTTGCCAGGCTCCAAGAACCTGATAACAGTGCCGCCCCCGAAAGATGCGTCTCGCAAACATGCAGATGTAACAGAAAAGGCCGGGGTGCCAATCAGTTGATTGACTAAAGTAAGCGAGACCCTGGGCCAGAAGCACCACTCTCCTGGCCTTAGGAACCACAAAAAAAGCCAGCTATAGCACTGCCTTGAGCACCAAGCTGGTAACCAATGCAAAAGGAGACCTGAGAGTATGTCAGATACGTCACGAAAATAAGACCCACAATGGGAAATCAGCTGAGCACAGCAGGGGGTCTAATCTGCTGGATCCCTGAGGATGGGTTCAATCAAAAGTGCAGAAAATAAAACAACCTGACGGGTCATCCAACATGAAATGCTGAGACTCCACTCCACTTTGTTGGAAGAGGCAAAAAAATGAAAAGCAAATAGGAACTGGATGTTAACCATCAGGACTGGAAACCTAGCCCAGAAAGCCTGGAAAACATGCCAAGCAGTGGCATGAGCCTTCCTGGTATTCAAAACAAAACCTAATGATCAAGGGTACTGCGTCAGCCTAATGGAAAACCAATCCATCATGAAACTGGAACTGGAAAAGTGCGACTGAAGTGCGACGCCAGCACCTGCTTCCGAGACCCGGGCCTACTTATACCTACTTCCGGGAGAGGCGGGCGGGCGGCCCCATCGTGAAGGCAGAGGTGCTGTTGGATGGCCAAAACCCCCCCTCCCCGGCGACACACCGGGAGAAGCAGGCGGCAGCAAATTTACAATCAAGTGGCGCCGAAAAACCCCCAGTGTGACCACCGGGCAGGAGGCTTCCTCGTGGATAGGAGAGACAAGAAAATGGGCGGGCAGACTTACCCCAGGAATGAGGTGTGACCCACATGAGAGCCAGCATCCACAAGAGGAGGAGGCAGAGGAGGGCAGGCTTTATGCACCCTGACTCCTCCTACAAACACAGGCTGACCTGCGGTCAGCCTTACACTTAATTTTTAAATGTATATTTTTGTAGTTGCATCCATTGTCCTTAGAAATACTCTGTAAATACTGTAAATACTGTCACTGTGGCCTGCACCTCCTTCCACTGCTATAAGGCTAAACTGCTGCATCAATGCAATGGGGTTGATTTACTAAAGGAGAATAGGTGAATATTTACAACGTTCACTAAGCAAATGGAAAATTATTTTGCAAAGTGAACAGCTTATTTACCATTACTAAGTAAACTCCAAGCCTCGTCTCACTATTTCCACTATATCAAAGAACCTCCCAGTAATCTAAAAGCAGTATCTGCAGTGATTTGCTAAGACAACACATGAGTGTGCAGTACATCATGAAAGTTTAGGCCTCATGCACACTAGACATTTTGGACACTGTTCTTAAGGGGTTCTGCCTCTAAACAACCCTGAATGTGAGCCTATGGGGTTGGTTTACTAAAGGCAAATAGACTGTGCACTTGCAAATGCAGTTGCTCCAGAACTTAGTAAATAAGGTAAAGCTTCACATTGCAAATAGGGATGAGCTTAACTCCCCCTGGTTCGGTTCGCACCAGAACATACCGAACAGGCAAAAAATTTGGAAGAACACACGAACACCATTAAAGTCTATGGGACACGAACATGAAAAATCAAAAGTGCTAATTTTAGAGGCTTATATGCAAGTTATTGTCATAAAAAGTGTTTGGAGACCCGGGTCCTGCCCCAGGGACATGTATCAATGCAAATTTCTTTTTTAGAAATGAAAGTTTTTTCAGGAGCAGTGATTTTTTTAAAAGCTTAAAGTGAAAAAATGAAACTTAAATATTCCCTTAAATATCATGCCTGGGGGTGTCTATAGTATGCCTGTAAAGTGGCAAATTTTTCCCATGTCTAGAACAGTACCACAGCAAAATGATATATCTAAAGGAAAAATTGTAATTTAAAACTGTAGAAAAAACTCATTCCATTACCAGGCCCTTTAGGTCTGGTATGAATATTAAGGGGAACCCCAAACCAAAAAAAATTTAAAAAAATTGCGTGGGGGGTCCCCCTAAGATCCACACCAGGCTCTTCAGGTCTGATATGGAAATTAAGGGGAACCCTGTGCCACATTTTTTAAAAAAATGGCGTAGGGGTTCCCCCCAAAATCAATACCAGACCCTTCAGGTCTGGTATGGATTTTAAGGGGAACCCTGCGCATAAATTTAAAAAAATAGCGTAGGGCCCCCCAAAATCCATACCAGACCCTTATCCAAGCATGCAACCCGGCAGGCTGCCCTTCTGAACTGTACCAGGACACACCCAGGTCCCCAAACACTTTTTATGACAATAACCTGCATATAAGCCTTTAAAATGAACACTTCTGATTTTTCATGTTAGTGTCCCATAGACATTAAGGGTGTTCTGCCGGCTTTCAAATTTGAACACCGCATATTGTTCGGTCCAAATAACCAAAGTTCGGCCCAAACTTATGCTAGGGCCGAACCGTTCGCCCATACCCAATCACATGCAAGGAAAATGAAAAAAATAAACAGCATTTTTCCTTGCACATGATGGGATGATGGAAGTTAGTAGAGCTTCTGCTCATTTATTAATCTCTGGTCTATTTGCCTTTAGTATATCAACCCCTGTGTGTTCATGCACACATAAGCATTAAGAGGAGTTTAGAGGCAGAAAAAAAACACTGCCAGTGCATCCAGGAGCAGCCGTGTTGTCAGAAAAAAATGTTTGACACTTTGGCATTTGAATGTTAATTAATTTCAACGGGCATAATAATGTTTTATTCTGGCCAATTAAATGAATTGATGCCCAAGCACGTGATGCGCCTAAATGCATTACATGCATTTACAAGCATCACTTTTTTTTTGCCAAAACACTGCTGTTAAGAAGAAAGACATCTAGGAGAGATAATAAAAACGAGTGCGAATAAGGCAACTGCAGTGAATGTTTTTATCTTGTAATGTGACTGCTTCTTGTCTTGAAAAATGGTAATGTGATTTGTGAAATGTTTACATTGACCAATGACCTCAGTTGAACAGCTATGTACAATGAACATGTACTGCTATACAGAGTGCTGGAGTGATCTGTAGAGGCCTGGGGATAATAAAAGAGACATTTCCAAAAAATTGATAATACTTAATTGTTCGATTCAGTGGATCTTTCAATACATTTAGAGTGACACAATTATTTTCAAACTCTTAAGATGTATCATTTAGCAAACATAAGCCCTTCATGACCAAAGGTTACTGAAGCCTAGACACCTAGACCATACTAAGCAATGTCAGTGATTTTATAATGTTTTCTAGGAATATACAAGACTTTTATTTGGTACACTGTTTTAATATATATTTCACTATTTTTACTACAAGCTGAAATTACATCTTTATAAACACCTTAAAATAATCACTTCAAACACTGTATTTCTTTCCTGTGCACAGAGAGAGAGAGAGAGGCACAGAACCATCTGTAGGCTGAGAAAACAAACCCCCGGTCTGCATGTGATCACTATGATTAGTTGTTGGTCACATGATTTGGAACCACGCAGATTTGTTTCAGATTGCAAGTCTATAATCTGCAGCTGTCAGTGGCAGTGTAATCTCGAGAGCACATGTACTCGCTGCACGTTAACAGGTAAAGCATAGGTTAAAAACCACTTGCCGAATGCAATACGTCTATATATCTATATATCTATATCTATCTATCTATATCTATCTATCTATCTATATATATATATATATATATATATATATATATATATATATATATATTTTTATATATATATACTGTATGTTGCAGTTTGCAAGTTTTATATTGGAGCTATCAGCCATAACCCCGGTATCTTTATCTTTCAACGAGTGGCTGTCTTTCTCATTAAAGCAACCCGAGAGGCTCATTAGCTACTGGATCATTTTCCAAAGTGGCTAATCCTCCCTTCTGCCGGCTTGCCCAAGAAATTATTTGACCAAACGCAGTGAGAGATCCTCTCTGATTGCCTCCATAGCCTTGGAAGATCAGAGTGACATCATGACGTTACTTCCAGTCCAGCGCGGCAGTAAACAATTTCTTTTAAAAAAACAAAAGATCACTTTTTTAAAACCTTTTTCTTTTAACCAGTTGTCGACCACCGCACGCAGATGTACCTCGGCAGAATGGACGTACCTGTACGTCTCCCCCCCTCCCCCGTGCCGTCGGTGGCCGGATTCATTAGAGGACAGATCAGTCCTCAGGTCCCGGACAATGTTTTATGGCTTGGACCTGCTGATCGGTCCAAAATAATGAAATCCTTCCCCTGTCTGTGTAAGTGTAAACACAGACAGGAGGAAATGATGTCATCTCTCCTCATGGAGTCTTTTCGATCCTAGTGAGAGGAGAGAAGACGTCTTACTGTGAGTTGCACAACACTACACTAACACCAGTACACACAGGTACATTTGCCACCCCAAATCACCCACCCTCCCCCAGTTAACCCCTGCATTCCCTGTCACTGTGTCACCAATTGCAGTTTTCAGATTTTTCACTGATCACTGCATTGGTTTTATTTGTGACTGAAAAAAGTGTTAGGGCAGTAAATAGTAGGCCCCTTTAGGTCTAGGGTACCCCCCTAATAAAGGTTTAACCCCTTGACCGCCCCCAGTTAACCCTTTCACCCCCTGTCGCCAGTGTCACTAACAGATCTTTCTGACTGCCGTATTTGTGTCACGGGTGACGCTAGTTAGCCAGGTAGTTGATTAGTTTCACTGTCAGGTTTTTATAGCGTCAGGTACCCCCATATATTACCTAATAAAGGTTTTAACTCGCTGATTGCTGGATAGTTAACCCTTTCACCTCCTGTCAGCAGTGATCACCATATTAGTGTTACGGGTGACGCTGGTTAGTTTGTTTTTTATAGTGTCAGGGCACCCGCCATTCATTAACCAAAAAAGGTTTAACCCCCGATCGCTCGGCGGGTGATATCAATTAGGTTTTAGCATCAGTCAGGGTCTGCGTCGCCCCAGGCAGTGTCAGATTAGTGCCAGTAGCGCTAACATCCACGCACATACCATACACCTCTCTTAGTAGTATAGTGTCTGAATTGATCAATATCTTTGATCTGATCAGAACTATATTAGCATCCCCAATAGTTTAGGGTTCCCAAAAATGCAGCATTAGCAGAATAAGCCCAGATACCTGCGAGCACCTGCGTTTAGCCCCTCCGCCCAGTCCAGCCCAAGTGCAGTATCAATCGAGAGTCAGGCATGATCCCTGCGAATGCTAACAGTTTTTTGGTAGCTTTTGAATGAGTCACTGATAGTCAGGGGCTCTTTTTCCTGTGAGTCTCACTACTGTAGCAGCTATAGTAGTAGTAGTAGTGACCAAAATGTCAAATCAAATGTACAGTAGTGAAGAGGCCTACACGTTTCTGAGCATGACAAATAGGGAAGAAGAAGTCACCCATCTGTCAGGTTCAGGCTCAGAATATGATCCTGTAGACAGCAGCGGCACCCTGACAGTTAGCTCTGACGACGAAGTTGTGGTCCCTGCCAAGGTCAGGCATACCCGACCCTCTTCTGCTTTTGTTGAGGTGCAAGAACCGCAGTGCTCTCGTATGGAGCAGAGAGCCAGTACTAGTGCCGCTCATCCTTCTGGTGAACTGGCAAGCACCAGTGGCCTAGTACACCCTGGTCATAGTTAAACCAGCACTGCAGTATCATGTGGTAATGTGGCAAGTCTCATAAGTGCAGTTCAAGCTGGTGAGGTGGCTAGCACAACTAGTGTCCCGCAGTCACCAAGAAGAAGAAAAACACAGGCCCGTCGAGCCCATAGTACCCTTCCTGCTGCATGCCTCTTATGCAGCCGGCTTACTGCATTTGCGTTGGGAAGTTGGGCCAAAGCACCATCTTTAAACAGAAGGGCCCTGATGATATCTTCCTGGAATTTAAGGAAGGATCCAGTTCATCCTGAAGCTTTGTATAGCACAAAAGCATTCAGCAGAGCCAATTGAAAATAAATAGACACTTTTTTGTACCAGCATCTGGCCTTAAAGGCAATTAGGTACGGCACCAACAACTGGCCATTGTGGTCCACCCCTCCCATATTAAGGTTATATTCATGGACACAGAGGGGTTTCTCCACAACACCAGTCACCGTAGGAATTTGGACCATCGGGTCTGCGTGAAGGGAGGACATAATGAAAACATTCTTATCATCCCACCACTTCACAGCAAGCAAATTACATCTCAAGCAGGCTCTCTCCCCCAGCCTAAGACAGGAATCTACAAGCTGCTAGGGAAAGCCCCGGAGATTAGATCGCACGTGCCACGTGCACCAATTTGATGATCAAACAAGTGACTAAAAAGTGGCATAAAATAATTGTTCACATACAAGTGGTACCCCTTTCCGAATAAAGGTGACACCGAGTCCCACACAATCTTACTAGCGCTCCCTATGCAGTCAGGGCGGTTCTCCGGCTCTACGTAACTATCTCTTCCCTCGTAAACCATAAAACTTTATGTATAGCCTGTGGTCCTGTCACAGAGCTTATACACCTTGACCCCCTATCTGGCACGCTTGCTGGGAAGATACTGTTTTAATGACAAACAGCGAGAAAACATAATCAGGGACTCATCAACGTAGACAACTTGATGGGAAGTAATCAAGGCTGCAAAACATTGTTTGACGTGGTTTACGAGGTGCCAAATTTTGTAGAGTCGATCAAATTCAGGGTCACCCTGAAGACGACGGAGTTAATTATTGAAATGCATGAACCGCAACATCTACTCGTATCGTGTCATGGAGGCAGAGAACATGAGCATATGGTGAAGTGGGTCTGTGGACCAATATGACCTCAACTCACTCTTTTTAGTTATGCCCATGAGGAGGGATAGGCCATGGAAGGTCTTAAATTCGTAAATCATAATTAGTATCCATTCTCTGGCAAGGGTCAGCTGGGGATTAGGGGCGCTGAATTGACCAGCATATAAATTGCTTTGGTCCACAATAGATCTATAGAGATCTTCGGTGCCAAACAGCGAATAAAAATCAAGTGACGTAAAATCAACTGTTTCCACCCAAATTCTGGGTTGGCCAGTGAATAGGGGAAGTATGGGTGCTACAGAAGTGGTGGGTTCCCAATTAGGATTGGCGAATGCAGCAGGAAGGGCACTATGGTCTCAATGGGCCTGTCTTTGTCTTCTTCTTGGTGGCAGCGGGACACTACTCATGCTTGCCACTTTGCCAGTTTGAAGTGCACTTATGGGACTCGCCATATCACCAAGTGTTACTGCAGTGCTGAATGTACAACCAGGATGTACTAGGCCGCTGGTGCTTCCCAGTTCACCAGAAGGATGAGTGGTGCTAGTACTGGCTCTCTGCTCCATACAAGGGACCTGCGGTTCTTGCACCTCAATGACAGCAGAAGAACGGACTCTGGTATGCCTGACCTTGGCAGGGACCGTCAGAGCTATCTATTAGGGTGCCGCTGCTGTCTACAGGTTTGTATTCTGAGCCTAAATCTAACAGATGAGTGCCTTCCTCTTCACTATCTGTCATGCTCAGAAACGTGTAGGCCTCTTCACTACTGTATCGTCGATTTGACATTTTGGTCTCTAAATTTACTGGTACAGTAGTGAGACTCACAGGTAAAAAAGCTTCTGACTTTTAGCGACTGATTCAAATGCTAACAAAAAAACAGTTAACGTCCGCAGGGATCATGCCTGCAAATATGTTTTTAGTGTTTTGTAAGTGACAGTGATCGATTGATACAGCAGTTGGATGGGCTGGGCTGGTCGGAGGGGATAAATTCAGGTGCTAGCAGGTATCTGGGCTGATCCTGCTAATACTACATTTTTGTGAACCCTAAACTGCTGGGGACGCTAAAATAGCTCTGATCAGATCAGATATCGATCCGTTCAGACACTACTACTACTAGGGGAGGCATATGGTGCATGCGTGGGTGTTAGCGGTACTGGCACTAATCTAACATTGCCTAGGGCGATGCAGACCCTATCTGACACTAAAACATAACTTTGATCATCCGCTGGGTGATCAGAGGGTTAAACGTTTATTGGGTAAAATATGACAGGTGCCCTGACGCTATAAAAAATAAACTAGCTAAACTGCGTCACCCGTAAGACTTATACAGTGATCACTAGTGACAGGGGGCAATCAAGGGGTTAAACCTTCATTGGGAGCATTAGGGGGGTCCTTAGACCTATCTGGACCTAAGACTAATTACCCAAATGCTGATTTGTGTCAATAATGACACCAGTACAGCAATCAAAAAAAATCTGAATGCTTTACTGGGTGACACAGTGATAGGTGGTGAAGGGGTTAACTGGGGGGTGATCGGGGGTGAATTGTGTGCCTACATGACCTGGTGTTAGAGTAGTGTTGGTGCAACTCACTGTTAGATGTTATCTCTCCTCGGTCTGGAACGGAAAAGACCGACACGAGGAGAGATGACATCACTTCCCCTGTCAGTGTTTACAGTTACACAACAGGGGAAGGATTTCATTTGCCAGGACCGATCACCAGGTCCAGGCCAGATTTAATTGGCCTGGCCCTGGAGATTGATCGATCCTGGTTTTGAATCCGATCATCGCGTCCGCCAAGGGGGGCGTGTGCCCGACATAGTATGATGGTGATTCTCCTGCCCATTTCATTCTGCCGCAGTACAACTGCAGCGACTGTTCGGGAACAGGCTAGGACACACTTTCACAGGGTCTCCAAAGATTCCATTGCATTTTGCGCATTTTGAGAGACCCAAACCTCAAACCAAACCGTTACAACCACTACAACATTTACATATAAAAGTAAAACATTTTTACATATATATATATATATATATATATATATATATATATATATATATATGTAAAACAAAAATATTTGTAGTTTTATCGTTTTCTCTCTCTCTGTTCTCTCTCTATTGTTCTGCTCTTTTTTACTGTATTCTACAATGCAATGTTTTATTGTTACTATGTTTTATCATGTTTGCTTTTCAGTTATATAATTCTTTTATACTTTACTGTTTACTGTGTTTTATTGTTAACAATTTTTTGTTTTCAGGTACACCATTCAGCTGCAGCACTGATTTATTTATCTTGACAGCAACAGCGTTTGCTCCCAAGATACGTAAATCATCAACTCCAGCACTGTAGGAGGTGATTTCACCACCACGGTTAAAAAAAAAAATGGTGCATGTATGCCCATCATTAGAAGTGGGTGGATGAAGGGCAGTATTCTAATGGTGGGTATACCCACCGATCAATCTCTTTTTTTCATTCAGCCCACAGGCTGCACGAAAAAAATAACATTACAATGTATGCCCAACAAGGACCAGCAATGTACTGGTATGTTGCTGGACTTTGAGTGGTTATATCAGAATGATGCCTGCAGTTTTAGGTATCATCTTGGTATCATTCTATTCAGCCAGCAGTTGGCTTTCATGTAAAAGAAATCCTAGTGGCTAATTTTACTTTTACAAGCAGTGGGAGGGAACAACCCCCCCTCCCACCATCTTCCATGGTTTTCTTGGGTTCTCCTGTCCCAACAGGGAACCCGAGAATGCAGCTGGTGGTTCTGCCAGCTGACCATAGAGCTGATCAAAGACCAGAAAGGCTCCAATCATCTCTATGGCCTAAGAAACCGGAAGCTACAAGCATTTCATTACTTTTTGCCAGATATAAGCAGCACCATTGGGAAATTGGCAAAGTATTTTATCACACTGATCTTGGTGTGGTCAGAGGGCAGAGGATAGATCTAGGGTCCAATAGACCCCAATTTAAAAAAAAAAATAGTACCTTTCACTACCTATTGCTATCATAGGGGATATTTACTTTCACTGAGATAATAATAAAAATGATTTAAAAAAAAAAAAAAGGAACAGTTAAAAAAAAAAAAAGCAAAATAAATAATAAAAAAAGCACCCCTGTCCCCCCGTGCTCACGTGCAAAGGCAAATGCAAGCGTCGGTCTGGTGTCATATGTAAACAGCAATTGCACCATGCATGTAAGGCAATAAGGCATCGCCACGAAGGTCAGATCAAGGGCAGTACTTTTAGCAGTAGACCTCCTCTGTAAATCTAAAATGGTAACCTGTAAAGGCTTTTAAAGGCCTCTCAACATGTATGTAGTTCGTCGCCACTGCACGTTTGTGCGCAATTTTAAAGCATGTCATGTTTGGTATCCATGTGCTCAGCATAAGATCATCTTTTTTATTTTATCAAACATTTGGGCAACATAGTGTGTTTTACTGCAGTAAAATTAAAAAATTTGTTTTTTTCCCCAATATATATATAATGGTTGGGGGTTCAAAGTCATTTTCTTGCAAATAAAGTAATATTTTTTCATGTAAACAAAAAGTGTCAGAAAGGGCTTTGTCTTTAAGTGGATAGAAGAGTGGGTGATGTGTGACATAAGCTTCTAAATGTTGTGCGTAAAATGCCAGGACAGTTTAACCCCTCCCCCCCCCCCCAAATGAGCCCTTTTTGGAAAGTAGACACTTCAAGCTTTTTGCTGAGAGGCATGTTGTGTCCATGGAATATTTTATATTTGGCCACAAGTTTTAGGAAAATTAATTTTTTTTTTTTTTACACAAAGTTGCCACTAAATGATATATTGTTCAAACATGGTATGGTCATATGTGGAATTACACCCCAAAATACATTTAGCTACTTCTCCTGTGTACGGGGATACCACATGTGTGAGACTTTTTGGGAGTCTAGCCTTGTAACAGCACCCCAAAAACCAATCACCACCTTCAGGCTTTCTAAAGGCTTAAAATTGTGATTTTACACCTCACTACCTATCAGAGGCTCTGAAATGTCCAGATAGCACAAACCCCCCCCCCCAAATGACCCGATTTTGGAAATCAGACACCCCAAGGTATTTGCTAAGAGGCATAGTGAGTATTTTGCAGAATTATTATTTTTTTTTTTAAGTTTCAAAACTTTGTGACAAAAAGCAAGGTCTGCAAAATACTCAACATGCTTCTCAGCAAATATTTTGGGGTGCCTACTTTCCAAAATGGGGTAATTTGAGGGGGGGTTGTGCTATCTGGGCATTTCATGGCCTCCGAAACTATGATAGGCAGTGACAAAGATCGAACATTATGGGCCGCTCGCTCCAAATTCGAGCGACGCATCACGGCCCTTAATGCACTGCGTCATCGCAGTGCATTACTGGCAGATGATTGGCCAAGCATGCACTGTGACCCACATGCTTTGGCCAATCACAGCACCGTCAGCGAAGAGAGCCATAATTGGCCTAAGGCCACCTGCACGTCGGCCGTGTGTTGGTGGCGGTAAAGAGAGAGACAGAGAGACTGTCATTTCATTTAGTTTCAGCAGGCAGGCAATTCCTTCCTGGTTTTCTGTTGCTAATATACTTCAGGCAGGCAGGCAAGACAGATAGCTGCAGTGTATTGTGTATATATATGCATCCTGGTTTTGTATCTATATATATATATATATATATATATATATATATATATATATATATATATATATATATATATATATATATATATATGTATATATATATATATATATATATATATGTACACTGTATATAGTTTAGCTAGATCTCACTGCAGACTGTTCATTTTTAGGGATGAGCTTCGAGTTTGAGTCACACTCATGTTCGACTCGAATGTTGCCTGTTCACCAGCGAACTTTTTGGGGTGTTTGCGGCAAATTTGAAAAGCTGCGGAACACGCTGTGAAAGTCTATGGGAGAAATCTAAAGTGCTAATTTTAAAGTCTTATATGCAAGTTATTGTCGTAAAAAGTGTTTGGGGACCTGGATCCAGCCCCAGGGGACATGTATCAATGCAAAAAAAGATTTAAAAACTTCAGTTTTTTCGGGGAACAGTGATTTTAATAATGCTTAAAGTGAAACAATAAAAGTGTAATATTCCTTTAAATTTCATACCTGGGGGTGTGTATAGTATGCCTGTAAAGGGGCACATGTTTCCCGTGCTTAGAACTGTCCCTGCACAAAGTGTCATTTCTGCAGGAAAAAAAGTAATTTAAAAGCACTTGCGGCTATAATGAATTGTTGGCTCCCTGTAATACAGAGAACAGTCATTGAAAGTCATTGATAAAAAAAAAAAAGCATGGGGTTCCCCCAAATTCAATTACTGGGCCCTTCAGGTCTGGTATGGATTTTAAGGGGAACTCCACGCCAATTTATTTAAAAAAAATGGTGTGGAGTTGCCTCCAAAAATCCATACCAGACCCTTTATCTGAGCACGCAACCTGGCAGGCCGCAGGAAAAGAGGGGGGATGAGAGAGTGCCCCCCCTGAACCATACCAGGCCACATGCCCTCAACATTGGGAGGATGCTTTGGAGTTGTGGGGGTCTGCGGGAGGGGGGCTTATAAGAATCTGGAAGCCCCCTTTAACAAGGGGACCCCCAGATCCCAGCCCCCCATTTGAAATGGTAAGGGGGTACAAAAGTACCCCTACCATTTCACAAAGAAAGTGTGAACATTTTTTAAAAAACACACACACACACCGTTGCAAAAGTCCTTTATTAAAAATAAAACAAAATGAAAAAAAGATTCCAGCGGTGATAATCCACTCTTGCTATCCAGCGATGGATGATCATCTCTCCTGGGTCCAGCGATGGGTAATCTGATCCAGTGATGGGTGATCTCTCCCTCCAGCACAGCGCATCCATCCTCTGTCTCCACCGGAGACACTGCGCGAATCCCGGCAGCATGACACTTCTTAACTGAGGAGGATGGGTCCATCCGTCACCTGACCCCACCCCCCTCTGATGCAAGGCTTCCCCAGTGACGTACGGGTGACCCCACCCCCCTCTGATGTAACACAGGCTTCCATTACACGAACCAGGGGGTGCTCGGCTCATCCTTATTCCTGGTGTACTGTTGCTAATATACTTCAGGCAGGCAGGCGAGACAGTTCGATAGCTGCAGAGTATTGTGTGTATTGTGTGTATATATACATCCCGGCTTTATATATCTATATCTATATATATCTATATATATATATCTATATATATATATATATATATATATATATATATATATATATATACGATGTATACAGTTTAGCTTCATTTCACTGCAGATCGTTCCTGGTGTATTGTTCCTAATATATTTCAGCAAGGCAAGTGACTCACTGAGCTCAGTGCATTTGATATATATATATATATATATATACAGGCTTGTATATATATATACAGTGGTGTGAAAAAGTGTTTGCCCCCTTCCTCATTTCCTGTTCCTTTGCATGTTTGTCACACTTAAGTGTTTCGGAACATCAAACCAATTTAAACAATAGTCAAGGACAACACAAGTAAACACAAAATGCAATTTGTAAATGAAGGTGTTTATTATTAAAGGTGAAAAAAAATCCAAACCATCATGGCCCTGTGTGAAAAAGTAATTGCCCCCTAAACCTAATAACTGGTTGGGCCACCCTTAGCAGCAACAACTGCAACCAAGCGTTTGCGATAACGTGCAATGAGGCTTTTACAGCGTCCTGGAGGAATTTTGGCCCACTCATCTTTGCAGAATTGTCCTAATTCAGTTACATTAGAGGGTTTTCAAGCATGAACAGCCTTTTTAAGGTCATACCACAACATCTCAATAGGATTCAGGTCAGGACTTTGGCTAGGCCACTCCAAAGTCTTCATTTTGTTTTTCTTCAGCCATTCGGTGGTGGACTTGCTGGTGTGTTTAGGATCATTGTCCTGCTGCAGAACCCAAGTTCGTTTCAGCTTGAGTACACGAACAGATGGTCGGACATTCTCCTTCAGGATCTCTTGGTAGACAGCAGAATTCATAGTTCCTTTTATCACGGCAAGTCTTCCAGGTCCTGAAGCAGCAAAACAGTCCCAGACCATCACACTACCACCACCATATTTTACTGTTGGTATAATGTTCTTTTTATGAAATGCAGTGTTCCTTCTACGCCAGATATACTTGGACACACACCTTCCAAAGAGTTCCACTTTTGTCTCATCGGTCCACAGAATGTTGTCCCAAAAGTCTTGGGGATCATCAAGATGTGTTGTGGAGAAATTGAGACGAGCTTTGATGTTCTTTTTGCTCAGCAGTGGTTTTCTCCTTGGAACTCTGCCATGCAGGCCATTTTTGCCCAGTCTTTTCCTGATGGTGGAGGCATGAACGCTGACCTTAACTGAGGCAAGTGAGGCCTGCAGTTCCTTGGACGTTGTTGTGGGGTCTTTTGTGACCTCTTGGATGAGTCGTCGCTGTGCTCTTGGGGTAATTTTGGGCGGCCGGCCACTCCTGGGAAGGTTCACCACTGTTCCATGTCTTCGCCATTTGTGGATAATGGCTCTCACTGTGGTTCGCTGGATTCCCAAAGCTTTGGAAATGGCTTTATAACCCTTTCCAGACTGATAGATCTCAATTACTTTCTTTCTCAATTGTTCCTGAATTTCTTTGGGTCTCGGCATGATGTGTAGCTTTTAAGGATCTTCTGGTGGACCTTACTGTGTCAAGCAGCTCCTATTTAAGTGATGCCTTGATTGTGAACAGGTGTGGCAATAATCAGGCCTGGGTGTGGCTAGAGAAATTGAACTCAGGTGTGGACAACCACAGTTATAGTATGTTTTAACAAGGGGGGCAATCACTTTTTCACACAGGGCCATGATGGTTTGGATTTTTTTTCACCTTTAATAATAAACACCTTCATTTACAAATTGCATTTTGTGTTTACTTGTGTTATCCTTGACTATTGTTTAAATTGGTTTGATGTTCCGAAACACTTAAGTGTGACAAACATGCAAAGGAACAGGAAATGAGGAAGGGGGCAAACACTTTTTCACACCACTGTATATATATATATATATATATATATATATATATATATATATATATATATATATAGTCTAGCCAAGCCTACACCTGACTAAAGACACTTTCAGCCAGGCAGGTGACTCACTGAGCTCAGTGCATTTATATATATACAGGCTTGTATATATACCGTATTTATCGGCTTATAACACGCACAGGTGTATAACATGCACATTCATTTTAAGAGGGAAGTTTCAGGAAAAAAACTTAAATTTTTGTATTGGCGTATAACACGCACACGCTATTTGCACCCGATTTTCATGGTGAAAAATTGAGTGTTATACGCCAATAAATACAGTATATAATCTAGCCAAGCCTATACCTGACTAGGCTATATATATACAGTATATATATAAATAGGTAAATAGGCTCATCCTCTCTCACCCAGACTCAGGGTACTTTGTCTGCCAAAGCAGCTGCCAAAGCGGCCTCTTCCCTCGGCTCAATGGCATCAGTCACTCCTTCCCTAGCCCCACCATGTCCTGAGGAGTCCCCCGCACTGTTTGACCACAGTGTTGGGTACATGCTGCAGGAGGATGTGCAGCGTTTTGAGGACTCCAATGATGGTACCCAGCTTGAGGAAGTCAGTTACGTGAGCCCAGAGAGAGGGGGGCCAAGAAGGACAGCAAACTGGCAGTCATATTCCCCCAGATGCAGCATACTGCCAGGTTTGCTCCAGTGACGAGGAGGGAGGGGATGATGAGGTCACTGACTCTACATGGGTGCCTGATAGGAGAGAGGAGGAGGCACATCTCCAATGAGGCAGGATGCCCTCCTGGGGCCAGCTTAAGGGCAGACAACCGACTGCATCACACCGCAGAGCTCCTCATGTGCAGGGCGCTGATGTCTCTGCGTGTTATTCCAAAAGTTCTTTGGTGTGGGCCTTTTTTGAGACGTGTGCAGCAGATTGCACCATTGCTATTTGCAACATATGTCTGAAGCGTATCTCGTGTGGCCAAAACAGCAGCCGCTTGGGCACCACATGGTTGACCAGACATATGTCGACCTGCCATGCAGTCCGTTGGCAAGCATACATAAAAGACCCACACCAAAGAACAAAGAGCACCTCTCCTTGCTCCTAATCAGCTGGGATCACCAACCCCACTATTCCTTCAGTCCTCTCATAAATCTGCACTGAAAGGAATGAAGGTGTAGAATTAGGTGTGTCACTGCCAAGTACTTGCGGGCAATCTGCTATCGGTACACCAACATCCGATTGTACCAGGCAAATTTCCCTGCCCCAGCTGCTGCACTGCCGAAAGAAGTTCACTCCCAGCCATCCACATGCCCAGCAGTTGAATGCTAGCTTTGCTAAATTGCTAGTACTTCACCTGCTGCCTTTTCAGTTGGAAGACTCTGCCCCCTTCCATGATTTTGTGGAATGTGTGGTTCCTCAGTGGCAGGTTCCCAAACGCCACTTTTTTTCACGGAAGACGATTCCGGCTCTCTACCCGCATGTGGAAGGCAATGTCTTGGCCTCGTTGGACAGGGCAGTCAGCGGTAAGGTGCATATTACCGCTGACTAATGGTTCAGCAGGCATGGACAGGGACGTTACCTATCTTTCACGGCCTACTGGGTGACTCTGCTGGCAGCTGGGAAGGATGCAGGACAGGGTACAGTAGTGTTGGAGGTTGATCCACCCCCACACCTCCAAAATGCTATTAGTGGTGATTCTGACACACCTCTCTCCTCCACCCCCTCCTCTTCTTCTTCCTCCATGGCCTCTTCCTGTGCTGATTTGGCCTCGGAACCAGCCGTGCTTCGTAGGTGTTCAAGGGGTTACGCAAGTACGCAGGCAAAAAGATGCCATGCGGTGCTTGAGCTGGTGTGCTTGGGGGAAAGGAGCCACACTGGGGCAGAGATTTTGTCAGCTCTGCAGGGGCAGGCTCAGAGGTGGTTGATGCCACGCCAACTTAAGCCAGGAATGGTGGTTTTTGACAATTTCCTGTTTGGCTCGCTTCCTTAACTTGGGGGTACAGCGGTTCTTGGGCAGATACCCAGGCTCACGGGATGTCCTGAGGCAGGTCAGGAAAGTCTGTGTGCATTTCTGCTGGACATATAATGCCAGTGCTCGGCCGGCTGACCTCCAAAAGAAATTTAACCTGCCCAAGAACTGCCTAATCTGTGACATGCCCACCAGGTGGAACTCAACGTTGGCCATGCTGCAGCAGCTGCACACACAGCAGAGGGCCATCAATGAGTACCTGTTCGACTATGTCACCAGGACAGAATCAGGGGAGCCTGTTTTTTTTCCCCATGCCAGTGGGCTATGATCAGGGATGCATGCACTTTCCTGTCACCGTTTGAGGAGGCCACGAGAATGGGGAGCAGTGACAGTGCATGCATCAGTGACACTGTCCCTCTTTTCCACCTGTTGGAACACACGCTGCGTGGAATAAGGAACAGGGCACTTAAGGCAGAACAGAGGGAGGAAGAGCAGGACTTCCTCTCAAGGCCCACTTTATCCAGACAGTGTTCCTGCTGGCCCACCGATCACACAGGAAGAGGACGAGGAGGAGGAGGATTGTGTCAGCATGGAGGTGGAGCCTAGCACTCAGCATCAGCAGCAGTCTTTAAGGGATCATTTGCAGTCCCAAGAAACCTCATGGACTTGTAAGTGGCTGGGAGGAGGTGGCTGCAGATCATGTCATCCTTAGTGACCAGAGGACTCCAGACCGAATGCCTCAGCACACCTATGCTGCATGGCCTCCCTGATCCTGCAAAGCCTGCGGAGGGATCCTTGTATTTTTGATATCAAGGAGAGGGATCATTACTGGCTGGCAACCCTCCTTGATCCACGTTACAAGGGTAAGGTTGCGAACCTTATCTTGCCGTCGCAGAGGGAGCAGAGGATGAAACATCTTCGGGAGGCCTTGCAGAAAGGTTTGTGCAACGCGTTTCCAGAGCCTGGGAGGTTACCAATTCCTGGTCCTGAACAACATGTTGCTGAGGCTTCGGTCATTCACAGAAGGAACGGTGGAGAAGATGGCCGCCTGACCGATGTGTTCAGACATTTTTTTAGTCCACAGCCCCAAGGTATGATCGGTTCCAGCAACCATCGCCAGCGTCTGATTTACATGGTGCAGGAATTTCTAGGGGCAAGATCAGACTTGGACATCTTTCCCACCGAAAATCCTCTGGGTTACTGAGTCTTGTGGATGGATCACTGGCCAGAGCTTGCACAGTATTCAATTGAGCTACTGGCCTGTCCTGTATCCAGCGTTCTTTCGGAACACACATTCAGTGCTGCTGGAGGCTTTGTAACTGATCACAGGGTGCGCCTGTCCACCGAATCGGTCGATCGCCTGACCTTCATAAAAATGAATCACTCTTGGATCACCAGCTACCAAGCACCTGATGCTGATGTAACCGAATAATTTTTTTTTTAAATGTGAGATCCCTTCAAGACTGCCTATGCTGATGCTGAGTAATGAGGAATTTTTACATTTGTAGTGGGCATGGTCGAGGTTGTGTTGGTCAGGAGTTTTAACCATGTTTGCATTGAAATTTTCATAGAAAGGGGTAGGTGTGATGGGATTTTTGCACCTAATTCTGCTCCGAAGATCCAAAGGTTTGTTGAGCCATATGAATTGTATGTGGATTTGATAGATCCCCAAGCTGACGTGGGGGCAGGGAGGAACCATTCTTTTAGTTGAGTCAATATTGAGGCCGAGAAGTAGTCTTGAAAATCAATGTAGCCCACTCCCCCATACAGTTTATGTTTGATTGATTTGTTTTTGGGATTTTTTTTCTTTCCAGACGTATCTGGCTAGCATGCTTTGGAGAGATTTAAAAAACTGGGAGGGATAGGGATATAGGGGGAGTCCTAAACAAGTAAAGAAGTTGGGGTAAATTAATCATTTTAAACGCAGCCAGCCTACCCCACCAGGAGAATTCCCATTTGGCCATTTTACTGAGTTCTGTTTGGATTTTTGTTCATAGGGGTATGTAGTTGTGTGAAAATAGGGAGGTAGTGAATCTAGTGAGCTGGATACCTAGATATAGGACACTATTATCAGCCCAAGTGTATGGGTATTGTTGTTGCAGTACATTTTGCATCACTGCATCCACCCCTAGATTTAGTATTTGAGATTTTGTTGGGTTAGCTTTGTAGTAGGATACTTCTCCAAACTAGTTAAGTGTCTTTTGGACTTCGTGGAGGGAAGTTGTGGGGTTAGTCAGGATTAGTATGACGTCGTCTGCAAATAAACTGATTTTGTGGACTGTTTTCCCTATAGTGATGCCAGATATTTTATTGTTGGACCTAATATGCTCAGCTAGGGGCTCTACCATAAGGTTAAAAATTTATGGGGATAAGGGACATCCTTGCCTCGTTCCGTTGGTTATTTGGAAGGGAGTCTAGAGTAGATTAGATGTGTATACCTGGGCTGATGGTTGGGTGTAGATGGCCATTATTGTGTGAAGGATGCGTCCCTCTAATTCGAATTTGTGGAGCACCATAGACAGATAGGTCCAATTGACTCTGTCGAACGCCTTCTCTGCATCTAAAGATAGAAGCGGAGAAGGTGTTCCAGGGGAGTTGGAGTGGTAAATTAAGTTAATCAACCACCTAGTGGCATCCGAGGATTGGAGAAACCTGATTGGTCATTGTGGAGAAGGGATGGGAGAATACTTATGAGTCTGCTTGCTATTAATTTTTTCTGTACAATTTGAGATATGTATTTAGCAGGGAGATGGGGCGGAAATTCTGAGGGGCATCGGGCATTTTACCTGGCTTTGGCAAAGTAATCACTAATGCCGCTAGTGATTCTTGAGGAAAGGATGAGGAGGATGAAGTGTGGTTGAACCACTTGCAAAGGTGTGGAGTCAGTGTGGTTTTAAACGTTTTGTAGTACTCCCCAGTAAAGCCATCTGGGCCAGGGGATTTGGAGTTGGGTAAGTTTCCTATTGCTGCTTGTACTTCTATTTCTGAGAATGGGTTGTTTAGGCCCTCTAGTTGGTCGGTTGTTAGTGAAGGGAGGTTGATATGGCTGAGGAATGCTTGAATCTCTGTCTGAGTAGGTTGGAGGGTAGCTCGATCTGTTTTAAGGTTGTACAGGTCGCTGAAAAAGGAGCTAAAGGCTATCAGCTATATCTTGGGGGTTAGTGACTCTGTTTTGAGCATTGGGCTACGATAAGTGCGCTATTCTGGTTTTTAGTCTCTGACCTTTTATGCGGCGGGCCATATATTTCCCTGCTTTGTTGTTAGTAACATATGATTTGGCCTTTAGTTTTCTAAGGTTGAGTTCATACCCTTCTAAAAGAAGTGAGCGGAGCTCATGTCTTCATTTAAAGATTTGTGATTGGAGTGCAGGTGTTGGGTGTGTTTTGTTTTGGGAATTCACTTTGTGTATTTTGGCGGTTAGTTCATCCTTCTTTTTGCTTTGGATCCCAATTGTATAAAGAATCCTCTTATGAAGGATTTGTGGGAATTCCACAGTATTCGCCGCGTCAGCCACTGAGCCTGTGTTGTCAAGGAAAAATTCTGTCAATTTTTGGGAGAAGTATTTGGTGTTGTCTGGGTGTTGGAGAAGGGAATTATTTACCCTCCAATTGTATGATTTCGGGTTGGTCTGTTCATTTGTGATTTGCATGCTGACAGGTGTGTGGTCTGACCAGGTGATAGTGTGGATTTGGGAATCTTGGATATTTTGCAGTAACCACTTATCAGTAACAAACAGGTCGATGGAGAGTATATGTTGTGACGCGGGGAGAGGTACATATAGTTTCTCTCTGATGCATGACAACACCTCCATACATCGTACAAATCGTGAGCTGCAAGAAGGGAACTTAGCGGAGATAGAAATCTCTTAGGGCTCGATGAGGAATCTAAAACATTGTCCGGGACTATGTTGAAGTCCCCACATATTAAGAGTTGCCCCTGTTGCACCTCCTTGATTACCTTTAGGGTGTTTTTGAGAAATTTCACTTGTCTAACGTTCAGGGCATACAGTGGTGTGAAAAAGTGTTTGCCCCCTTCCTCATTTCCTGTTCCTTTGCATGTTTGTCACACTTAAGTGTTTCGGAACATCAAACCAATTTAAACAATAGTCAAGGACAACACAAGTAAACACAAAATGCAATTTGTAAATGAAGGTGTTTATTATTAAAGGTGAAAAAAAATCCAAACCATCATGGCCCTGTGTGAAAAAGTGATTGCCCCCTAAACCTAATAACTGGTTGGGCCACCCTTAGCAGCAACAACTGCAACCAAGCGTTTGCGATAACGTGCAATGAGGCTTTTACAGCGTCCTGGAGGAATTTTGGCCCACTCATCTTTGCAGAATTGTCCTAATTCAGTTACATTAGAGGGTTTTCAAGCATGAACAGCCTTTTTAAGGTCATACCACAACATCTCAATAGGATTCAGGTCAGGACTTTGGCTAGGCCACTCCAAAGTCTTAATTTTGTTTTTCTTCAGCCATTCGGTGGTGGACTTGCTGGTGTGTTTAGGATCATTGTCCTGCTGCAGAACCCAAGTTCGTTTCAGCTTGAGTACACGAACAGATGGTCGGACATTCTCCTTCAGGATCTCTTGGTAGACAGCAGAATTCATAGTTCCTTTTATCACGGCAAGTCTTCCAGGTCCTGAAGCAGCAAAACAGCCCCAGACCATCACACTACCACCACCATATTTTACTGTTGGTATAATGTTCTTTTTATGAAATGTAGTGTTCCTTCTACGCCAGATATACTTGGACACACACCTTCCAAAGAGTTCCACTTTTGTCTCATCGGTCCACAGAATGTTGTCCCAAAAGTCTTGGGGATCATCAAGATGTGTTGTGGAGAAATTGAGACGAGCTTTGATGTTCTTTTTGCTCAGCAGTGGTTTTCTCCTTGGAACTCTGCCATGCAGGCCATTTTTGCCCAGTCTTTTCCTGATGGTGGAGGCATGAACGCTGACCTTAACTGAGGCAAGTGAGGCCTGCAGTTCCTTTGACGTTGTTGTGGGGTCTTTTGTGACCTCTTGGATGAGTCGTCGCTGCGCTCTTGGGGTAATTTTGGGCGGCCAGCCACTCCTGGGAATGTTCACCACTGTTCCATGTCTTCGCCATTTGTGGATAATGGCTCTCACTGTGGTTCGCTGGATTCCCAAAGCTTTGGAAATGGCTTTATAACCCTTTCCAGACTGATAGATCTCAATTACTTTCTTTCTCAATTGTTCCTGAATTTCTTTGGGTCTCGGCATGATGTGTAGCTTTTAAGGATCTTCTGGTGGACCTTACTGTGTCAAGCAGCTCCTATTTAAGTGATGCCTTGATTGTGAACAGGTGTGGCAATAATCAGGCCTGGGTGTGGCTAGAGAAATTGAACTCAGGTGTGGACAACCACAGTTATAGTATGTTTTAACAAGGGGGGCAATCACTTTTTCACACAGGGCCATGATGGTTTGGATTTTTTTTCACCTTTAATAATAAACACCTTCATTTACAAATTGCATTTTGTGTTTACTTGTGTTGTCCTTGACTATTGTTTAAATTGGTTTGATGTTCCGAAACACTTAAGTGTGACAAACATGCAAAGGAACAGGAAATGAGGAAGGGGGCAAACACTTTTTCACACCACTGTATATAGTAGCTAAGGTGTAAGCTACGTTTTCTATTGTGCAAACTAATGTTGCATATCGTCCTTCCATAGTACGCATTTTTGTAGCTGGTCTTTCACAGCATAGTGTCTTTCACAGCACTGAACACTCCTCTCTGTTTCTTCGAATAGCTTGCTTTGTAGATGTGCGGGTAGTTCTTGTGTTGACAGAGGGGAGTAGCGTCTAAAGCGAAGTGCGTTTCCTGCACACATAGGATGTCGCTTTTGTGCTCTAATGCAGTTTTCCACAGGGATGCTCTTTTGGACAGATGGTTTAGTCCTTTAGCGGTAATAGACAGTATATTGATGCTCATTGTTGGCTAATGGAAGGCTGTGTGTAGTAGATGGTAAGATTAAAAGGTAATAGTCACTTCGGTGGGATGGAGAGTGAACTTCAGGCGTTCTGCGAATGGAGGTGTCTCCTGGGTATTTCAAGTTCTGGCGATGTATTCCGCTGCAGTTGAGAAAACGAAGGTCATGTTAGGTATAGGTAGCTGTAGATACGCGGAGGAGGTCTCTTCCGTCTTGTGATGTGCTCTGTCTTGTGCTTTGCTGTTTAAGAGATAGCGAGTTGTATAGACCACGTCCGTGGACGATAACAGTTGTTGGTAGTCGCAACATGTGAACTATAGTTCAAAAAGTCAGTAAATAAACTGAAAAACTGACGTAACTAGGGGGTAAAGTTCAGTAAAGATGTTACTTCAAATAGCCATAGAACCGGGGAATGTGTTGCGTGTATTGTGTATACCTTTGTGAGTATCACTTTCCTCGAGGGATATGAAATCCTTTATGTTGGAGGTTCTACTGCTTAGGACCTCTGGTGTGCTGCCACTCTGAGGTGGGGGTCTCTGGTATTATCCCCCACATTTGGAGTAGCTGCAATCCCTCATTTGGGTTGTAGATTGAATGCACAGCCCTGTTTTTGGTAATTACCACTGTGGCCGGATGGCGTTATTTATATGGGATATTATGGTTGGTAAGTGCCTTTGTAATAGTTTTCATCTGACATCTCTTGGAGAGAGTGTATTGAGACAGATCGGCATACAGTTGGATCCCACTGTACAGGAAGGGAAGTTCAGGCATTGCTCTCGCTCTCGACAGTAATTTCTCGTATTGTAAAAGTGGATTTTCATCAGAACATCCCTAGGGATCGATGCATCCAGATGTTTTGGTTTTGGGATGGGGTTTAGTTAGATCAATTGTACATTAGATCGGTGTAATCTCAGGTATAATTTTAGCGATCAAGTCGCCCGCATATTTCTGTAGGTCGTTCGGATGAATGGTCTTGGGAATCCCCCTGATTTTTACGTTATTTCTCCTCGAGGTCTGCGATTTTTGCTTTTATCCACTCTGTTATCATTTTGTTCCCTCTGCGTTTCTAACATGCCCATTATGGTTTGCGGTGCAGGCCTCTACTTTATGCTCCACGTGCTGGACTCTGTCCCCCAGCCCCTGTAATTCTGAGGTAAAACCGCTAATCATGGTGGAGATGTTGAGAATTAGGGATTGTTGTAGTGAGAGAAGCATGTCCTTCATCACAGTATGGAGGACCGGTTGGCCTGTAGTGGGGTATGAGGCAATGGATAGTGACATGTTAAGGCCTACCTGGTCCTGATGAGGAGCTGTGGGCCTTGTGTCCATCGCCTGCATGGCAGGGTCCAGGCGCATTCGCTCTTTAGCCGGGCTGTTAGGCGATGGGCTGTTCGGTGGTGAGCGTTGTGTCAGCGATGTAGCAATTCCTGATTCCCATGCTCCGCAGTTCTCATCTGTAAGGCGTGTGTATGGGGATGACAGTTGTGGCTGTGTGCTGCCAGCGCCATCTTGCCAGTCCTCTCTGGCCATCGCAGGCATGGTGAAGAAGTCAGTAATTTTACTGGATTGTCTCTCCTCTTTCCGCTTGCGGGTATGCATTGAGCGGACTCCTGGTTCTGTGAGGGCTCCCAGTAAGAGCGGTATAGTGCTTGCTAGACTGCTGTCTCCCCGTTCTATTGTTCATCATCATTGCACGCAAGCCACTCCCTATATTGATCTAATATTTCACAGCAGGGCCTGTTCCTGTGCCCACCAAGAGTAACTGTGAGGGGGGGGGGCATGGCTTGCACGCGCACGGAATGGCAGCATAAGCCAGGAGCTCTTGTCAGCCGGCCAGACATCCATAGCCTTACGGACATCACCCATCCTCAGCAAGACCACATTCGTTCCCGGAGAGCTCCCAGAACGCATCGCCACGATATCCCGCAAGAGAAAGGAGGAGAAAAACCTCCAGAAGCTCACAGCGCTTTCCTTCCAGTGTGAGAGACACAGCCAAGATGGCACCGGCGGGAACACCGTGCAGCCGTTGTCAGCCTACACAGATCTCCCAAGCAGCGATCCTGGGGAAGTGAAGGGAGAATCAATGCCATCCTCCCTCACCGACTCACCACCGATCTCACCGACCTCCCGGAGCCCTGTTAAAGCGCGGATGCGCTTGGATACAGCGGACCAGGCCCGGACCACAGTGAGTAATGAGCTGCACAACTCACATGCCATATCTTCCCTGCAATCCTCCATAGCGGCCTTCCCTACCTTGATACTACCATGAAGGACATGCTCTTATCACTACAATCCTCCCTCATGACCAACCTGTCCTCCCTAATCCACAAGTTTACCACAGACATGCGGCAAATGGGGGATAGAGTGCAATATATAGAAGATAAAATGGGGGGAGTGTACAGATACGGTTAACGATTTAGTTGACACGTGTATGGCCCAAAAAAAGGACACTGATTGGATCAAGTCAAAAATCGCAGACCTCGAAGACCGCTCACGCCACAATAACATCAAAATACGCGGTATACCGGAGACGGTTCCTCCTGCAGACCTGCATAAATATGCTACCACCATGTTCTCTAGTATGCTACCTGAGTTAACCCCTATTGAACTCACTATAGACCGCATACACCGGATCCCTAAACTGAGTCACTTGGCAGAAACGGTTCCCAGGGATGTGCTTTTACGGATCCATTTTTACCAAGCGAAAGAACAAATCCTCTCTAGGGCTAGGGCCCTTACCACATTACCTGCCCCTTATACAGATATTCAACTTTTTGCTGACCTCTCGCAGTATACTCTACAACTGCGCAGACAGTTGAAATCCATCACTAAAGCTCTCACAAATCATAAAATCATCTACAAATGGCATCACCCAGCCACTGTCCTGGTCATCTATAATGGAATCCCTCATACCATCTCCACGGTTGAAGGAGGCATGAAATTACTGCAATCCTGGGGCATTATTCCAGAGATACCGCATGGCAACTCTGCAGCACCCAGAAGATTTAGCTCTCCACCCCAAGGATCTTTCCGCAGGAGTTACCATCCAAGGATGAAATAAGAACTGCTACCTGTTTTATTTATTTTTTCCATACGGAGCTACCTAGAGAATCCGGTCCGGCTGACCGTCTCTTCCATTGACCTTAGAGCCCGAACTTTTCCCCTGGTTAAATCAGCTCCCTTTTAGGGATGTGCACTGCTGACTTGTTGTATACAGCCTACACTCCGGCATTGTTTGCTGTTTCCTTATTCACTGTTGTTTTTCCTTTTTTTGTGTTTTTACCCCAACTTATCTTGTTGTCTTGTTTTATCACATTGAGTTACATCTACAGCTCATAGTCTGTCGTAACTGCACAAATCTCGCTTCGCACATCAAGCTTCTGGACGACGCCAAAGAACCTTCGCCTGCCAGCCTACCTGGAATCTTTCCTCTACTACTAAGGGTACGAACACCTTGAAACCCGATGCTCCACTTCTCCCAACTGTAAGTGCATCATCAAGCTAGCCACACTCACAGCCACCACTATGACAATCACTATAGTCTCCCTTAATGCGAAAGGCTTAAACCACCCGGCCAAACGCACAACATTGTGGAAAACGGCCTTATTGCTCAAAAGTGATCTACTCTGCGTTCAGGAAACACATTTTGCACAGGAATCCTCACCCCGGTGCCAGCATAAATAGTTTCCTCATGTATTTAAGTCCTCCTATACAAAAAAGCAACAAGGGGTGCTGATTGCCATCCGAGATACAGTCCTTTTTCAATTGCAGAACTGCATCACGGACACAGAAGGCCGCTACATCATATTAGTTTGCACGCTTAACAACGTCCAATACACTTTGGTTTCCTTGTATGCACCGAACCATCGTCAGATGTCCTTCTTAAATGATTTACTGGAAAAGGTTAAAACTCATAGGAAAGGTAAATTACTGTGGTGCGGAGATTTTAACCTAGTACCGGAATACAGTATGGACTACTGCAGAGATTAAGAGGCTTGCCTCACCACTAATCAAATTTCTGTCTTCGAACTAGATATTTAACGTGTGGAGGTGTTGTCACGCAAGTGAACGCGATTATACTTACCTGTCGCCGCGATACAACACCTACTCACGTATAGACCTGTTTCTTTCTGATAAATGTCTGCTTCAAAAAGTGTCAGCTTCGGAGATCCACACCACCACCTGGTCAGACCACGCCCCTATTATGCCGCGTACACACGAGCGGATTGTATGGCGTACTTAGTCCGTCATACAATCCGACGGACAGTCCGTCGTACTTTCCACTGAACGGACTTGACCACACACGGATACACAAACAGTCTGTCGAAAGCTTGCGCGATGACGTGTACAGCACGTACGACGGGACTAGAAATAGGAAGTCCAAGACACAGCAAAGCACCCTTCTGCTGTGTAAATCCTTTCTGGGCATGCGCCATTCTTAGTCCGTCGAACTAGCATACTGACGACCGTATTGTCCGCTGAAACCAAAGTACGACGGACATAATTTCGAAAAAACCGAAATACTTAGTACTCCGGACTGCACGCTGAAAAAGTCAGCTGAAGCCCACACACGAGCGGATTGTCCGCTGAAATGTGTTTCGACGGACTAAGTACGCCATACAATCCGCTCGTGTGTATGCGGCATTAGTATCACTATTGATACCAAAACATCTCAACCCAACTCATTTCTCTGGAGGACAAACAACTATCTTCTCCATAATCCACCACTGCTAATACTCTCAAACAACAACTAGAAGAGTTTTTCTCCATCAATTCCCAATCAGTGTCTGATCCGCTGGTGGTGTGGAGGGCCCACAAAGCTGTTATCAGAGGTGTCTTTATCCAATTGGGGGCCAGAGAAAAGAAACAGAGATCATTAAAATTAGACCAAATCACGGCTGCCATTGAAGCCACTGAATCTCAAAACAAAAAGAATCCCTCCTCTACTCTCCAAACACAAATTTTTAAACTACGCCATGAGTTACGCTCGCTCCTACTAGAATCGTCTGGGAAAACTTTAACCAAACTTAGAGCGTCCACATACTCAACGGGTAACAAAGCAGGAAAATTTATGGCACTGAGACTAAAAGGGTATAAAACCAAATCCAAAATTCCGTTCCTGTTTCATCCTCACACCAAAGAAAAACTAATGAAACCCCACGAGATTGCTAACGCATTCGGTTCCTATTACAAAGATCTCTACAACTTGAGAGAGGATAAGCACACTACACAACCATCCCAAGAGGAAATAAACGAATTCTTAGCGCAAATTAAACTCCCTTCCATCTCACCAGCACAGCTATCCAACCTTAATGATCCTTTCACGGTCCCTGAAATATTAAATGTTATCAATAAACTCCCAAACTCCAAATCCCCGGGACCAGATGGACTTAATGGGGAATACTACAAATCTTTTCAACACATTCTAGCTCCCACACTTTGCAAGGTCTACAACTCCGCTGTGACTTCCTCCTCTTTCTCCTCAGAGATGCTGAGTGCAATAGTTGTCACGCTTCCAAAACCTGGAAAAGAACCAAATGCCCCCCAAAATTTCCGCCCCATTTCCCTTTTAAACGTAGATGTCAAGATCTATGCAAAAATGATAGCCAATCGATTGATCAACATTATCCCCACTCTTATACACAAGGACCAATCAGGATTCACGAAAGACCGCCAATCTTCAGACGCCACTAGAAGGATGATAGACATTATCCACCACGCAGGGAGCTCAGGTACCCCCTCTGTACTCTTGTCCCTAGACGCTGAAAAAGTGTTTGACAGAGTGCATTGGGGGTACCTGTCTTCTACACTACAAAAATTTGGTTTTACTGGTCCAATACTTAACGCTATTATGGCCTTATACTCCTCCCCCTCAGCCCAGGTGTACTCAGCTGAGACACTATCTTCCCCGTTTGCTTTCTCCAATGGCACTAGGCAGGGGTGCCCCTTGTCCCCTCTAATATTTAACTTAATAATGGAACCACTTGCACAATCTATCCATACAAACGATCTAATTAAGAGTATATCCATAGGAGACCAAGCACATAAAATTAGCTTATTTGCGGACGACGTAATACTCATGATTTATGACCCTATAACCTCACTCCCGGCGGTTCGAGAGACGCTAGCCTGGTTCAGTAACGTTTCCTACTATAAAGTCAATGACACTAAATCCTGCATTTTGAACTTAGGAGTCGACTCCACTACCAGTCTAATTTTACAACAGGAAACGCCATTTACTTGGGCAGATAAAAGCATAACTTACCTTGGAGTCCAATTAACCAAAACGACAGCAGAATTATTTTCCGATAACTTTACCCCCTTTAAAACCAAACTTCCAGAAGATTTGCGCAGCTGTCATGGATGGGTCGCCTAGCTGCCTTCAAAATGCTACATCTCCCCCAAATTCTATACCTGTTCAGGACACTTCCTATTGTTATCCCTGCCAACTACTTCAGGTCCCTACAATCTTTACTCTCCTCCTACATGTGGCAGGGTAAAAAGAACAGAAGCGTGCACACGAAATTAATTAAACACCGTAGGGCCGGGGGTACCGGATATGTAGACTTCCAGGACTATTATATGGCATCAGTATTGAACCAAACTAAGGATTGGTTCTCATCCTCTCCACTCACGGTGTGGGGACAAATTGAAGCCTCTTTCATCCCGGGGAAAAATCTCTCCGCATGGCTTCTCTCTAACCCTAGATCTCCCCCGCTGTACTCACATATTCCCCCAACAATGGTCGCTACAGCCCAAGTTTGGAAAAAATTTGTTCGCCTCAGTCAAAACTACCTTACTAAAACCGTCATACAAACCCCCTTGCTAGTAATGCATTACAAGGTTGACCTAATATCTTTTAACCAATGGCAGCAGAAAGGCATCTTATATATTAATGATCTCTTCACCAACAACAAACTTAAAACCTTCCACGATCTACAAAAGGAATTTCACATTTCTGACACTGACCTCTACCTCTATCTCCGGGTGAGACACTACCTACTTGCAACCCCAAAGTGGACTTGCGAAATACCCCATCCTGCTTGGAAATTTTTCAAAACCCAATCAAATAACAGTAAAGGTATTTCCCTCTTTTATAATATACTCCAGCAGAAAAGCGTACTTACCAAAAATAATTCTATGCTTACATGGGAATCAGAATTAGGCCACGTGTACACTACGGAACAATGGGCTAAAGCATATAATTGCACGTAGCCATGGTACCCAACATTACACCTCCCAGGTGTGGCTCCCATGGTCAACATGGGTCAACAATAATAACTTAATTCCTTTACCGTGAAAGTGATCTCATAAACCTGGCTTCAGGTATTCAAATACAGAGCCGTCAGATCTACTTTTGCATTACAGTTATGTTGTCATACATACGTATTATGATCTTTTTCCTTTAGTTAACTTTATTGTATCAACCGAAAAAACGATCAAAAACAGCGCATCAAAGGGACTAGTAGATTGATGTGAAAAAGACTTTAAAATGTCATTTATTAAATGTAAAAAATGAACACAGACATCTGATCCCTGCAGGATCTCAAACACATAAAAAACACCAATCATAAAACGGACAGATGTTTGATAATGAAAAGCTCCTCAGATCTCTCAATTATAACTTTGGAAAGGTCAAAACCAAAGACCAATGTGCACAGCTTTCGAATGCCTAATGAATGCAATCAATCATCTGAAAGAACCCAAAAAGTCAGTGTAAACGAATGGAACAACGTTCCTAGGGACACTCACTTCATAGGTGTTCAATGGGCTGCAGAGCTGATGAGTCCAGTCTGATGACCGAGGGGGAGGTGTTTATTTCAGCTCCATCTGAAGCGTTCGGCTTGGAGGCAGAGGTGTAATGCTGCACGCTAGGTGGTAAGGATCAAGCTTAGTCACCAGATGATATCAGCTGTACACATAGGCAGCTTGGAGAACGCTGCACTGCTTGCAGTGCCGCTTGTCCGAGCGGCTGTGGATCACATGAGAGGCTTGTCACGTGGAAGGCTGTGAAGGGGAAGGTTGCTATGCCGACTCTCCTGCTTACATGTTTCGCGCTCCTGCGCTTTGTCAAAGCTTTGTCATTTTCTTTTTTTTCTTTTTTTTTGTTTTTTCATTTCTTTATTGTATAATTTTTTTTTTTTTTTTTTTTTTTTTTATGAACGAAGAGTAGCTAATATATTTATTCTAACTATCCTATAGGAAAGGACTTAATAACATATCTAAAATATATCTTTTAAATAATTTGTTTTTTTGCCCTTGGTCTCCGCAATTTTTCCCCCCCTTGAGTTTTTTTAACTTACAGTGTTTTTTTAACTTACAGTGTCCTTTTATCCATAGCATTCTTCTCCCTTCTGTATATCCTTTAATATCCCCATGGAAACCCACACAGGCACAGGGAGAACATACAAGCTCCAGGCGGGTGGTGGCGTGGTTGGGAGTGCTAACCACTACACCACTGTGCCAACCATATGTTTCAATCCACATTTCCTATTAGATGTTTTCTAACAGTTCTTTCACTGACACAGACCCCTGTCTAATAAGGTTTTAACTGCAGGAGGCTTAGTGACACATTAGGGGTTAACCTGAGAGACTTTGACAGTCCCCGCCCCTACACACTACCCGATGCCTTTATCTTTCTGGTTACTGTATGCCGCTCCAGCTTTGACAAAGCGCAGGAGCGCGAAACATGTAAGCAGGAGAGTCGGCATAGCAACCTTCCCCTTCACAGCCTTCCACGTGACAAGCCTCTCATGTGATCCACAGCCGCTCGGACAAGCGGCACTGCAAGCAGTGCAGCGTTCTCCAAGCTGCCTATGTGTACAGCTGATATCATCTGGTGACTAAGCTTGATCCTTACCACCTAGCGTGCAGCATTACACCTCTGCCTCCAAGCCGAACGCTTCAGATGGAGCTGAAATAAACACCTCCCCCTCGGTCATCAGACTGGACTCATCAGCTCTGCAGCCCATTGAACACCTATGAAGTGAGTGTCCCTAGGAACGTTGTTCCATTCGTTTACACTGACTTTTTGGGTTCTTTCAGATGATTGATTGCATTCATTAGGCATTCGAAAGCTGTGCACATTGGTCTTTGGTTTTGACCTTTCCAAAGTTATAATTGAGAGATCTGAGGAGCTTTTCATTATCAAACATCTGTCCGTTTTATGATTGGTGTTTTTTATGTGTTTGAGATCCTGCAGGGATCAGATGTCTGTGTTCATTTTTTACATTTAATAAATGACATTTTAAAGTCTTTTTCACATCAATCTACTAGTCCCTTTGATGCGCTGTTTTTGATCGTTTTTTCTGCTGCATCCATTTTTTGCCAAGTCCATAATGGGTTAACAGCCGCACATTGAGACCATCTACAGGACATTTATTTAAATAAACAAACATCCCACGAGATAGTCAAACGCTCTTAAAGAGACCATTCATTTGTGCGCCAACTTTATCTTGTTTTGTTTTACGTTGTATGTTTTGGACTCTGGTTGGCTGCCAATGAATAGACTGACCGACGGCTTGATTATGTCCTACAAGTTGATATAAAGGAAAAAAATCACAGACTCTATGATTAAGCTTGTGTAATATTCCATTTCACAACAAAGACAGTCACCAATCTTATGGACTTTACATGATCGTTTTTTTGTTTTTTATGATAATTGTCATGTGGAAGCTCTGATGTTTTTATGTGTATATACATATAATTAATAGTATTACTTATAGTATTGGGTTTTTTTAAAACAGATTCATATTCCATTCCACACCATTTTTATTCTCAGTTGTTTCCTTTTTCTTTTTTCCCCCTTTTTTTCCCACCCCCCTCCTTGTGCCCCCTCCCCCTTTTTTTTTTTTTTTTTTTTTTTTTTCAATGGATCGCATTAATCGTTTACAATCTATATTTAACAAATTAGAAGAGACAAGGGCAGACAGTACTATTGACGTGACATCTAAGTCCAGTTCCCCGAATAAGGACCTTCCACATACTGAAGCATTTGAAATACAAATGCGTAAGGCCTTTCTAAAACTCCAAGATGCCAAACAATACGAAAACGCACAATGGTGGGATTTAGCGTTTTTACAGAAATACCTGGAACTAGGTATTACCCCTAGGGGTCTCCGGATAAAAAAACAATGTAGTTTTTTAGACGAAGACCTCTCTAAGGAATGGCAAATGATTTCGGAATTTTGCACCACCAAATGGATTAGAATATTAGTGCAACAACGAGAACGTAAACTTAGAAAGGCAGAGGAATCAGTTAAAGCCAAAACTCAGGCTATTCAGGAGTTTAGTACATCTTGTCTCTTTTTGAAATGGATGGAAGTCCAGGACAAAAACATCAGGAAAGATGAGGATGCAATGATTCACACAAAAACCAGTAAATTAGAGAGAGACATTGGCGATTATAGATCAGGCCACATCTTTGAGTGGAAGAAGAGAAACCCCACTCCCACTATGAACCGCATTCAACCACAGACAGGAATGGACCATGTATATACACCTCATAACACCATGGTCCTACACAATAATACTAGGACCAAATCTAAAAACCATAAGACAAGTAAGCTTCACAAAATTAAAAATTCCTCTAATAACACGGGAACCAATAGGACCAGTAGGCCCTATCATTCTAAATTTGAGCACCACAAGGTGACACGTGGTGCTCCTGACCCCCCCCGAGGCCTAAGCGATTACACAATCACCCATAAGAAGGATGGCGCAGACTGCAACCCCAATATAACAGCCAACCCCCTATTGGTTAGCACTTCGCCTACTGTTGCCCCATCCCCCTCTGGCCTATCCGATCAACCGGATGTTACTGAAAATAGACTACCCATTTTTTCGGTAGTCACATCCAATAAGTATAGCCCTCTGGTGAAAGATTTGGACAAGTACATTAAGGAAGGAGCTCGCCCTAGATCTAGTAACAAGACATGTGCACCCAATGAAAGTAAGGTAAAAGACAGTACTTCAGTGACACCTCCCAATTTTGAGGAAGGTTTTTTAGCCCTGTCTCCAAAGGGAGTCATGTTTACAAAAGAAAAGAGAAAACTAGAAGAGGTTGCAGAGGAGGACGTAAGCTTAAGGCAAAACAAAAAAGAAAGGGTGGAGACATAGTGGAAGAGAGTACCATAAAAATCTTCAACCTTTCATCACACACCCTCAATCCATATGAATTAGCATTATTGAAGAAAGGTCTAAGCTTTTCGCCATCCACTGGACCAAATAAATTTGGCCTCTTCAAAGATTTAAATAAATTTATTCGATCTCTTACCCTGAAAAGACATTTTGCAAAAACAATTATTAATAACAACAAAAAAGGAGATTCAACACCTGAAATCGATAATATTGATATGAATGTCACCCCCCAGGATGACATTTTGAGAATTCTTGAAGACTTGTGGAGCGAGTGTCATATCTCAAGCCAAACACAATATCCCTTTACAGAACCAGCGATAATTCATACTCATCTGAAACCGGCGTCCACCTTTAACCCAACCCATTCTAAGGGCCCCTTTATTGAGACTTTTTACCAAGTGGTTTATAAAGAATTTATTGAGTTATGCAATACAACCAATAACAAAAAACAAGCTAATCTAAATAAATTTGAACAACAGGCTCTTCATAACCTTACCACCAACAAGAACATTGTGGTCAAACAAGCCGATAAAGGAGGGAGTCTAGTCGTACAGGACATGGGCGACTACCTTGGCGAAGCCAATCGCCTGTTATCTGATACGACTACATATCAAAAACTTCAAACCGACCCCCTTCCAATTTACCAGCGTGATTTAATTACGTTGGTAGACAAAGCTCAAAAAGATGGGGTGTTAAATCCCCAAGAAAAACGATTCCTCCTCCCCAAAGTCTGCAGCACCCCTTACTTTTATCATCTCCCCAAGGTTCACAAGTCCCTTACTAACCCTCCGGGTAGACCAATAGTGGCCAGTACTAATAGTTTCACTAGCGGCCTTTCGGCCTATATAGATCACATCTTACAGCCATTGGTGGTGCAACTTCCTTCCTATATTAAGGACTCCAGTCAGGTGATTGAGGTTATGGAAAACTACAGATGGTCGGACGAATATATGTGGGCCTCTTTAGACGTCAACTCGCTTTATACTTCTATACCCCACGAAGTGGGACTGAATGCAATACAACACTTTTTGAGCATTGATGAAAGCATGAACTCCAAACAGTCTGAATTTTTATTATTGAGCATAGAGTTCTGCTTGAAACATAACTACTTCACCTTTTTAGACCAATTTTTCCTCCAGCGCCAAGGTACAGCCATGGGAGCCAGTTTTGCCCCGGTATATGCGAACCTCACCATGGGCTTTTGGGAGGAACAAAAAATCTGGAGAAACAATCCTTTTGCTGAGTTTATCGTATTTTATGGTCGTTATATAGATGACATTTTGCTCATATGGAGTGGCGGAGTTGAGACTTTTTCCTCCTTCGTCACTTATTGTAACAACAATTCTATGGGTCTATCTTTCACATCGGTCATCGACCAAAACCATCTGGTCTTTTTGGACCTTGTACTTTCTCATAATGAGCATAGTGTCACCACTAGCAACCATATTAAACCCACAGCAGGCAACTCTTACCTTCATTATAAGAGTTGCCATCACCCTGCTTGGAAGAAAAATATTCCTAGCGGTCAGTTCCAAAGGTTACGCAGAAACTGTACCTCAACTGAGGACTATACACAACAAGGCCAGCAGATGGCAAAAAAATTCTTAGAAAAAGAATACCCAGATGATTTAGTTACACAGGCCTTTATGGAACACGCAACCAAGCATTCACCTACGAAAAAACGTCCCAAAAATTCCACTAATGACTATACTACAATTAGGTTTATTTCTACCTTTAACACACAATATAAACATATGTCTAAAATAATTCTTAAACATTACGATATCCTAAAGCTGGATCCGATTTTAGCACCACTCCTTCCGGTCAGACCCCAAATCACTTTTAGACGCTCTCGTACAATCAAAAATATTATTGCTCCCAATAAACTTATAAAATCCAATAGAAAGGATAATAATATATTCCCTGATATTAGGATGTACTTTGATAATAGATGTGGGATTTTTAAATGTCGTAAAAGAGGTTGTTATACTTGTCAGTCCATCCCCAACGGCCAATCCACCATCACTACACCCAAAGGAAAAACCTTTGAGATTAAACAATTCATCACGTGTTCTACTGAATACGTAATATATGTTTTACGTTGTCCCTGTGGCCTCCTTTATGTAGGCCGCACTATGCGGGCCCTACGAGTCAGGGTGGGCGAACATCGCCGCCTGATTAAAGAGGGCTGCATTCAACACAGCGTGCCACGCCATTTTCGCCATTGTCATGATAAAAACTTTAAAGAAATGGAGGTCCTTGCAATTGAGGCTATCCCCAAGGGTACCCTAACGGCCAACGAAAGATTCTCCCACCTTTGTCGCAGGGAGACCTTCTGGATATATCTTATGGGGTCTCTCTCGCCTGATGGCCTCAATGAAGACATTGACATCCTCAGCATAACCTCTTGATATAGGTTACTCAGATATAATCGCTACTCATCGTTCATGACCGCCACCCTACATTTTTTATAGAAAATATATTTTCATTTTCTTTTTTTTTGTTTTTTCATTTCTTTATTGTATCATTTTTTTTTTTTTTTTTTATGAACGAAGAGTAGCTAATATATTTATTCTAACTATCCTATAGGAAAGGACTTAATAACATATCTAAAATATATCTTTTAAATAATTTGTTTTTTTGCCCTTGGTCTCCGCAATTTTTCCCCCCCTTGAGTTTTTTTAACTTACAGTGTTTTTTTAACTTACAGTGTCCTTTTATCCATAGCATTCTTCTCCCTTCTGTATATCCTTTAATATCCCCATGGAAACCCACACAGGCACAGGGAGAACATACAAGCTCCAGGCGGGTGGTGGCGTGGTTGGGAGTGCTAACCACTACACCACTGTGCCAACCATATGTTTCAATCCACATTTCCTATTAGATGTTTTCTAACAGTTCTTTCACTGACACAGACCCCTGTCTAATAAGGTTTTAACTGCAGGAGGCTTAGTGACACATTAGGGGTTAACCTGAGAGACTTTGACAGTCCCCGCCCCTACACACTACCCGATGCCTTTATCTTTCTGGTTACTGTATGCCGCTCCAGCTTTGACAAAGCGCAGGAGCGCGAAACATGTAAGCAGGAGAGTCGGCATAGCAACCTTCCCCTTCACAGCCTTCCACGTGACAAGCCTCTCATGTGATCCACAGCCGCTCGGACAAGCGGCACTGCAAGCAGTGCAGCGTTCTCCAAGCTGCCTATGTGTACAGCTGATATCATCTGGTGACTAAGCTTGATCCTTACCACCTAGCGTGCAGCATTACACCTCTGCCTCCAAGCCGAACGCTTCAGATGGAGCTGAAATAAACACCTCCCCCTCGGTCATCAGACTGGACTCATCAGCTCTGCAGCCCATTGAACACCTATGAAGTGAGTGTCCCTAGGAACGTTGTTCCATTCGTTTACACTGACTTTTTGGGTTCTTTCAGATGATTGATTGCATTCATTAGGCATTCGAAAGCTGTGCACATTGGTCTTTGGTTTTGACCTTTCCAAAGTTATAATTGAGAGATCTGAGGAGCTTTTCATTATCAAACATCTGTCCGTTTTATGATTGGTGTTTTTTATGTGTTTGAGATCCTGCAGGGATCAGATGTCTGTGTTCATTTTTTACATTTAATAAATGACATTTTAAAGTCTTTTTCACATCAATCTACTAGTCCCTTTGATGCGCTGTTTTTGATCGTTTTTTCTGCTGCATCCATTTTTTGCCAAGTCCATAATGGGTTAACAGCCGCACATTGAGACCATCTACAGGACATTTATTTAAATAAACAAACATCCCACGAGATAGTCAAACGCTCTTAAAGAGACCATTCATTTGTGCGCCAACTTTATCTTGTTTTGTTTTATTGTATCAACCGAATAGTATTCTGTTCACTATTAGAGGGGTGGTCTTGTCTCCTGGACACAGTCTTGATCCCATGAGGGGTGTCCAGGTGGGGAGCTCCAATGTCCCTTCAGTCAATTTGGTAACAAGATAACACTTATACTGCTGTATATCGCCTGTATTCTGAATGTTTGTGTGGTTACTTTCTTACCTCGAACTACACATGGACTGGGTCCAACACCGACAGTTCTAAGAATGTTTTACATTCTGCTACTACTGTACTGCAATGTTATTTGTAACAATTGTTAAACTCCAATAAAAATTATATTAAAAAAAAAGAGTAACTGTGAGGCCTTACACGGTTGTGGCAACACCACCACACTGTCCACCACCAAAGGCCCAATTTTTCCGACCCTGTTCAACAGGGGCATGTAATTACAATTCTTGATCTAATATTTCACAGCAGGGCCCATTCCTGCACCCACCAAGCTTTCAAACAGAAGGAGACAACAGGAAGTGAGAGGAAATCTACCCCTAAGGGAAAGGGAAATTCTCTCCTGTAAGAGTTCCTTGTTTCATTAAAAACCCCAAATTTTCAAAATCCAACTGTCATTGGGAAAGAAAGTGAGGTGAAATCTACTGAACAGGTGCGCACAGACAGCAAAACAAAGGTTACAGGTTGATAACCCTTCCCTATGTTTTCCAAAAAGCTTAAAAATAGATTTTTTGGCTGGAGATACACTTTAAAAATGTATCAGTTCAAAATTACAAACAGATTCTACTTAAGAACAAACCTATGGTCCCTGTCTTGTTTGGACCACCTGTATACTGCTGCTCGGAGCTGCCCCACGCCTTTCCTTTTTTTTAATTAAGGTTCCCCTTAATATCCATACAAGACTCAAAGGGGCTGGTAATGGGCTGGGGGGGGGTACCCATGCCTTTTTTCTCAATGATTTTCATCCTTATAGCCGGGACCAGACATTACATTATTTTACATGGGAATTTGGCATTTTACATTGTAGTCCTGTAATTCTTAGGAATAACTCACTTAAATCTGTCCAAACCAGATTCTAGTAGACATCCCAGGTATGATAAAGTTTGAAAAATTAATCATAAATTATAATATAATAAATAACTATAAATAATTATAACAAATAATAATATAATAATAATAAAAATTATTCAATAATGTAATCAAATCAAAAACACTGAAATTTGCTTAGTTGCAGAATTGTTGCTTTCATTAGAGTTAGTGTTTAATGATGAATTTCCCCACAAATCATCAATTAATCAATTCTGCAAGTGATTTTAATTTATTTTAGTTGTTTTCTAGCTGGTCTAAAACCACTTTTGACATAAAGGGACACTTTTTTGTTGCTATGGACAATTTCCAAATTCCAGGCAGAAAAAACAGTATTTATAATATAAAAGTGCATGCAGGGCACTGGGCAGACCACTAGGGACAAAGGGGATGTGTAATTCTGAGTGCTCTAGTTTCCCGTGCTTAGAACAGTCCCTGCACAAAATTACATTTTTAAAGGAATAAAAGTCATTTAAAATGGCTTGCGGTTTTAATGTAATGTCTGGTCCCAGCAATATGGATGAAAATCCGTGAGACAAATGGCATGAGAACACTGGTAATTGTATTCAGGTAAGCTTTAGGTGCACACTGTGCAAAGGACACTAAAACAAAATACTGCCGCTCCCTGCCTGTATTTGTACGAGAACACTGGCAATTGTATTCAGGTAAGCTTTAGGTGCACACTGTGCAAAGGACACTAAAATAAAATACTGCAGCTCCCTGCCTGTATTTGTATGAGAACACTGGCAATTGTATTCAGGTAAGCTTTAGATGCACACTGTGCAAAGGACACTAAAACAAAATACTGCAGCTCCCTGCCTGTATTTGTACGAGAACACCGGCAATTGTATTGAGGTAAGCTTTAGGTGAACACTGTGCAAAGGACACTAAAACAAAATACTGCAGCTCCCTGCCTGTATTTGTATGAGAACACCGGCAAATGTATTCAGGTAAGCTTTAGGTGCACACTGTGCAAAGGACACTAAAATAAAATACTGCAGCTCCCTGCCTGTATTTGTATGAGAACACCGACAATTGTATTCAGGCAAGCTTTAGGTGCACACTGTGCAAAGGGCACTAAAACAAAATACTGCAGCTCCCTGCCTGTATTTGTATGAGAACACCGGCAATTGTATTCAGGTAAACTTTAGGTGCACACTGTGCAAAGGACACTGAAACAAAATACTGCAGCTCCCTGCCTGTATTTGTATGAGAACACCGGCAATTGTATTGAGGTAAGCTTTAGGTGCACACTGTGCAAAGGACACTAAAACAAATACTGCAGCTCCCTGCCTGTATTTGTGTGAGAACACCGGCAATTGTATTTAGCTAAGCTTTAGGTGCACACTGTGTAAGGGACACTAAAACAAAATACTGCAGCTCCCTGCCTGTGTTTGTATGTGAACGAGAACACCGGAAATTGTATTCAGGTAATCTTTAGGTGCACACTTTGCAAAGGACACTAAAACAAAATGCTGCAGCTCCCTGCCTGTATTTGTATGCAAACACCAGCAATTGTATTCAGGTAAGCTATAGGTGCACACTGTGCAAAGGACACAGTACACTAAGTGAAAATACTGCAGCGTCCTGTCTCTCAGTATATTATGAAGAGAATAACAGGAACGGATCTAGCTAAACTGAATACAGTGTATAAATATATATACAACACCTGGGATGCATATATATCCTCTACACACTGTAACTGAAGCTAACTGACTCGCCTGCCTACTCTATCTATCTCAAATTAAATGACACTGTCTCTCTCTGTCTTTAACAACCACTGAACACACTACACAAGGCCATCAAGCAGGCAGTCTTATATAGTGTGGGGCGTGTACTAAACCCCCGAGACATAATTGGCCAAAGCCACCCTGGCTTTGGCCAATTATCGCTCTCCGTTTTTTCTGCGCTGTGATTGGCCAAAGCATAAGGGTCAAGCCCATCAGGCCCTTCAGGTCTGGTATGGATATTAAGGGGAACCCTGTGCCAATTTGTTTTAAAAAAATGGCGTAAGGGTCCCCCTCAAAATCATACCAGACCCTTCAGGTCTGGTATGGATTTTAAGGGGAACCCAGAGCCAAAATGTAAAAAAAAATAGCATGAGGGAATCTCACCTTTGTGTTGGAGAGACTGTGGAGAGAGAGCAACCCATGCCCACATCTGGTGGTTTTGTCCAAGGATATGGCCATTCTGGCTTACTATTCTATACTGGATCAAAGAAATTCAAGGCTGGGAAGTTTCCAACGACCCATGGTTTGTCTTATTTCATTGTACAGGTAAACCATTGGGACCCTACAAAAGATCAGTGACGCCACATCTTCTGAACGCTGCAAAAACCCTCATTCCACAATTTTGAAAGACAAAGACCATTCCGACACTACGTTGATGGTTGTTGAAGGTAGACAACATCTATTACATGGAGGACATGACCCTCTCTCTTAGGGGCAAATATGATCTTGCAAAAAAGATATGGTCCTGCTGGTTTGCTTTCAAACATAAAAAGAGCAAAGAGGAAAAAAACTGCGCTACGGAGTGAGAATGATATTGGTCGGAAGCTGCAATTCAAATGTACACCAAAAATACACAAAACAGAAAAAGAAAAAAAGAGAACTGCGCTAACCTCAAATTCCCAAAATGAATGGGATATATGTATGTGCTGAACCCACGGTATAAGCCTTAGTGTCTTAATGTCTCTAAAGCCACCTCAAAAATATAGTGCATGCTGTTATATATACAAATATGTAAAATTAAATACAAAGATAAGACACAAGTGCATGTCAATGATGTGAATTGCCCAAACACAGTACAAATTGTGTAGATCTCTGTGCATATACCCCTAAAAATCAAGAATGGAAATTTTCTCAAAACTGAAAAATGACATAAAATAAATTATCAAAAAATATTTTGAAACACTCTATGTAATGTCCATATAATTATATACCAAACTATTGCTATAAAGTGTCCATAAGGTAAATAAACACCAGTGAAGAAAAACTTCGTATGAAGAGCTGAATTGGAAGTGCACAAATTAATAATCTTCTCCAGGAATATAATGTGCTTTTCCCATCACCAAATGAATGAATTGGCTCCTTACCAGATCCGAGCGACCCCCCGTTACAGAGGGTCACCACAGGCAAAAACAATCAAAGGATATCCGGGTAATGGTTCCCCCTCTGGCGATCCCGAATCTTTCACACAATAGGGCTATGGCTGTTGCTTCACATATCACTCCCAACTTGTAAAGATCTCAGACATCAAAAGCTGTAAGCAGGTTGATGTGCACTTGCATTCTGTTCCTGTCCTTCATAACATCTCTCAAAGGCTGCTCTTCTAACTGAGTTACAAACTCAGTTTTTACATATTTGTATATATAACAGCATGCACTATATTTTTGAGGTGGCCTTAGAGACATTAAGACACTAAGGCTTATACCGTGGGTTCAGCACATACATATATCCCATTCATTTGGGAATTTGAGGTTAGCGCAGTTCTCTTTTTTTCTTTTTTCTTTTGCTTTCAAACATACCACTGCATATGCGGAAATTATGTCTCAACCTGTGCAATACATAGATTAATTAAAAAGCATTGTCTGAATGTGTTTGGACCAAGGCAGGTACATCTCCTCCCCACCCTCCCCCCACCCTTTCCTCACCCTACCTACCCCCTCTCTCTTTCTTTGCTCACTCTTCTCCCTTTTATTTACTATATAATTACTATAATGTGAAAGAGGCATACTTTATCTACGGACAACCGCAAAGATGGTGGCAATGTGTATACTCTTAAAATAGAGACCGTATAGTTGATCCTGTTGTATTGCTTTATGTAATGCCCCCTTGACCTTGTTTAAGGGGGTTCAGGTTAATAAGCATGGAGACTGTACACCCTCTATATGTTTGTAATCATTATGTTCCTTATACCGGATACTGTCTATTCTGTAACACTGTATGTACCTCATAAATACTGATTAAACAAAAAAAATAGCACGAGGGTCCCCCCAAAAATCCATACCAGACCCTTATCCGAGCACGCAACCTGGCAGGCCGCAGGAAAAGAGGGGGGACAAGAGAGCGTGGTGCCCGGCGGTTGTGGGGATCTAAGGGCGGGGGCTTATCGGAATCTGGAAGCCCTCGTTAACAAGGGGACCCCCAGATCCCGGCCTCCCCCCTGTGTGAAATGGTAACGTGGTACAGATATACCCCTACCATTTCACAAAAAAAGTGCCAAAATGGTACAAAAGACAAGACACAGCTTGGGACAAGTCCTTTATTAAAAAATGTTTTTAAATGTCCCACAAAGTCCATTCAGCTTCTTCTCTCGCTTTGCCAATGGACCGAAAAACAAAAGACAAAAACAAATCCGTGACTGACCTGCCTCCATGGGAGGTATGATGCACCCTCGCAGGTGACAATTCTTTTACAACTGAGGGTGGAGCCACAGGGTGACGTTCCCGTGTGACCCCGCCCCCTCTGACACATGGGGACTTCCCCATGGCTTTCCTGGGGCATCAGAGAGGGGTGGCCCTGTCCCCCTGATGGATTTTGAGGGGGACCCCACGCCATTTTTTAAAAAAAATTGCCGCAGGGTTCCCCCTAATATCCATACCAGACCTGAAGGGCCTTCAAAATGAACACATGTTAATGTCCTATAAACTTTTAACGGTGTCCCCGCGGCTTTCGAATTTGCTCCGAACACTGCATATTGTTTGGTGTTCTGCAGAACACCCGAACAACCAAAGTTAGGTCCGAACTTATGCTCGGGCCGAACCGATCGCCCATCCCTATTATTAAGAATAATAATCTGTTTGATCTCTATAATTTGAAATCTCTCCTGTCTGGTAAGAGGCCAACATTAATATATTTTGGAAGAGCACCCTATTTGCACTGGAGCACTTTACATACGTTATGCACATGAATTTACAAGATGCATTTGTATGCAATTTTGTATGTTTATTATTTTGTTGCAGGTGTTCAGTCTTTCTTTTTAAGGGATATCCCATTATTTTCTTCCTAACATTACTAAAGACCTGCAGCAAAGAAAACTTGGCCACCCATGGATTAATTTGTGTAAAAGGTGTTAAAGCCCACTTTTTTGCTGCTGAACATATGCGTTAGGTTGGCGACAACAGGTTCACAATTTAGGAAAAAGGAGCCTAGGGCTACCCCAAAAGTTGCCCCTGACTAAGTGGAGAAATGGACTATCTCAGTACCCAAGGATTTGACAATAATTCAAATAAAAATGAAAGTTTCATTGGTAAATATTTTTGATTAAAAAAGGAAAGAACATACAAATTCAAACATTATGGAACCAATAGTAACTGCCGTGCAACATTATTGATTTCATAGGGTCAATAATCCCCAATGAGTACCAAATATGGCAGATCTTGACATGGTCCTCTACATGTTTCACGGTGTATACCACTTCCTCAGGAGGAGTCATTCAGTGTTATCTACAAGATAATAAATCTTAATAATAAGAATCTTATATACCCCTATATACCCTTCCCTATGAAGGATTACCTCTTTTTTGAGGCATACCTTTAAGATTTACTTTACTTCAAGGTAAATGAATTAAAATCCTTTTATGTATATCTGCTAACTAGTATATCTCCAACTGTTATATTAAAAACTGATTAAAGTACAGTTTTCTTCCCAGAGCAATTATATTACTTTATCATGTACAACGCCCAAAAATTTTTATGCGTCATGGTATTTTATCTTTATATTCAAATATTGTATCTTTTATTCTTATTTTTGTATTATTTGCATTACATCAAATACATTTGTGTTATTTGCACTGGATATTGCTTACATTTTATTGGTATGTAATCGGTGTATATATAGGTATGTGTGGATAAGTATAATGTTTTTATTGCTGTTGTAACATTTAATTGTATCAAATGCAATGATAATAAAGAATCTGATCCGATAACCTCTAAGACAAATATTTGCCATCATGACTATATAAATATGTATGTATGTATAAAAACTAGATTTCATACAGAAAGTAATTAAGATGTAAAATGTTAGTGAAGCTTTCCAGTTCAAAGTGACATTCATATATCTAACGCTATCTACGTTTAGTAGCTCACTGTAAGGGCATGACTATTTGTATTCATTGATCCCTAAGAAAACCTAGTCCCAAAGCTTCAGTTGTAAAACACATGTATGATTGTGATGATGAGCAAAAGACAAAGTTGAGCTCCTAGGCTTGTGCTCAATGTGACGGCTCAGTTTTCAATCTTTGAAGTGACCCTTAGGGGAATGACCACCTGGGCTCCATTCACACATCATGTGCAGTGTTGATTTGTTGTACACTAAAACAAGTCACTTGATAGCCCTGTACAACAGAAGTCATTTGACAAAGCTTTCTTAACCCTGCAAAACCAACTGACCTGGGAATACAGTGTTTGTATACTTTATTATTGCTTTGTTGCTATAGAATTAGCTACATGTATTTTTTTTGTGTGTTTATTCTTCAGCCTTACATACTGTTAGAATTTAAGTTTTTCCAATAACCAACAGGTTTCAAAATCTATCAATTTCTTCCAAATATATATGTGGTTAATTTTCTAATGAGTTTAAATCCCTTCATTCAAATAATATATGATAATAACTGATCCAATATCAGAGATCTGTGGAGCTGGTACTTTCTCTTACATATAACTCTTTTACCACTGTAGAAGATTTTGGAAAATTAGACCTCAGGCTATGTCTATACTAGCCTCCATGACAAAATCCAGTGTTTGACAGTGCAGGGTGATGGACCTGGGAACAGTGCAATGCACATTTCTGGTGCATCACAATGTTTATTTTTTTATTTTATTTCATGTAGTACATTGTCACGTGGTGCTTTTTTCGTGCTGTATTTTTTTTACACTGCACAGCACTGCACTTGACACCAGCCTTGCAGTGGAACGGCGTACATAAAAAATAGTTGTTATCCAGTGTTGAAAAACCTAGTTCACTGCAAATAGCATGAAAGAGGTTTTAAAGCCTAACTCCTTGTCTTAGTGAACTTTAAATTGTTCATTTGGACCAAGGTGGTGCAAAAGAATTATTACCTAACTGACAGTTGTCAGTGCAATACTGTATACATTTTAAGTAGTCTAAGGCCAGCCATAGACATCTGAATCTTGGCTGATTTAGCAGGAACCGGTGGAGATTCAAACCATGTATGGGCAGGCTGAATGTACCCAAGTTGATCGATCGACAACCAGACTGCTGGATTTTACAAGCGATTATCGCTAGTGGCTGTTATGGCCACTAACAATAATCATTGTGTTCTCCTGGTGGGGGTGGCTTCCCCCTTCCCCCTTCCGGGAGAACACAATGGCTTGGTGGGAGTGATTTCCCTGTCAACACAGTCTGTGTTGATGGGGGAATCAAGCAAATAATCTATGGTCGACCTTATTTACATACAGTATACATACAGTATACAGTACTGAGCTCTGGCAGGACTTCCTAACCTGCTTCCTGAAAAAAACAAAACAAGGCTGTTGGGCTGTGTACTACTAGTCATTCACAGGAATCGTTGAATTTTCTGAATGAATACAAGGTTTCCTCTGATTGGCTGAAGTGGAGAAGCAAAATGACCTATATTTGCAAAAGTTTAAAAATCATGAACCTGCAGGTTCATTAGTGTCCATTAGTGTCTACATTAGTATCCTAGGAAAAAGACTATCGTTTGTCCCATCAACATATGCCAATCTCTTTTGCACGAAAGTTGGAGATAAAAAATGAAAATAAAAAACAAAAACAAAGCAAAGTCATCATTATTGACCTCCCAAAAAGAGATTGAAAGTCTGAGAATATTGGAATCCCTACAACAAGAAAACTAGATGGGAGATGTTGAAGTGAAGGGCCCTTTTACTGATCTCAAGCTTAAGTGACTTAGGTGTCCGTTTAATAAATTGTGATAAGCTGAGATCAGGATGATCTCTGCTTATCTCAGAGCATTGCAGGTTTAATATACTGAGATGAGAACTGGAGAACTATTTTTCTCTTCTCATCTCAGTACACAGAACGGCTGCATTGACTGCAACAGAAACGGCATGTTTAGTAAACAGAGATGCCACTTTATCTCTGTGCTTCTCTTTCAAGTTCTCCAGCCCAGAGGTGGAGTTAGCAGGAGATCTCTGCCAGAGAATAGCTTCTTCCTTCGCCTGTGGCCAAAAATGAAAGTAAAAACTTTCTTAACTGCAGTGAAAAATACACCAACAGCAGGTTACAATTACATTAACTATACAATTATACACAGAGATTATATATATATATATATATATATATATATATATATATATATATATATATATATATACACACACACACACATATACATACACACACACATATATATATATATATATATATATATTTGTGTGTGTATATATATTTACATCTGTTGTGTGTGTGTGTGTGTGTGCATATATATATATATATATATATATATATATATATATATGGTGCAACGGATCAAAAAACTCACGGAACGGATCGTTCCTGGGATCAGAGTCACGGATTGGATCATTTTTCGGATCAGCAAATAATAATTGGCTGAGCATGGCTGGGTATCGCTGAGTATGGCTGGGTATTACTGAGTATGGCTGGGTATTGGCAAGTATTGGCTGGGTATTACTGAGTATGGCTGGGTATTGGCAAGTATTGGCTGGGTATGGCAGGGTATGGCAGAGTATTGGCAGTGTATGGCAGAGTATTGGCAGGGTATGGCAGATTATTGGCAGGGTATGGTAGAGTATTGGCAGGGTATGGTAGAGTATTGGCAGGGTATGGCAGAGTATTGGCAGGGTATGGCAGTATTGGCAGGGTATGGCAGAGTATTGGCACGTTATTGGCAGGGTATTGGCAGGGTATTGCAGAGTATTGGCACGGTATGGCAGAGTATTGGCACGGTATGGCAGAGTATTGGCACGTTATTGGCAGGGTATTGCAGAGTATGGAGGGATGAGTGTGACTGCAATTGTTACAGAGCAGCGCTGTGGGTACTACAGATCCAGCCCACAGCGCTGCTTTTATCCAATCTCTCCCCTCCACTTTACAGAAGAGAGAGAGGAACCGGCTTTTATTTACAAGTGATCGCTCCATCATTTGACAGAGCGATCAAATTTTAAACGGCTGACCGGGTGCACCAAGATAGCTGCCGCTTCGGAGCTAGGCCTTTCCTAAGGCCGAGACCGCGGATCGCTGCGTGTGCCGATCTGAACAGGGTGACCCATTCGAATCACGGATCAGTGACGATCTGTTGCACCCCTAATATATATATAGTATAGTATAGTAGAGTCCAGTACACGTTAACACAGTATAAGTGTATATGTTAATACGCCTGTGTGAAAAACGCCATATATACTTTACACACACACATATATTATATTATTATTATTATTATGTATTTATTTATTATTATTTTAATTGTTAATTTAATATTTTTATTGTTATGCTTTTTTAAAATTACTTTGAACAATTTAATATATATATTTATTGTTTTTATATGAATGGTGCATATCTGCATGACAAATACGGTACTATCATTTCAGAATACACCATTCACATAAATATGCACATATGTTATGTATTAATTAGAATGTTTTACAGTTATGGGGTGTCTGTTTATTGGGTAGGAGGATTATATCTTTATTATTAACTTAATATGTGCAGTGTATGTGGAGTGCTTCGTATTTCACTTTGGGATTCTGATACTGAAAACTCCCGAGCTATCACGAGATTACAGAAACAGAAGCCGTTCAGGATTCTCAAAGCATTTGTAGATCACTTCTATTCACAGAGGGAGAAGTGATCTACATGGTATATTAAACTGCCACAAGGGTGAGAACAGATATCTCGGAGAAGAGCTGTGAACTCATGAGATGTGAAATATCACAGTTTATTAAACGGACACCTATACACCACCTTTTCCACAGGGGAGTAATATCCAGCTATTCATGAAACTGGCAGAGAATGCTTTAGATTTGGAAGAGAAGAGTTAGGAAAGATCGAAATTTAACACCTGGTGAAATTAAGGCTTTTAAGATGTTGCAACATAAGGGCGGATATGTGGTTCTGTTAGACAAGAACCACCATTTAAGAGTGTGTTTATTGATTTTTGGTAATGAGAATAATTATGCAATACTGGCTGAAGATTTGACCAAAGAATACCTGCATAAATTAAAACACATACTTGATAATGCAATCAATATGGAACTGATCTCAAAAGATGAACATATTTAAATTCTTAATCTCGATCTGCCAACTGCAACATTTTATGCCTTGTTTAAAGTTAATAGAAATCAACAAGATCCACCAGGCCACCCTATTATATCAGTAAATCAGAATTTACCTGAAAGAGAGAGTAAATATGTGGACAGGATACGTCACCCACATGTTTATTCTTTATCCTCATTTATAAAGGATACCCATGCCTTAGTTAAGAAAGTAGCTTACCTTACTATCACGTCAATTATTCTATTTGCTAGTCTAGACGTGAAAGTACTATATCCAGTTCCCGACCGGCGCACGCCAATGTACATCGGCAGAATGGCACGGGCAGGCATATTGGCGTACAGGTTCGTCCATTTCTATATGCCGCCCTGCCATCGCGTGCGCGCCACATTCTGGTCGGGACCCCGGTGAGTCCGGTCGCAGTCCTGCAGACTCGATCGCCGTGGGGATACCTGTGATCATCTCAATTGTTGTAAACAGCATCTCCCCGTTCTACCTAGCAACAAGTGATGCTGATCTCTGCTCCATGTGATTGGAGCAGAGATCAGTGTTCACTAACACAAAGCCCAGCCCCCCACAGTTAGTAACATGCCCCTAGGAACACTTAACCCCTACACTGCCACCCCCTGGTTAACCCCTTCACTGCCAGTGTCATTTACACAGGAATCACTGCATTTGTATAGCACTGATTGCTGTATAAATGACAATGGACCCAAAAATGTGTCAAAAATGTCCGCCATAATGTCGCAGTCACAATAAAAATTGCTGATTACTAGTGAAAAAAAAATATTAATAAAAATGCCATAAAACTATCCCCTATTTTGTAAAGGCTATAACTTTTGCGCAAACCAATCAATAATTGCTTATTGTGTTTTTTTTTTACCAAAAATATGTAGAAGAATACGTATTGGCCTAAACTGAGGGAAAAACTGTTTTTTTATATATTTTTGGGGGATATTTATTATAACAAAAAGTAAAAAATAATGTGTTTTTTTCAAAATTGTCGATCTATTTTTGTTTATAGCACAAAAAATAAAAACTGCAGGGGTGATCAAATACCGCCAAAAGAAAGCTTGATTTGTGGGGAAAAAAAGGACGTCAATTTTGTTTGGGAGCCACGTCGCACGACCCCGCAATTGTCAGTTAAAGCGACGCAGTGCCGAATCACAAAAAGTGGTCTGGTCTTAAGCCAGCAAATTGGTCTGGTCTGAAAGTGGTTAAAGTAACATCAAACACCATCTTAGTATAGCTGTTAGTGCATACTTTCTAAAAACTAAGGGAAGGGAATTTCAGCAGCATCATTATTTTGTCCTTGAACTATTACAATTTATATTCAAACATAATTACTTCCTGTTCAATGGGACCATGTACCCACAGATTGCTGACATCGATGTACGAAATCCAAAAAAGACACCAGATTTCTTAGATCTGAAAATAAGTAAAGGTGGGAATGAACAAATTGAAACAACAATTTATTGTAAAGCAATAGCTGCAAACAATCTTTTGCATTGGTCCAGCCATCACCCCAAGTCCCTGAAACGTGGCATTGCATGGGCAATTTTTACAAGCACAACCTAATTGCTCATAGCAGGAACCTTTTTGGATGAAAGCAAGAAGCTTTTAAAAAGGTTCACGGATAGGTGTTACCCCAAAAGATATCTTTTTAAATCATTTTGTAATGCCAGGGATACATCAAGAGACTTACTACTAATGAATAAAAGGAAACAAGATGATAATAATGTGGTACGACTGATAGGCACCTACTCTCGACAATCTGGCAAAAAAAAATTAAGAGGTATGCTGGTGCATAGTCTAACAAGATAGAGGGGGCAAGCAATTGTTAACATGGGTGCCACAATAACAGTGAAGGAATTCACAAACACAAAAACTGTGAAAAAATAAAGATAAAATATTTTAACAACTGTAGTTCCAGTGGGCTTTTATATGTGACCAGTTGTCCTTGCCCACTACTTTATGTTGGGAAAACAATCAGACAACTAAGATGGCATGCCCTGGAACATATACATGAATACTCTTGCAGAAATATAGACTAGTAGCGAGGCATTTCTGTGATAAATAAATTGGGGTAAGCCCGATGGTCTAAAATTTGTTCTGCAGGACATTAAATTGTGACAGAGGTAGTGCGATTTGGATAGAATGCTGCTGAGAGCTGAAGCTAGATGGATTTTCAGATTGGGATCTAGGGCCCCTTCAGGACATGGTTTTTACATTCCTGCCATTTATACATAAATAAATTGATTATGCTTGCTGCAGTCTGATGCTTCTCTCCGTGTGCATCTGTTTTGGTGATTCTCTAATAAATATATATGTATACTTGAAACAATTAGTAGTTGGCAATAATGTGCAAAGAAAATTGATGGTATCTAAACATGTATGGTACAACTGATACAATCAAATGTAGTTTTCCAATTGACCACAGGGGGTAGCTCTTTTAGTATGATGAAGCTCCTGTCCTAACTGGATTTCTGTTTGCCCTCTAGTGGTGACTATATAAATAAGCCTTCATTGCACATGTTTTGTGTTTGAGCACGTTTTATTTAAAATGACACTTTTATCACTTGTGACAAAGCCCAAGCCCCTTTATGGGTGAAACATGTTGAGTTTTGGGGTTGAGGTGTTCATTTTTTGATGTGCTTTATATTATCAGGGGATGCAGGGTAAAATTGAAAAATAGTTTGGTGTGGGAGGCACTCATTATTATGTCTAGTTTTTGGACATAAGAAAGGGAATGTTTCTCTTCATGGAAAACCTAATTTGAATACTCCCACCAGATTTTCTGTCTCCTGTTTCCACCTGCAGGTTCATGATTTTTAAACTTTTGCCAACATACATTATTTTAGCTGTGAATGAATACAAGTTATATTTTAGGGCTTAGTGGATTCTGTGCATAGAGAGATTGATGTACAGCTTTCACATTGATTTATCAGTTGTGATTCCCACACAGTAGGCTCTTAATTAATTTGGTTCTGAGTAGTCAGGCAAATTTCTTGATTTATAAATCTGAAGTGGAGAGGTGGGCAGAAGATGATCTTCATCTCAGCCAGTCAGAGGAAGCTTTGTATTCATTTATAAAATACAAAAATTCCTATGAATGGCTGAGCAACTCTCAGCCTGACATGATTTTTCCCCCCAATCAGGTGAGAAGTCTCCATCCCACTGCCAGAACACAACGCTGTATGCTCTATGTAGCTGAGGTTGACAGCTGCTGCATCTGTTAGTAAAGGAAATCGTTTGTTTAGATCAGCTGGATTCAAACAAACTATTTAAAGTACACTAAAACATGAAGTTAGGCTTTAGGATCACAGTCTTACTTCTGGTACCAACACTGCATGGATCAGCTGCCCGGATCTCCGCCGCTGCTGCATGCAGACCCCCCAGGAAGCTCTCCCACATACATGGGCCACTTTTTGGAGAAAAACTGAGTCAAGAACTATTCCATTGAAGTCTAAAAAAAAGGAAAGCTTTTCAGCATGTTTGCACAGGACTCCACCAGCAACAAGTAAAATTTACTCTGGCTTTTCCTGCCATCCTCTACCTTAAAACATCCAATGGGGACCATCTCTCCTTCCATGACCCGTCAGAGGCTGAGGTTTACCTGCGCTCACTAGACATGTGCATTCGTTTTCGTCTGAATGCATTTTCGTCCGAATTTCAGGTATTTTAGTTTTCATTTTGACAAACGATAACGAAAGCACAGAATCCGAAAAACGAAAGATCCGACATAAATAAATGCTTTATTTTCCTTCTTGTTGTTACAACAGTTTGATATAGAATAGGAGATTAGACGTGACTCTGACAATAACAATCTGTGTCTATAGAACCTGTGGTCGAATGTGCCTAACTTTACCTCTATTAGTCCAAGATTATATAGAGAAAATATTCGACAGAGGAAAAAGATTTGACAGAGAGAAAAGATTCTACAAGTTACTGTCCTAAAAAGTGTTTGGGGACATGGATCCTGCCCAGGAGACATGTATCAATGCAAAAAAAAGTTTTAAAAACAGCTATTTTTTCTAAAGCAGTGATTTTAATAATGATTAAAGTGAAACAATAAAAGTGTAATATTCCTTTAAATTTCGTACCTGGGGGGTGTCTATAGTATGCCTGTGAAGGGGTGCATGTTTCCCGTGCTTAGAACTGTCCCTGCACAAAGTGTCATTTATGCAGGAAAAAAAGTCCTTTAAGATCACTCGCAGCTATTATGAATTGTCGGCTTCGTAATACAGAGAACACTCATGACTGAAAGTCATTGATAAAGAAATAAAAAAAAATAAAAAAAAGCCCAAATTCAATTACCAGGCCCTTCAGGTCTGGTATGGATATTAAGGAGAACCCTGCGTCAAATTAAAAAAAACAAATTGACGTGGGGTTCCCCCTAAATATCCATACCAGACCTTTTCTCCGAGCACGCAACCTGGCAGGCCGCAGGAAAAGAGGGAGGGACGAGAGAGTGCCCCCCCTCCCTCCTGAACCGTACCAGGCCACATGCCCTCAACATTGGGAGGATGCTTTGGGGGTCTGTGACCCCTCAAAGCACCTTGTCCCCATGTTGATGAGGACAAGTGCCTCATCCCCACAACCCTGGCCGGTGGTTGTGGGAGTCGGCTTATCAGAATCTGGAAGCCCCCTTTAACAAGGGGACCCCCAGATCCTGGTCCCCCCTGTTTGAAATGGTAAGGGGGTACAAAAGTACCCCTACCATTTCACAAAGAAAGTGTAAAGTATTAGTCTTTAAAATTAGCACTTTAGATTTTGAACGTTGGAGTCCCATGGACTTTAATAGGGTTCTAAAGTTCACACGAAGTATGCTATATACTAGCTCTGTTGAATCTTCTTTATACATTCGACAGACACCATAAGCCTTCAAAGACAGATTCGACCATAATTAATGTGGATTTTTGGAGGAATGCAATTTTTGAACGAAAAACTAAATAAATAAATTTTTCGGACGAAAATGAAATTACGAAACAAAATCTCTCTGCTTCAGGGCTTCCTCGATCCCCGCCCTCTAGATCAACGAAGCCTGCAGGAGAACTCCTCGAAGCGCCTCAAATTTTCTGGCTCAAATAACTGTTTTAAAACTTGCTGACTCTTCTCATATGCCGCACAGGTAAATGAATGATTTCCTTTTGATTATACTAGAATAGTGTTCACTGTTAGAACTGTTATTATTTTTAGTGTCCGTGACTAGCCATTAGGCTTTCCTCACATTTAACCTTTCCTCATGGGCCTCCTTAAATGCAGCAATTTCCTTCCTTTTCTAAGGACCCGCATCTGTTAAGATTGATACCCTTAACCAAATGGGTGAACCCAAGCACCATCTACCGGATCAGTCATTGGGAGCTGGTTCACACAGTGATTCCATGTGGAAAAAAGCGAAGTCCCATGATTGTTTTGTAATATGGTTTACGTATGTTATTCTCTTTCGATGTTTTTTCCCATTCTGTACACCTCTACCTGCTACTCTCCTCCATCTGCCAGGATCACAGGCAATAGTCGACCGTCAAAAGGGTCTTGCACTGCTATCGCTCAGCACAATATTCCCCCTCAACCTGGTGAAATCTTTTGCCACTATAAGGCTACTTTCAGACTGAGGTATTGTGGACGTCAGCGGTAAAGCGGCGCTAAATTTAGCGCCGCTTTACTGCCGTTTTAGTGGCAGAGAAAGGGTTAAAACTGACTGCATAGCGCTGCTACAGCTACAGCTGCGCTATGTCAATGGTTTAGTGGTGCTGCCCCATTGTTTTCAATGGGCAGGGGTGCTTTAGGAGCGGTGAATACACCGCTCCTACAGTGCTGCAAAGATGCAGCTTGCAAGACTCTTTTGACCGTCCTGCAAGTGCACCACTCCAGTGTGAAAGCCCTCAGGCTTTCACACTGGAGACACAGGAGAGGCTCTTTAAAGGGGCTACACAGGCACTATTTTTAGTGCTGTAGTGCCTGTAAAGCGCCTCAGTGTGAAAGTAGCCTAACACCAGCCCGAACCCTTTTCTCTGGAAAGTTACCTCATGGACCTCAAGGCTTAGGTCTCCCATTAGTCCAACTTATGTTCGACTCGAACGTCTGATTCATCCCTACTCAAGAGGAACTCAAGACTTTTGCTAGATATTTTTCATATTACAAGGGCCTCCAAACGCTCTAGGACAAACAGGATACCTCTTGAGAACAACCCTTTCCCATTACATTCCCAGGGACCTGAACATGAAAATAAAAATCTGGGGGGGGGGCGTGGCCGGAAGCCGAGGAGGAAGGACGTGCCTGAGTGGAGCTCCGCCAAAGTTTTTTCTGCCCACCGGCCCATCCATCCCGCTGGTGGGTCCTCCGAGCTCCGGACGGAGCTATTATTTCTGGCCGCTCCGCCACCGTACTTGGTCCCGAGGCTGCGAGCGGCGGGACAGGCCGGACGCCGCCGCCATCTTGCGGCCTACACCGCTCTGCGGAGCCTCCGGGCGGCGAATCCCGGGTTCCATCTCGGCCGGGACCACTGGTGTTACTCACCGCTGACCCCTCAAGACATCCCCACCTGCACCGGAGCCCGGCTGGCCGTCATTTGGATGCCTGAGGAGATGCCTAGGTTCCAGCTTGAAAGGTGAGCTCCGGCGGCCATCTTACTACACCCAAGGCCTCCTGCAGTATAACTGCTCACCCCCTCCTGTTGTTGGCTTGCTGCCCCTTCCGACGTAGGCATTAACCCCTGCCTCAAGGGAGCCTGCCTCCCCCTGAGTGACTGCCTGCCCACAACAGCCGCACCCTCATACCCTGCAACTGCCCTCGGCCTGGTCAGCGGCCATCTTGGTTCACCCAACTCCTTCAACTCCCTGAGGCCTACACTTGCTTGCTTTTTGCCCTGGTTTCTGCCCTGGCTTTTGCCTTGACTCTTTATACAACCTAGTGGTGCAGTGTTTCCTGGAATTCCCCCCCCTGATTGTTTGGGACTGCTGCGGCCTGCTCACCCGCTCCACCCCCCCCCCCAGTTGGCTTGTGCTCTCTAACCGGCAACGTACTATCTTGGGGTCTCATCTCGGGTCCCCCCTGTTTGACAGACATGTGATCATTCTACATGGGCCTTAGCCACCTTCCAACGCTCCCGTGCTACCCACAGTCGCTACTTCTATATGGGAAGCACCACATGTAACTGAATATATGCCTAGTCCCAACGCCTCATGGTGAAAAAACGGGCCGAAACACCTTCTTCGGTCTCTGTCCCCGGATTTGCGGCCCTCACAGACTCTAGATCGATTTCTGAGCAGGCCGGCCTCCCCTGCTCCTTCTCCAGGTCCTTTCACATATGCACAAGTGGCCTCCCAAGTGTCGGCACAAGACAACCCAACCTCTTTGTCGCATAGCCACTCAGACACGATGTCCGCCCCTGTCACAGTTGACATACTTGATGATAAACTGCGAGCTCTCCTGCAAGACTTGACAAGCAATGTTTCTAAGGAAATGGGTAAACTGGCCCATGAATTGCGGGGGGAGCTTGCTCAGATTGGAGAACGGACTGATGTCCTGGAAACCAAATTTGATGACCTGTTACAGTATGTACACGTTTTAGAAGAAGACAACGCCGGCCTGAAGCAATCTGTCTCTCAGCTCCAGTCCCAACAGGAAGACCTGGAGAATAGGGAACGTCGCCAAAATCTACGTATTAGAGGCGTCCCTGAGGCCGTCAGTGAGGGAGAGATCAAACCGTACCTACTCAGCCTCTTCAATGTTGTTGCCCCTAAAATCCTGGACATAGACTGGAGATTGGATAGGGCCCACAGATCCCTGGCCCCAAAGCCCCCTGCCGGGGCCAACCCCAGAGACATTATCGTACGCTTCCACTACTACGACAGCAAGGAAGCTTTCACCATGGCCACCCGGAACAAGTCTCGTTTGGGATTTAAAGGGGCCAAGATACAAATTTTCTGTGACTTATCCCCTATCACTCTTGCCAAACGTCGAAGTTTTCGCCCTGTGACTACTCATCTGCAGAATCATCAGTTCCCGTATCGCTGGGGGTTCCCCTTCCGCCTTTCAGCTACTAAAGATGGGACTCAATACTCCATGAGAGATCTTCAGGAAAGTGAAGCTTTCATACGCAACCTGGGTCTACCACCGTTACCAGACGAGGATCCCATGCCGCTTCCGACGACGCCTAGACCCTCCTCCATCCCTGCCTGGATTTGGACCCCTGCGCGCCAGAAATCGCAGAAGTCCTTTTCTACCCCCCAGCGTAACCTACATCCTAGACTCCCTCCTTGATGAAAACATCCATGTGCAGTGTTTGGCTGGCCTCGGCCTTGGCCCCTATCTCACCATGCTTTCTCCTTAACAAGGGGTGTTTGCAACTTTAGTTACGGGTTAAATTTTTTCTACTGCCCCTGTTCTTGGTTGTTGGGACTACAGTATACTGTTCCTATTGCCTGTAACTATTGCTGGAAGGTGGCGCGGTCTCTCCAGATGAGCTGGAACCCCTGATGTGCCTCCTTTTGTTCCGCGGCTACGGCTGTGGACTCCTGGGTGGTTTTTACCCCCCAGGCCTTTTTTCTAATACTAATGTTTTTTTTTTCTATTTTTTGGGCCTCTTTTTTGGCCTTTCTTTCACTTTTTGCTCAATTCTGATGCTCTTTTTTTCACTCTATAGATGCATTGTTGTTATTTTATGCCTTCAATTGCTTTTCATTCCTGGGATACACCACAGGACCCAATATTTTCTTCGTTTGTATGGTTATATCTGTTTACTGTGTGTATATTATGGGTACTTTAAGCTTACACTGTTTTCTACACGATGGCTTTGAGGGTACTCACTTACAACGTTAAGGGCTTGAACTCAATCCATAAGCGTTGGTTAGCTTTGAAGGAGTTCAAATCCTCAAACGCAGATGTGGTCCTAGTCCAGGAGACTCACTTTCGCCCAGGGGGCTCTCTCAAATTTGCAGCCAAACATTTTCCGATCTCTTTTATGGCCTCTGACCCCTCTGGTAAAGCAGGGGTGGCGATACTGATTAAAAAGACCTGTCCACTACGGGTTAAGTCTTCGTTTATTGACCCGCAGGGTAGATACATTCTCCTGGACTGTGACTACCTATCTCGTTCTCTTACTGTCATTAATGTTTATGCTCCCAACTCGGGTCAGATTCATTTCCTTACTGAGGTCTTGGATAACCTGGGCACCTACGCCCAGCCATTCATGATCATTGGCGGGGACTTTAATATGACCATGTCCGCTAGGAAGGATAGACAGACCCTGTTCTCAGACAACCCCTCCTCAAAAACGGAACGTCAATCTACTGCGTTTCGCAAACTCATTAGATCCCATAATTTTTTAGACATCTGGAGGATTAAACACCCTACACACCGGCAATTCTCCTTCTACTCCCCACCACACAAGATGTACTCCAGATTGGACTACATCTTTGTGACGGCGCCTCTTCTAACGTCGGCAGTGGCCTCGGAGTTAAACCCCATAACATGGTCGGATCATGCCTCGGTCCAGCTTGACCTCACCCTCGCCCTCTCTACACCCAGGACCTGCCACTGGAGATTCAATGATTTTCTCCTCCGCGATCCGGTCACTGAAACCCATTTGTCCCAGAGTTTAGCCGAATTTTTTCAACTTAACGAAGGGTCAGTGCGGGACGTGTCCACCCTTTGGGAGGCCCACAAGGCCTTTTTCAGAGGATTGTGTATTTCGGCTGGCTCCCGCCTTAAGCGGGACTCGGCTGCGCAGAGACTGGACATTCTTTCGCAACTGCAAAAAGCTGAGGCTCTGCTTTTGTCCTCCCCATCGGTGCCACGTCTTCGCACAGTGACCTCCCTACGTGAACGGTTAAAATCCTTGGATATGCATAAATGTTCTAAGGCTCTACTTTGGGCAAAACAGAAGTTTTATGAGTTTGCCAACAAGCCTCATAGGATGTTGGTGAACAAGCTAAAGCCCCGTCCATTTCATTCCTACCCTGATCTCCTTCTACAGTCAGACGGCACTCCGACTTACTGCCCCTTGACGATGTCTAAAGTATTTGGTGCTTTCTACAAAAAATTATATAATTGCCTAGCCTCAGATCCCAACCACATGTTTTCTCAAGACAGCTTTGATGATTTTTGCGCTTCCTTGAAACTGCCAGTGTTGTCCTCCTCACAAGTAGCTACCCTTAATGCACCCGTCACGCCAGAAGAATTGGCTGCGGTTGTAAAAGACCTCCCGTCCCATAAATCCCCGGGTCCCGACGGGCTTCCCTATATTTATTATAAAACTTTTCTTCCGACACTAAGCCCTCATTTGCTTAGTCTCTTTACCTCCCTACAGAAGGGCATTGTACCTCATTCTCAGTTCCTCCATGCACACATCACAGTTATCCCGAAACCGGGTAAATCCCCTACCCTACCGGATAATTACAGACCCATAGCCTTACTTAACTCCGATTATAAAATTTTCACCAAAATTTTGGCTAATAGACTTTCCTCAATGATTCCCGCCCTGGTCCACAACGACCAGGTGGGATTTGTCCTGGGTAGACGGGCTGGGGACAACACTAGACGTACCATCGACCTCATAGACTTGCTCGATAAAACATCTTGCCCTGCCGTCGTTTTGAGTTTAGACGCACAAAAAGCCTTTGACAGGCTGGGATGGCCTTACATGTTTGCTACGCTCCAGCGTTTTGGCTTTTCTGGTTCTTTCCTGTCAGCCCTGCAGGCCTTATACTCACTTCCCACGTCCCAAGTCCAACTGGCATCTTATAGATCCCCGCTCTTTACCCACAGTAATGGTACCAGACAGGGATGTCCTCTTTCCCCCCTGTTGTTTATATTGTGCCTGGAACCTTTAGCTGCAGCTATACGGGAGGACTCGGACATAAGCGGAATCTCCCTCAGATTGAAAGTTGTCTCTTTTTGCAGACGATATACTCCTCACCCTGACGAAACCTCACATCTCCCTTCCCAAACTCCACACTCTCTTAGATACATTCAGCAGACTCTCGGGTTATAGGGTTAATACAACTAAAACTGAAGTGCTCCCCATTCATATCCCACCCCCGCTTCTAGCTTCTTTGAAACACGAATACCCCTATCATTGGTACCCCGTCTCCCTCAAATACCTTGGCATTAACTTGACCGCCGCGTACAGCTCCCTCTATGAAGCTAACTTTATATCTCTAATTGCGGAAACGCATAGCCTGCTTAGAGGTTGGACGGCGTGCCCCCTATCTCTCCTGGGCAGGATTAATGTATTAAAAATGGCCATACTCCCTAAGTTTTTATATCTTTTTGAAACATTACCAGTTGCTATCCCCATGCCTCAGCTTAGGAACATTCAGCGGGCTTTTGCTAAATTTATATGGGGGAATAAATTGCATAGGATAGCCCAAACAGTGGTTTTTGCTCCACGGTCCCATGGAGGGTTGGGGGCCCCCGATATAGTGAAGTATTATTATGCAACGCATCTTCTGGCGGCTATCTCCTGGTCGTCGTATTTTGCTACCAGTAGATGGTCAGAGCTGGAAATGAGTGTTGTCAATCCTGTTCATCCTTGCTCCATGCTGTGGTCAGATCTGACCTCCTCTGTGGCTCAGCTTAGGCGTATAAGCCTTGGGCCGATGCTTTTTACTCTGTCCATATGGAAAAAGTGTCACAAGAGGTTCTCTCTCTCTTCTCCATGCTCACCCCTGTTGAATGTCATTTTCAATCCAGATATGCCTGACAGTCTCTCTGTGAAGAATATGTTTTCTTGGTACAGGTCAGGCATCTTCCAACTCCGCCACCTGGTGCACCCGATATCTCGCAAATTCCTATCCTTTCCAGAGCTTCAGGATAAATATGACATCCCGGATCGGCTCCTCTTTTCATACCTTCAATTTAAACATTATTTCCACTCCAGATCCCCTGACCTGACTTTGGCCAACCCTTGGGCCTTTGAAACTTTGTGCTCCCAAGGTCCTTGTCAGAAAGGACTTATATCCTATATCTACAGCATCCTTCACAATTCAATCACACCCACCACGGAAGCGCATCTCTATATGGGGAGATGGGCCGCAATTTTACCGACCCCCTTAAGTATTTCTCAATGGCAGGACATCTGGACTTTCACTTCTAAAGTCTCTAGATGTGTGGAGCAGAGAGAGACGGCTTATAAGATACTAATGTTTTGGTACAAAACCCCTGAAATGTTACATAAATACGATCGCACCGTATCTAAGCTGTGTTGGAGGTGCCTACGAAATGAAGGCACCCATTACCATATTTTCTGGAGCTGCCCTTTGATTATACCTTTTTGGTCTATGGTCCATTCCCTACTCCAATCTGTATTGGAAATAGATGTTCCGTTAGACCCTAGACATTATTTGCTAGGCCTACCTATTTCGGCGCTATCTAAACACGCCAAGAAACTGACAGCTTATATCCTCCTAGCTGCTAAGAGAGTGATTCCTGCCCTCTGGTTGTCCCCTTCCCCCCCGACCCACTCACAGCTAATTTCCGCCATTGCATACATACGTAGGATGGAACATATGACTGCACTGGTACAAGATTCCCTACCCAAGTTTTCTAAAGTATGGGACAGGTGGGACAACTCCGTGTTTAACCCTGAGACAACACCCTGATTAGTGGCTACTTACTTTCGGGAATGTTTTTCTCGGGTTTAATCTCAGGATTCTTACTCTACGTCCCCTTCCACAAATACAACTCTTGGTTTATTTATGTATCTTTATCGGCGGATCCGTGGTGTATCCTTTTCTCCTTACCTCTCAACGTGATGTATTAAGATGTTAACACTTTGTACCCCGCCTGCGGCGGTTTTTCCTGTTACAATTGCATTGTCAATCTTGATTGTCTGTATTGGAAGTACAATTTTATCTGCTATACAAAAATCTTTTTTCAATAAATATACATTTAAAAAAAAAAAGAAAATAAAAATCTACTCCTCTATTGTGCCAGAAATTTGGATGACATTTTTCTCTTGACTATAAGCACAGGCCTAAATGAAGCAGGTGTACGCTCCCCCCTCCTTATAGTTTGGCAAAGTGGATCCATCCAGTTACCAGTCAAAAATGTACAAACCAGATGACATGTGGTGATGTCCTGTTGATTTTATCATATCCTGTACTGCTGCTTCTTTCAATAAATTTGATTAAAAAAAAAAAAGATCATAGCCTTTACACGCTGCAAGATGGAAATAACAACAAGGGAACAACAAGGGAAGTTTTTTTTCTTATTTTCCATAAAAAAAAATCCAAATAACCAATACTTCTTCATACTACATGTCTTTGGTAAACATTTCCCAAATCAGTGTAAATTATTTGGTCTGTGTGAAAGTCTGCAATCTGTGGTATGTTTATTTGAATATTGCTCAATCATGATGTACTGACATTTTTTAAGACCCTAAAATGCAAGGACAGTACAAATATCCCCCAAATGACCCATTTTGGTAAAGTAGTCAGTCCAACGTATTTAGTAAAAGGCATAGTGAGATATTTGAAGTTGTAATTTTTTGTCAGTTCTTTTTTAAAATGAAGAGATTAAAAATGTTTTTTTTACTAAACTGACATGATATGTACTTTATAAGGCTCACAACATGTGGACAGGTATGCAGCAAACTGTGCTATGACTCCAAATTTCTGGCTTATTTCTATCCTTTTTTTTTATTTTTCCTTTTTAGTTTTCACTCTATCAGTTTATTATTTCCTTTTTACTATTTTCTCTTTGTTAAATTCTCATGAGTTTTAACTTTTTACTCATCAAGGTTATTTCATGTTGAACGGCCTTCACTCTTCTTTAATTTGCCTACACGGCGTATTGCTCAATTGTTGATGTAATTTATGCACCGAATTGTAACTAGCTGCAACAAATTTATTGCTTTAAATTCATCGTTATAAATTTATCGTTTAAATTTTATGAAGCAGCACATTATCGGTGGAGGCACGTGCATTACTCATCAGGGTTCATTTTGATTAAGGGCTTGTGTATCGGGGTCGTGGGGGACTGCTGGTGCCGCCTGGACTTGGGAGCCGGTGCTTGCAGATTCAAGGGGGGTGGGGGGTCTTCCCTCTCTAGGCACAGTGAGTACCCACTAGGGGTGCCGGAGGGAGGGCCTCCCCCTCATAATGGGGAATCAGCTGGGCGCCCTGGCGGCTCACGCGGCTCCGAGATCACCGACCTGGTTGAGTGATGTTGTGTGATACTATTCTTCCTGCATATCTCCTCATGTTTTCTACACAATGTCTTTTGTACTCACTATTTCTTGTTGTAACCCGACCTGTTGTATCTCAATATGTGTAGGTGTATACATGTTTTCTTGTTTAAACTCAATAAAAAACTATTGCAATGAAAATGTTTTTTTTTCACAAAGTTGCTATTTTAACAAGTTATTTCTCACACACAGCATAGGCATTCTTAGAATTATGCCCCAAAACATATTCTGCTATGCCTTCAAAGTATGGGGACACCACATGTGTGAGGCTTTTTCACAGCCTAGACGCATAGGGGGGCCTACCTTTGGGTTTTCAAGGGGCATAAGTTACACACCTAATTTCCTGACTACCTGACACATTTTTGGTTGCCCTGGAGCAATATGACTGGTTTGGCAATGATCATGGGCACTTTAACTGGTGTGGTGGTGACCAGTGGAAACACACACAATAATTCGTTTAGCAGTGATCAGGGACACTGTAACTGGTGTGATGGTGATTGCAAGTGCAGTTAGCTCTGACCCATTAGGATCCAGTGAGGTTCAAGCAGTAATAGATAATTTATACTTTGCAGAGCAAATGTTAAAATGATCATCCGGTCATGTGCATTTTCGTTTCATTTCCCTTGCACATGATTGAGTAAAAAAATCCATATAGATCTAATATATGAATTTGTCTACATAAACATTCACTATTTTTTTTAAATAATTATGTCCACTTACTGCAGTGAAAAAAACTAAACAATAGCAAATATAACTGTAAAAAAAAAAAGAGAAAAAAGTTCTAATTTACAATGCCTCTTTTGCTATTAGGTGATAAAAAAATAATTAATTACAGTGCAACTATTACAGTAAACAGTAGGTATTACCAACATATTGTTCCATACATCTAAAATAAATACACCAATATACCTAACTCATGGGCAAAAGATTTATTGATATAGAAAGTGTATACTCAAACATTTGCACTATGGTTATAAATGGATTTGCTGACTCTTCTGGTCTATTGTACAAGAGAATAGTTAAATGCTGAAGACAATACAAAGGGGGCTATAAAGTTGTGTCTCTACCATTATAATCTTTGCTGATGAAACTCTACTATTTTATCCCTGAAACCGTTATCTTGAAAGTGAAGAGTTGGCTTTGTCCATATCAGAAAAACCCACAAGGACACGATAAGAGGGAGACATGATAATACCTTGGCTTTATGAATCAAACTTCATGGAATAATAATATAATGTTTTTGCAGGGTATAGCTGCGAAATGGAAATGTGAGAGCACAAATAAGACTGATGACCTAATCAGTCACCCTTTACCTACGTTCTCTAGAAGTACAGACTTTCATGTGCGCAAGATAATGTAGTAGCTAACATTTGCCATTTAAGAATGTAAAACTGAATCTATGGCTGCTAATGGACTTTTCAGTCTCTAAAAATGATATAATGTGAAGAATAAAATAATGCTATTATTAGTCTAAATCTCTGTGTTTTCATAACCTTTTTGGATCTGGAAAATACATACAGTACATATTTCTTAACAATCAGAATTCACTCAATGAATTATGATTTGTTGCTGCGGGTTATTGCACATAACAGCACACTTTACTAAAAAAGAATGTCAAAGGAGTAAATTCACTAATATTTACTGCATATCTTCATATCATATTACTCATTTGCATGAATTATCGCATGCAGTAAATAAAGTCCAATTCATAAAAAAAAACAATTATGCAGTATTTACCGTGGGGGGAGGGGGGATGCGTCAGTAAATATTGCTTTAAAAACTCTTAAGTCTAATTCACAAACGGACCACAGGGTAAAAAAAAGCATATGATATTTACCGCCAAAGTTTTGCTGGTAGTATTACATGCAGTGTTTGTCAAAAGACAGCGTGGTGGTTGAGAGGGACCCCCACCTTATTTTTTTACAAAGATTTGATTGCTAAGGAGAGGGCTCGGGAAACGTCTGCCATGTCCTTAACAACATATGACTCTGACGCTGAAAGCTGAATGTAAAACATTTTTTACAATTAAAAGTGATAAAAAAAACAGTGTGGGCCCCTCTCCCAATGCATACAAGGCCCTTTGGGTCTAGTATGGATTTTAAGGGAAACCTTACACCAAAATGTAAAAAAAGATGGTGTGGGCCCCACCCCAAAATCCACATCAGACCCTTATCCAAGCATGCAGCCCAGCAGGTCAGAAAGGGGGGACAAGCGGGCACCCCCCTCTCCTGAACCATACCAGGCCACATGCCCTCAACATGGAGGGGTGGGTGATTTGGGGTGGGGGGCATAGTACCACTAATGTTTCACCAAAACTGTGTCACGAAGTAATAAAAACACAGTTTTTGACAATTCCTTTAAAAAAAAAAACAGTGTCCCGATGTAAATCCATCATCAATCACATCACCAGCCCTACCTGAAAAAAAAAAAAAAAAAAAACGATCACATTGTCGATGAAGGCTGGCCACCTACTGCAAGCACTGCCATTTGAAATTTCTAATAAAGGTAAGGGGCCGGGTCATCTGGCTAAATCATCTGGTGGTCCCGCCTCCTTGTGATGTCACAGACCAGTTCATGCTGGGTCGGTGATGTCTCTTGAGACAAGGGGCGGGAACACCAGGTAATGTAAGTCAGATGGGCCCACCCCTTACCTATATAAGAAATGTCAAATGGTGGAGCCTGCAGTAGGTGGCCAGGCTTCGTCGACAGCGGGAGCGACTTTGCTTTTTTTTTCTTTTCGTTTTCTTTTTCAGGTGTGGCAATGGATTTACTTCGGGGACACTTTTTTTTTTAATACAGGAATTGCCAAAAACTGTTTGTGTTTTTATTATTTTGTGCCCCCCTTCACATGGGGGGGGGGGGGCTGGGATTTGGGTATGCCCCCTTCTTAAAGGGTGCTTCCAGATTCTGATAATCCCCCTTGCCACAGACCCTCATAACCACTGGCCACTGGTTGTGGGGATAAGGCCCTACAACCAGGGGACAAGATGCTTTGGGGTGGAGGGGGCGGAGTATGGACTGGGAGGGGGATCCCAAGCCTTTTTTTTTCAGTGTCTGCTTTTTTTATATATATTCAGCTGTCAGTGAGGAACCTACTGACAACTGACGAGTCCTCCGTTGTTAAGGACGCGGCGACAGGCTCCTTAGCAACCAGCTCAATACGGTAAATTACTGCATTAATTAATGCAGTAATTACTGCTAAATTGAACAAATACTGCAGTCTATATTTAAAGCAACATTTTTAATGAATTGAACACTTGCACAATTGTTACCGCATGCTCTATTTTACTGCATTGTATGAGCCATTATTTAAAGAGGGATTCCACCAAAAAAAAAAATATTAAAAGTCAGCAGCTATAAATACTACAGCTGCTGACTTTTAATAAATGGACACTCACCTGTCCCGGGTTCCAGCGATGCCGGCAGCCGAGGCCGATCGATCGCTCGGCTCTCGGCTGCTGCAGTCACCATTCTAGGTGAGGGAATCAGGAAGTGAAGCGAATCGGCTTCACTTCCCGGTTCCCTACTGCGCATGCGCGAGCCGCGCCGCGCAATAGGAAATCTCCGCGCTGTCACTGGGACCCGTGTGTGTCCCAGCAGACAGCGCGGCAGGGCAGGAAATGGCGCGGAGATTCACACGGGAGTCTATGCCCGGAAGTGGGTGAAAATACCTGTCTTTGACAGGTATCTCCACCCCCCTCCCCCCTGAAAGGTGTCAATTGTGACACCAGAGGGGGGGAGGGATCCGATCAGCGGAGGTTCCACTTTAGGGTGGAATCCCACTTTAATTCTAAGTGAATTGGCCGCAAACTAAAATGATAAACGATACAACATGCTGGCTAATGTCTATAACTTCAAATATAAAAACCATCTTAAGGTCCTTACACAGGTTTTATAACAAATAAACATAGGTGGAAAATCAAGATACGATAATTACAAATAAACAAATTGGTTGCATTTAAAAAACATAAAAACAGTGCAAAGTGTGCTTTATAGTAAAAAAATGTTGTACAAAAAATGTTAGCAGTATTTTAAGAAGCAGAAACTGTGTGATGACCCTTGCAAACTGATGTTTACATATATCAGGAATCAATAATATAATCAGCATGAAGTAATGTCAGCTGATCTGTGCAATAAAACATGTAGTGAACTGAGACATCAGTAAAAATTAGCAACTAACGCATGATGAAGAATATACTGCATATGTTATGCATTATTAAATTGCCCATAATACCAATGCTTTGTATCATTGTCATGTCTTGATGCCATTTATCACTGAAGGAGTAGCAAAAATCCTAAAATCTCCTTTGGAGCAAGAAACTGAGTTATAATACTAAATAAAATGTTTTAGATTGACATAAGTCAATTGTAAATCTAAAAGGAAGATATGGGTCAAACGACGTCTATCGTTTTATAGCATATAAGGCAATAGCAGACGACTTGTTCTTACAGCAGAGAAGTCATGTTTAGTACATTTTAAATCATAAGTGAGATAACACTTTGTGAAGTATCTGTAACGATATATCCATGCGTGAAGGTGGACTTTGCTGCAGAGCCTGTTCAAATGTTTTATGTCTGTGTATCCAAGTGAACAGGAAAAGCAAAACTTATTTTCTAATTTTGTTCTACAGGCTTTCAACATGTTGAAAAATTGTGCTTTCCAGGGCTTTATTTAGACATCATGTAGTTCAAGGTACACCTACATCAACAGTGGCCAATGTAGTAAATATAGGGGGCCTCAACTGTGTGCCCTGAAATCTCCAGAGGGCCACACAAAAATCTTTGCGTTGCAATTATATGCAATAAAATGCTTGTTTTATCGTTACCTCAGTGCACAGTAACGCTGTGGTTTTTATTCTAAATGCCACCCCAGCTCACAGTACTAGATAATGCATTCTCTTTACAGCACACCACAATACACAAACAATATTGCGTTAAAAAATATATTGTTTGTGATTTTTAGCATGATTATGTGCACTTTTAAATTGTTCATTTCAATTAGGCTTTCAATTAGATACGTTTTCAAAATTAATTGGCTAGCTTGTATTGCACATTAAAGTGCATTAACATGCATGAGGTAACACACCGCAAAGATGTGAATGAGTCCTGCACAGTGCGGTTTTGAATTTGCAACCATAAATTGAACTCACATTTCTTGTAAATGTAGTTCCGGCTCCTGATGAGCACGTGCTATATGGTTTTTGAAAATAAATATTCCTAAAACCACAGTTGGGTTTTAGGGCTAATTTTGCCAATTTATGGTTTCAGTGCCAGTCTAGCTGGATTGCGCTGAGTTCTCCTTGGCTGCAGGTGTCGCTGTCACTGTCAGCAAGTGGTAGAACGCAGTCTAGTTGGGTGTATTGAGTACCATCATTGTCTCGGAACCAGCCTAGTGGGAGTGTTTTCCTGCTGTGCATTCTGGGAGGTGGTATTTAAGGTACTGCGATCACGTGCTTTGGGGGTTCCGGTTCAGAAGAGATTTTCTATCTGTTTGGTTTTGGTCCTCCTGACCAGCACCCCATGGCCCTCCTGGCATGGGGTGCAGATTCATGCAATTCCGAGCCTCAGGGCTGGATAGCTTGAGGCGAAGCAACTGCAGGGACAGGCCTGAATCGATATGAGGCCATAATGATTCATAGGTGGTCCGGTGCCGTCTCATCTAGGGAGAGGCCCAGCAACTGGAGAAGCATCCAGGGGAGGACTCTTCAGGAGAAGGCCATGCGTAAGGCTGGCTTCTCAGAAGGAGCCTGAAGGCTCAGTTGAAGGACACTTTGTGGATCTATATTCATATGTTACAACCAAGTGTGTGGCAGAGACATTTATATCTCAAGTGTTCTACATCCATGTTTGTGGCACAGACTTTGCTTTACTTAACACCCTGCCGGCTGCCAGGCCTAGAGAGAGGAGGTCTATCCGTAGGTTGTGAGAATCCAGCTGTGAAACTTTTTTTCTCTGGATTTTGCAGTTCCAAAAAGTACCTGAGCTTCCTTTCTAACTCTCTACCTTTTATTAAGAGACTGTGTTATCTTCTAAAATAACTAACGCAAAAGAGGATCCAGTGTCAGTTTCTGCAATTCTTTGGGCCATCTACCACGGGAACCCCTAGACGGAGGCGAGGTCAAGAAGGTAACAGTAAGCCCAACAAAACCAGCAGCTCCTTCGGGGGTCAGTGCTACATAAATAAATTCACTTCATTGCTATCCTTTTTTCATTCAGCTTTCTTTTTAAAGGGATTGTAAAGGTACCTATATTTGTATATATATCTGATCTATATGCTGCATAGATCGATAATCTACATATTTTTACATCCAGTTTATTTTAAACCTGTTTTCTCGGTGGCTATTTTCGGCACTTCCTCCTTTGCACTCTCCTTCGATTCCCATAGCTTCCGGTTGTTGGAGCACGCTCCCTGACGTTACATCATAAGCTAATAGAAACTACAATTCCCTTTATGCTTAGTGGCATTGCGCATGCGCAGTGCTGCTTTTCAGATGACTGCATGCACAAGAACGAACCTTGCTCACAAACTGTATAACAGCCTTCAGTGCAGACACCTCCCAGCATCCACGCCCATTCCCGCCTCCCCAGAAAGCCCATATTATGAAAAAAAAAAAAATCTAACTGACAGCAAATAGAAAAAGAGCAGAAGTTTAGAATGTGCAAGGATGAATGAATGATTAGAGGCGTATTTCTAAAAGACTGGTCAGACAGCCTAGAGTTCTTAGCAGTTCTGGATACAACAGAGGGGCCAAAGCGAAATTGCAGACATTATTGGATCACCTGTGATTGGTAATATTTTCTTTTAATTAATCATTTGTTAAGAAATAATTTGATATTTTAATAGGGAATGTTACAAGTGTTTGTCTAGTGTCTTCTAGATGTGCTGTTCATTTTACATGATTTGTTAGTGAATTCAATTTTTTATAATTTTTGTTTTGATTGAAGGGCTTGATGTTGGATCTTTTTTACAATTGAAAATTTAAAACTTAAGCACGATGTCTCAACACTCTACATATATTCCTGGAAATGGTAACGTGAACAATTTTTTTATGTTATGTTCTAATATTATTACTTGGACTGGTACAGATTAGTTATATTTCTTTAATTATTTAACTAACTTATTGTTATAGATTAACATATATTTATATAATAAACATATAAACAATAGATGGACAATTTGGCACTAAAATTCAGTAACAAAGATACATCAAAGCGGCGTTCCAGTCAATTAGCATAAAAATGGACAGGCTGGTATACAGTCATTACCATATACAACACAATGGTTATAACAGATAGACTAATAACATATAATAAGATAACAGTCTCTAGTGGACACAGGTGATGTTTTGCAGCTGAACAATGATGAGTGCACCTTTCACCAAAAATCCTTCCTCTGCGTGCGCCACACTCCCCTCAAGGGGTTTAAACTCAGCAAAACCAAAAGATTATCAGGCCTATCAGCAAAACCACCAGTGCCACTGGTGGTTTTGCTTCACAGAGGCTGGGACCTTGCTTCTCTTCCTGTTTTTATAAAGACACCCAGATCGATCAATCTGCAGGACATGTATAGAGGCCTGATAACCTTTTGGTTTTGGTGAGTTTAAACCCCTTGGGGGGAGTGTTGAGCATGCGGTGGAAGAATTTTTGGTGAAAGGTGCACTCAAATTGTCTGCACCCCATGCTCTTTACTCTTTCTATATGGAAGAAATGTGCCCAGCGTTTCTCCCTTGCCTCTTCCTGTTCACCTCTATTAAACATATTGTTTAACCCTGACATTCCAGACAGCCTGTCTTACTCGCGCATGCTCCCTTGGACACGTGCGGGTATCTTCCAACTTCGTCATTTGGTACACCCACTTACACATTCGCTCCTGTCCTTCGCTAATATCCAACGTAAATTTCAGGTCCCCAAAGGTCTATTTTACTCCTATCTTCAAATCAGACACTACTTTAGCTCCAAAAACCCCACCCTTACCCTGAACAATCCTACCCCTTTTGAACTTCTTTGTTCCCAAGGTCCATACCAAACGCGACTCATCTCCGAGATTTACAAATACCTACAGGCCTCCCCCTCTCTTTCTGGCCCAGGTCACCTCTATATGCACAAATAGTCTCGGCTTCTTGGCCAGACCATTACCGCCCCCCAATGGCTGAAAATTTGGGAGACAGCCTCTAAATCGTCTCGATGTGTAGAACAAAAAGAGACAATCTATAAAATTCTAATGTTTTGGTACAGGACCCCGAAGATCCTACATAAATACAATCCCGGGGTTTCCCCACTCTGCTGGAGATGTTGGAAGGCTACTGGATCTCTTTTTCACATTTTCTGGGAATGCTCGGTCATCCAACCTTTTTGGTCCGCTGTCCATGCATATTTGCAAGACCTTTTCGACATTACCCTCCCTCTAACCCCAATCCACTTTCTTTTAGGCTTACCCTTTCCTGACCTGCCTGCAAACGTCCAGAAACTTTTAGGTTTTATTCTACTGGCAGCGAAACGGGCCATACCAGTCAGATGGTTATCGCAGTCTCCGCCAACGCTCCCACAGGTATTACAAACTCTGGAACAGATCCGTAGAATGGAGCACCTTACCGCTGTTATTCACGACACACTACCTAGGTTCTTCTGAGTTTGGGACTTATGGGACCATTCCCAGCTTAATCCAGGACTCCCTACAGCCCCCCCCTTACATTGCTGACCCTCTTGAGCGGAGGTAGGAGGGGGCAGTCCCATTACCCCCCTACCTATAGACCGTTCAAGATTACTTGATGTTTTCCCTTACCCTCCCGCCTGTATAGGTCTCTCCCCGAGGCTGCCTCAGTCTGGTATAGGCTCCTCCGGGAAATGAGCGTACCCCAGATCCGGTGGTTGGCTATGCTTCCTTTGCAGACATGTAGGTATCTGGCCTACCCACCCATTGGATCCTTTCCTACCCCCCTCCTCCTGACACTTCCCCCCCGCCCCCCCCTGTTATTGGATGAATTACTGCTTTAATTGTGCCTGTGACTAGATATTGCCTGACCATCACATTTTTTTTTGTGTTTATTTTCTTTTTCTTGCTCTTTGGCCTTTTGTCTGTAACATTGTTGACACTGACAATTATTTGTTGTTGTACTTCCCTTTGTATATTCTCTCTGAAATTTTTTTTCAATAAAAATACAATTGAAAAAAAAAAAAGAAAGCTGCAAAACATCACCTGTATCCACTAGAGACTGTTATCTTATTATACGTTATTAGTCTATCTGTTATAACCATTGTGTTGTATATGGTAATGACCATATACCAGCCTGTCAGTTTTTATGCTGATTGACTGGAGAGCCACTTTGATGTATATTTGTTACTGAATTTTAGTGGCAAATTGTCCATCTATTGTTTATATGTCTGATACATTTTTTAAGTGGCTGCTGATTGAAATATATCCATAACTATATATATATATTTTTTTAACCACTTGCATTGAGGAATGTGTTATTCCATAGCGCTGCAATAAGAAGAGTGGGGTAAGGTGAGGTTTTTTCTTCCTTTGTTTAACATATATAATAAACATGCTTAGCGTTTATAGAACTGCATCATCTACATGATACGCTATTGAAATCATGTTGATAATATTTTTTTTTATTTGTTCAGTAAATACAAATATTAGATATAAGTATTATATTTATAAACAAAATATATGTCATAATTAATCTTGAAATAAATGTATTATATTATCTGAATATTTTTAAACATCATTTAATTTATTAAAAAAAAATCAATTAAAAATATTGTACTAGTATAGATGTTGTTTCAATAAGTTAATGCATTTATATAGTTGATTATTATTAATAATTAAACATTAAATATAATTTTCAGGAATCACCAACAATATATGACATTCAATTATTGCTACATTATGGAATTTCCATTACATCAAGCTCAGAGGTTTGTTTTATATTTAATGTTATAATATAATATTGGATTTTTCACTAACAATTTTTATTATGCAATTAAAATTTTGATTTGAAAATAATAATAATAATATTTAATGGAGACTGCAATATAGATGCATCCGTGTACTTAAAGCACGTGACCATGCAGTATAGAAATTTGCACAAGCATATCTAATTTAATTTTGTCTCACTTTGGCTGTATGCAGGAATATCTCAATATCAAACAAGATACATGAGAGATGTAAAGTTATCTGCAACCAATCTTTTTTTTAAAATAATAAATAATAATAATAAAATAATAACATGTAATTGAAAAGGGGACTAGGGTAAGTATTCTGGGCAATAGGTCAGCTGAGAGCTGCTGTGGACATCAATTTTTTTTTACCTTTGTGCATAGAATGGACAATACAAACAAACCTTCAACCTTTTAAACACACTTTCAGTATTCTATTTTTATCACTAATAATGATTAGCAGACTATAAAGACTGTCTTCAAGGCAACAATAACTTAATAATAGCAGAGTTATGTTTTGTCTGAATACCACAAAAAAAAGTTTGTTATAAAATATTTAATATGAATATACATGTTTAATTAATTTCTTAAAAAGTTTATTAGATGTTTCAATATTAGTTGTCTTTTTTTGGAAGGACACCATTGAAAGTGTTCATTGCGAAGTTTCTGACGAAGAAGAGTGTTATTCATCACCTGCTCATAGTGAAGTCGATGAGGTAAAAAATTTGATAGATTTAATATTTAATCAAAGTTTTTGTGGTTCTAAAATCTCACTGTTTTTATGAAGGCATAATGTATTCTCTATGAAGCAGTCACCCCAATTACCTAATAATTCTTATAATTCATTATACTCATTAAGCGGTGTGCAGGTGAGGATCTATTCTCTAGGCACTCTCAGACCTCACTTGCCAAGCCACCAGCCTTAAAGTGGAAGTAAACCCTGATGGGTTTTACTTCCTCTTTATTTCCCTGCAAAGGTAAAGCATAATGGGCTACTATGCATTGCATAGTAGCCCATTATGTGTCACTTACCTGAAACCGAAGCCTGTGATATCACCACGGTCCCCACTAACAGTGAGCGTCCATCTTCATCCTTCTTCTTTCTGGGGCCGCGAACTCCGGTTCTGTGACTGGCCGGAGTCACGTGATGTCAGTTGATGGCACAATCTGCCCTTTCTAAAGTGTGCATGCGCCGTAGACATTGGCGCATGCACCATAGACATCGGCACACAGCTTTATAGTAAGTATCTCCTAAACCGTGGAGGTTTAGGAGATATTTCCAGCACCTACAGGTAAACCCTAATATACAGTGGTGTGAAAAAGTGTTTGCCCCCTTCCTCATTTCCTGTTCCTTTGCATGTTTGTCACACTTAAGTGTTTCGGAACATCAAACCAATTTAAACAATAGTCAAGGACAACACAAGTAAACACAAAATGCAATTTGTAAATGAAGGTGTTTATTATTAAAGGTGAAAAAAAATCCAAACCATCATGGCCCTGTGTGAAAAAGTGATTGCCCCCTAAACCTAATAACTGGTTGGGCCACCCTTAGCAGCAACAACTGCAACCAAGCGTTTGCGATAACGTGCAATGAGGCTTTTACAGCGTCCTGGAGGAATTTTGGCCCACTCATCTTTGCAGAATTTTCCTAATTCAGTCACATTAGAGGGTTTTCGAGCATGAACGGCCTTTTTAAGGTCATACCACAACATCTCAATAGGATTCAGGTCAGGACTTTGGCTAGGCCACTCCAAAGTCTTCATTTTGTTTTTCTTCAGCCATTCGGTGGTGGACTTGCTGGTGTGTTTAGGATCATTGTCCTGCTGCAGAACCCAAGTTCGTTTCAGCTGGAGTACACGAACAGATGGTCGGACATTCTCCTTCAGGATCTCTTGGTAGACAGCAGAATTCATAGTTCCTTTTATCACGGCAAGTCTTCCAGGTCCTGAAGCAGCAAAACAGCCCCAGACCATCACACTACCACCACCATATTTTACTGTTGGTATAATGTTCTTTTTATGAAATGCAGTGTTCCTTCTACGCCAGATATACTTGGACACACACCTTCCAAAGAGTTCCACTTTTGTCTCATCGGTCCACAGAATGTTGTCCCAAAAGTCTTGGGGATCATCAAGATGTGTTGTGGAGAAATTGAGACAAGCTTTGATGTTCTTTTTGCTCAGCAGTGGTTTTCTCCTTGGAACTCTGCCATGCAGGCCATTTTTGCCCAGTCTTTTCCTGATGGTGGAGGCATGAACGCTGACCTTAACTGAGGCAAGTGAGGCCTGCAGTTCCTTGGACGTTGTTGTGGGGTCTTTTGTGACCTCTTGGATGAGTCGTCGCTGCGCTCTTGGGGTAATTTTGGGCGGCCGGCCACTCCTGGGAAGGTTCACCACTGTTCCATGTCTTCGCCATTTGTGGATAATGGCTCTCACTGTGGTTCGCTGGATTCCCAAAGCTTTGGAAATGGCTTTATAACCCTTTCCAGACTGATAGATCTCAATTACTTTCTTTCTCAATTGTTCCTGAATTTCTTTGGGTCTCGGCATGATGTGTAGCTTTTAAGGATCTTCTGGTGGACCTTACTGTGTCAAGCAGCTCCTATTTAAGTGATGCCTTGATTGTGAACAGGTGTGGCAATAATCAGGCCTGGGTGTGGCTAGAGAAATTGAACTCAGGTGTGGACAACCACAGTTATAGTATGTTTTAACAAGGGGGGCAATCACTTTTTCACACAGGGCCATGATGGTTTGGATTTTTTTTCACCTTTAATAATAAACACCTTCATTTACAGATTGCATTTTGTGTGTACTATTGTTTAAATTGGTTTGATGTCCTGAAACACTTAAGTGTGACAAACATGCAAAGGAACAGGAAATGAGGAAGGGGGCAAACACTTTTTCACACCACTGTAGGCTTACCTGTAGGTAAAAGTGGTTGTACAGGGTGTACAACCACTTTAACCCTTGGCTGTTGCTGATTTGCTGATTTACATCACAGCAATTGCGATAATGATGGTGAGAGATGACTTGTGAGCCAATTCTCTGTGTGTAGATATATGCAGTAAAATGCATAGCAGCGACAATGTGCATTGCATTCAGTTAGAGAGAGTGGTATAGAGCAATGTCAGTGGACCTGAGAATAGCAGCTTCTGAGCAAAAAAACTCAGAGAGATGATAAGTTTAATATTATGTTTGTTATTTTAATCAATGTTTGTCAATAACAAAGATCTAAAAAAATGTTTTATTGGTTTTGTTCATTAATTTTATCATTTATATTTCATTAAAATTTAGGATTTAACCAATCTTAGAGTAAGATTGCATTGAAAATATCAAAATCTAGGTGCTGAGGAACCTTTTCCTATAAATCCATTGAAAAGAAATTATGAAAATTCGGATGATCAAGATACCAAAGAAAGTTTGCTGAGTCATACACGCTGGTGTTCTTGTGCAAAATGAATGCCAATGTCTACAATGGAAGAGTGCAAATGCTGCAAAGCAGTGGAAGAAATTCAGCCCTTCTTGGAGCATGGCCTGACATGTGTTACACAAAACAAAGAATTTGAAGAAAGATGCCTGACCAAAAGAATACTGGTATCAGATTCAAATGGAATCGGTAAATGCTCATAAAGAGTATATTGATTCTTACAGGTATGTTTGAATTAAATTATTACGCTTAGGTTTTACTGTTGTTTAGTTATTTTTACTTAATTTAAAAACATTTTTTGGAAGCTTTTATATTATCCGTGTTCTACTTTTTTGGGTTTAAGGCCGGGTTCACACCGCTGCGATGCGGGAACGCCGCGAATCCGCAGCGTTTTCCCGCATCGCACACCTCCCGCCGGCAGTTCACACTGCCCTATGCGGACGGCTGGGAGTGTCAATGATATGTTAATGACACCCCCAGATCCGTCCGCATATCGCAGTGCGATCTGCCGACTCGCACAGGAATCGGATCGCATGGTGTGAACCCCCATGCGATCCGATTCTGTTGCGGACCAAAAAAAGGGTCCTGTGCGAGTTTGCTGCGGGAGCGATGCGAATTCAGCCATACTATCTGTATGGCTGAACTCGCATCACTACGGAGATCGGATGTGATTTGCGGTGCGAATCACATCCGGATCTCCCCCCGAAGCAGTGTGAACCCAGCCTAAGAGGCCAACGTATGATCGGTCTGTATCTGCTCACTGTGGAGAGACAGACCTGTCACATCTCCGCTCTCCTCTTTGTAAGATCTTAGGAAAAAGGGTCCAACTGTCTGTTTTTATACAATCCGAATAGCAACACAGATGTAAAAAATGTTTCAATTTGTCTCAGTTTAGTGGAGTGTAACTGATCGGATGTCAGCAGGCATGTCAACACTGACATTTGTCGCTTCGTAGAGCTCTCTTCATGTCCACTATAAAAACTGAGAGGTGGACCTGATTGGATCCATATATGTGAAAGCCATACGATTTTATATGTTTTATGATAAATATTTAATTGATATTTTTTATTAAGGAAAATCAAATGAAATTATTTAATTTTTGATGTAAAAAAATAAATAAACCTTGCCTGCATCTTCCATTAAAATAAATAATTTTAAATCATAAGGATATTACATGTGATCAATTGTAACTTGTTCGATATTTTTAATTTCATAGATGTCTTGGAAAAGGAGCATATAAATCCTATACCAATATGGGGCATGAATTTCTTGGTAAGAATCATCTAATACCAATTCCATCTTGCGTTGTGTGGGCAATCAGAAATCAGTATCCAGATCAGAATGGTGAATACACTGGATTCAAATGGCCATCAGATTACAATGCAAGTGATATGGCTACAGAATAAAAATTATTTTTAATAGAGGATAAATTATTCATTTTGTGTTTATTTTTTGTTATTTGTTGTTATATTTACAATTAGAAAAATGAATATTTCAAAATTAAAAAAAATATATATTTTTATGTTTGTATGTATAATGTATAAAAATGTACAATTAAAATTTTACATAAATAAATAGTTTTATCTTTAAATTTAGATATTTGTTTATTTTAATTATTAAAATATTAACTGTTCACTTATTATGTTTGTTTTACTGTCGATGCAAAACCTGATAGCTTTAAAATTACATTTATTTTTAACCACATATTATTCAAATGGCACTTCTATAAAAAGGATAAGCTCCACGCGTTCTGTTAATGCAACACCCTGGTCTGTAATATACTTCCAATGTATGTGGGGTGGTGGTTAGTTTAAATTTGAAAGTTAGCCATGACCACTTCCGTATAAGTTAACCATGGTGTCATCACCCCAGAAGTTCGGTCACCCACCTTCTTCACACTCCAACAAGCCATTCACATAGTACTGTGCACTTTGCACAAGCGAGGTTGATCAATGGCGTGAACAAGCAATGATTCTCTGCCGGCAAATATTACAAGCAATTTTAAAATCATGTGTCACAGCAGTTGATTGACAGAAGTGTGAGCCAATGACTGCTGCTGGTATTAATCTGCATAATTATGATCAAGAAAGCGTTAGGGGCAGCTGGACTCATGCACATTTATTGATATGATTCGTTTACGGTTCATATTAAACATTTTTGGCCCAGTAGTAAATGTGAGAGAGATATATTTTATTCAAACACTATTCAAACAGAAAAAAAAAGTAAAAGCTTAACAAATAATAATTAAATTTTTTTTCACAAATTTAATTTAGAATTTTTTTGATTTAAATGTGTAATAAAATACTATTTTATAAAACCTAGAACGTGTACAATTTAAAATTTAAAGCTATAACAGACTATTTAAAACAGAAATACTTTTTTTAAACTAAAACCAGAAAGATATTTAGAGAGAAGATCTTTTTTACTGGACGTGGAAAGACAGCAATGTTTTGACAAACATTGTCTTGTCTAAAATTCCAGGGAAAATTTTTGATTCCAGCAGCAAGGTCAATAACATCACAAATGATGTCTTTCAAGAATCCCTGAGACGTAGGTTCATATAATTTGCTAACAACCCAGTCTTTTTTTGCCTTGCTGAAGCCATAACGGTAACGTAGGGACCCCTTGTTTTTCTAATTTGTTATGTTATGATTATGGTCTGGGCAGCAAGTTGTGTTCTTGCAACCATACCATCCATAAAGAAATGATGGCATTTGGGTCGAAATTTTAAAACCATACTGTGAAATACTTCTACTTCTCCAGTATGGTAAAAAACAGAAAGCTGATCAGGGTCCTTTAGGAGTCTTACATCTTGTATTATGGCATTAAGGTTATGTAGAGCTGCAGATCCATGTTTTAGCCACTCATATCGCCTTTCGTCATCATTTGTTAGTGGTGGATGTGAACAGTATAGACAATTTCCTGTCCATTCATGGACATTAGCTGCATGATAACTCATCAAAAGCCATTTTTCTTTAAGTAGCATAATAGCATTATCTTGGATGACCACCACAAATAATTTTTTTGCTAAATGAACCCAGCCTGCAAGATCTCTACTATTATTTTTTTTACTAGCAGTGATAAATTTAGCTCCAATAGATTTGGCCATATGCCATACGTCAAATTCATATTTTATTTGAGGATATTTCTCCTTTATTATTTTTATGATGGAGAGATGTCTGTCAGTTGCAATGATTTTAACCTGAACTTGATCCCCTAAAACACTCTTCAAGGCCTCAACAAATGGCAAATTTTCAAGAGACACAGAGGTCCGACCTTGTTGTAGTTGCTCAACTTGAAAATCAATGATACAATCTGTTTCTGCACCCATTAACATATAGGTGCAATACTTAGCATTGAAACCAGGTGAATCACATTGGCCATCATCAATCAATGCAACACCATTATCTCCTATATTTTGAATGATCTGTTTTCGTTGAGTGTTCCAATGATGCTCAATTGTTGAAAATATAAAATTTCCTTTGTTATTATAATGAGTAGTTGACGAAATGCTATACATTTCCAAAATAGAAAAAAAAATGAAATCTTCAAAAAATTGTATTCACTGCACATTATTGCTGATGAAATCAACAAGTTTCCTGCTGGCTAGGGATGAGCCGAACACCCCCTGGTTCAAGCAGCAGCAGAACATGCGAACAGGCAAAAAATTAGTTTGAACACACAAACACCATTAACCCCCCCCAGCGGTAATCCCGAGTCTCGATCACACAGCACGGGGACATTGTTGGATCCAGGGGACAAGGTAAGTAAGTCTCCCTGTGTCCTCCCCTGCATCCAGCGAAGCGATCCCGAGTCTGGCTCGGGGTTACCGCTTCTATCAGTAAATTCCTAACCCGAGCCAGACTCGGGATCGCTTCGCTGGATGCAGGGGAGGACACAGGGAGACTTACTTACCTTGTCCCCTGGATCCAGCAATGTCCCCGTGCTGTGTGATCGAGCTGTCCTCCACTAGATTCACAGTGCCGAATGCCGCTGAGGTCCGTTCCCTGCAATGTTACGGTGCACGGGAGCGGAGAACGGCGGCAAATTTAAAAAAGTAAAAACACACAAAACACACACAGCACTGTAATCTTACAGATTACAGTGCTGTATTACAAAATACACACCCCCTTTGTCCCTAGTGGTCTGTGCAATGCCCTGCATGCACTTTTATATTATAAATACTGTTTTTTCTGCCTGGAATTTGGAGATTGTCCATAGCAACCAAAATGTGTCCCTTTTTCAGTGTTTTAGGATTTAATTACATTATTGAATAATTTTTAAATTCTTTATTATATTATAAACTTTATCATACCCGGGATGTCTGCTAGACTCTGGTTTGAAGAGATTTAAGAGCGTTATTCCTAAGAATTACAGGACTACAAAATAAAACGCCAGATTTCCATGCAAAATAATTGTACCGCTTTCAGCACCTAATTCCAGACTGAATCATACCGCCAGGGAGGTTAAAGTCTATGGGACAAGAACATGAAATATCAAAAGTGCTAATTTTAAAGGCTTATATGCAAGTTATTGTCATAAAAGGTGTTTGGGGACCTGGGACCTGCCCCAGGGGACATGTATCAATGCAATTTTTTTTTTAAAACTAACTTTTTTCGAGAGCAGCGATTTTAATAATGCTTAAAGTGAAATAATAAAAGTGAAATATTCCTTTAAATTTCAGACCTGGGGGTGTCTATAGTATACCTGTAAAGTGGTGAATGTTTCCCGTGTTTAGAACAGTCCAAGAGCAAAATGACATTTCTAAAGGAAAAAAAGTAATTTAAAAGTACTAGCGGCTATAATGAATTGTCGGCACAGATAATTACAGATAAATGTCACGGCATGGGATTCCCCCACAGTCTATTACCAGACCCTTTGCGTCTGGTATGAATATTAAGGGGAACCCCGAAACCAAAATTAAAAAAAAAATGTGTGGCAGTCCCCCCAAATTCCATACCAGGCCCTTCAGGTAAGCCCCCCGCCCGCAGACCCCCACAACCACTGGGCAAGGGTTGTGGAGATGAGGCCCTTGTCCGCATCAACATGGGGACAAGGGTCCCCATGTTAAGGGCATGTGGTCTGGTAGGGTTCAGGAGGGGGGTGCTCTCTTACCCCCCTCTTTTCCTGCAGCCTGCCAGGTTGCATGCTCAGATAAGGGTCTGGTATGGATTTTTGGGGGGACCCTTGCGCCATTTGTTCTTTAAATTTTGGTGCGGGGTTCCCCTTAATATTCATACCAGACCTGAAGGGTCTGGTATGGAATTTGGGGGGATGCCCACACAATTTATATTTTTTATATTTTGGTTCATACTAGACCCAAAGGGCCTGGTAATGTACTGTAGGGGAATCCCATGCGCATTGATAAATGACCCCTGGGGCAGGACCCATGTCTCCAAACACTTTTTATGACAATACCATGCATATAAGCCTTTAAAATGAGCACTTTTGATTTCTCCCATAGACTTTTAAAGGGTGTTCCGCGGCTTTCTAATTTGTCACTAACACCCCAAATTGTTTGCTATTTGGCGAACAGGCGAACACCCGATGTGCGAGTCGAACTTATGTTCATCCCTACTGCTGGCATATGCCCTATAAAGGGTTGGCTTCTCCACAATTTAAATACATTTTTACAACTGCACTCTGCATACACTATTAATGCAGATCACTTTATGTATTTTTTAAGTGCTATTATGCTCCCAATGCAATGCAGATCTTGCAAAGCAATGGGATTTCAGTAATAATTTATCTAGTTCTTTTTATTGTGGCAAATATAAAAATGAAAGATCAGGATCTTTTAAATCTATTTTAATTGTCCATCCTCTATTTCTTTGTAATAGATTGCTCCTCTTCTTTCTGTGCGGGATGATAAGAGTCATCTCTGTTCTTTCTTTTTTTAGGAGGAGTGAAAGAAAGGTCCAATTAATTATTTTCAAATGCAAACAATGTTATTGGATCTTGTAGGGTAGTTTTAATTGGCGTTAATCCAAGAACGAAGATGTTTGGATTGTGATGTATCATAATCATTGTTGGTCCTCTACAGCTTCTTGATCTCTGTTGTTTTCCTGCGACAAATTTTCACAAAGAGAGGATTGTAAAATATCATCATAGGTTGATCTAATACATTTGTTTCTGATGTTGGTAGTAGGGTTAATGGAGGTAATTCAACCAGAGAGCACTGTGTAGCAACAGACACTGTAGACTTGTGTAGGGATACCTGGTTCTTTTTTGATCTTACATCCTTTTTTCGTTGACAATGGATGTCTCAATGTATTTTCTTGATTCTTGGATTACAAGGGATTGTAAGAGAGGTGAACAAATAGTACCTTGCTTTTGTTTTGATCTCTGTGTAGAAGATAGATCAATAGCTACACTAGGTTCTGTATCAACAGAACTGCAAATAATACTCGCATCAAAGTTACAGTTCAAATTTTGTCTCTCTTCAATATCACAGTCAGTGACTTCTGATATAGATCCAATAAAACCTTCTATTACTTCTGAACTTGTTTCCATTGGTGTCTGCTTTGCTCCAGAACTAGTCTAGTATATGATATTCATGATATTTATGATAGTCTAGTATATGATATTCATGGAGGATTGGGAAGGCATGATATTTTCTGTTCTTTGACATTTGTAATAATTGTGTTCATCCTCCGCTTGAGAGTTTTCAATAATTTTTTCCAAATGTAATGAAGGGTACGCTGTATTCCTTAGAACCTTTTGTGTACCTCTTATCTCATAATCCATTTCTTTAAAATGTCTAGAACAAATTTTAAATCTCCATATTTTTGATTTCGAAATCCTTTCTACAAGATAATCTAAATCTTCTCTATGAATGTTTATTTTTTCTAGCCATATTCTTATTTGATCTCGATCACGGGGAAAGGCATGCAATGTCAGTTCTCCATTTAAAGGAGCACGATTTCACAAAACAACTGGGCATTCTGAAATACTTAACATTATAAAATGTTAATAATTTTTTAACAAGAAAAATAAATACAAATACAATTATATATATTTTTTAATTTAATTAATTAACTCTATAAAAATATAATAAAAAATAAAAATACATAATAAAGCAGAGATATAGGTTATCATTGTAATTAATATTATTTAATAAAATTGAAAAATGTAAAAGTGATTAAAAATTTATTTTTATCTTTATCTGAATCCTCCCCTTCACAGGTCCACTGTTCTACTGTGTGGTCAACTGCCATTCGGTGTCCCTTCATACACAAATAATCTCATACCACCTTTATACCTTTCTCCTCATTGGCTCAATGGCTATGATTGACAGTAGTGATAGCCAAGGTCTTCCAATCCTGTTTGAGATCATTTGGCTAAACTTCTCCTGTTGATCACAAGACTACAGTCTGTTCTGCACTGATGTGACCTTTTTTCACCAAATTGCAGCCTGATCCCCACTGTAGACCGCTGTGATACAGCCGGTCCAGGCTGGTTAAAGATTGCACCCATATTGTCAGAATCCTCCAATATCCCAGTAACAGCACACTTTGATCCTGCGTCAGCCACTACCACCTCCTTCAACACAACACCTCTTGTGATCAAGCGCAGTGTGCGTTGGAGAAAACATCAAACTAAACCCCCCCCCCCCCCCCATGTCATAATGTTTGAGCATTATCTATAAGCAAATTTAACACAAAAACACTAAGCACAAATCTTCATACTTACCCCCTAAACATTAAATCCCCTTATCCAAATAAAAAACAGACCCCATGTCAGAATCCCCCTATCACTACAAATCTTTGTCCCCACCCCCACCAAAATAAATATATTTAAATCTACAATGAAAAAATCACCTGACCCTAAAATGTATCATCCTATTATACATGTTTCCTTTCTCCTAACACTTCACATTTCCCTGTTCCCATCACAAATCACCCCTCCTAGCACAATTAGTATCCCACCCATTCCCCTCCTAAAACACCAATCACTTTAAGTCACTATTGTTAGCGCACCCCCCCCCCCCAATTGATTCCTTAAAAATAATAAGTAGCCCCTGCTGCCCATAAATTCCCCTTTCTTGCTCAAATCCCCTCAATTTCCTTGTGGCACACCCCGTCTCATGTGATACAACAGTGACCAGGGCAGCCCCTTGTCCCATCCCTGTGTACAAAGTTAGAAGATTTCCTTCACAAGGACGCACAAGAGCCAGCACACAAATCTACTAGCTATGGGGGAAATTACTGAAAAGAATGAGCATTCAATGACGATTGTGCAATCTTTGAATAGGAGATTTGGGTCTACTTCATACATTTTTTATATTTTATATCAAACATGTCATACTTTTATGATTATTGCAAGTGTTATTCATAGAGCGGCATCGATAACCCTTTTCTGCGGTCACCCGTTGGTGATTTTGTGTCCTTCTCTTCATCAGGTGGCACCAAAGAGAGCCAATTTGGTATGGGGGCACCCGTGTGTGCACACTCCCAAATCATGCTGTTGCCACCATTAACACAGACAGCATGACTTGGCAAAGACACTCAGCTCATGTGTCACTAGATTTAATTGACTGGATCAGATGGCTCCTGCTGCTATCAATATGTCCAATGAGAACTCAAGACAGTGGCTCGAGCTGATGGGCTTGTTGTCAACGCTGTAATGATTGGCTTCTGGAAAATAAGGAGGGGGGAGAGGTCTGGGGGGATGTGGCAATACAGTATGTTTTTCAGTGATACTAAAGGATCATTTTTTTTTTTAAATAACAAACATGTCATATAAATCAAAAACAAAAATACTCAAGTGCAAATGTGTATAATCAGTGAAAAAATTATACTTAAATAGAAAGCAGCTGCAAACACTCCTAAAAGGTCAGTCAACCAAGAAATTTAAATATCAAAAAATATATAGTGTTGTGCTATCATCAATATTCCAACCTAGACAGCTGAAAAAGTGCTAAGTGCAAATTTTTCCAAATTAACTAAAGGTAATAAAATAAAGATTCTAATATATTACTAGAAAATGTGAAAAGGGGAAAATGAACATCCCAAAATGATTCCACTACTCCTTCAAAAAATACACACATGTAATTGCAAACACATAAGTATCACTAATTATCAGGTGAATAAAGTGCAATGTGCAATCTTCAATATTCCTACCTAGACAGCTGAAAAAGTGCTAAGTGCAAAAATATATATATATTTTCAACACCCTGAAATTAATATATAAATTCATATAAATTGAGGATAAATGTCCAAAAATAATAGGACAATTCATAAACTAAAAAATCCCAATGTGCAATAGATAAAATTAAATAAATAAATTAAATTAATTAAATTGATAAAGGTGAAGACAAACACAGCCACTGGGCTTAATGAAATATATATACAGATGGATTTTAAAAAAAATAGTACTTATTCGGTGAAGTCCGCACTAAAATAGATGACCAATCCTGAGCATATTGAATACTCCAGCTTGATAGGGATATCCCGAAAAAACGTATCACTAATCTTATCCTTATAATCGGGTAGATAGTAAACCAAGGGGATAATCCTGCTTCCTCTGCTCCAGGAAGATTATTTAATCATGAAAAGCAAAGAAAAATTATCATTGCGCAATGTTTCCAATAGTGGAAAGATGGATCAGCATAAAAAAACTTACATGTGTTAAGATATAAAAAACGCTTCTCACAGATTGAATGGTCAGATTACACCGCTTGAATCTGTAGCCACTGCACTGTCAAGCTCTATCGTGCACTGTCATAGGCTCCTCTCCCTCACCCGTTGCGTCACTGTCACATGACTTTCTCAAAGGGTTTTATATATATGCACAGAGTGGCCCCGAACATCCATTTCTGGGGTCCCCCATTGGCTCTTGCGGCTCCTCCCCGCATTAGATAACCCCCTTGGAGAAGCACGCTCCTGAGGGGGTTACCTTCCAGGCACACTCCCGGGTCCAGCATTCGACATCCATAGAGGCCGAATGCAGGTCTTGGCCCCGCCCCTGGCACCTGCGTGCTGGGATTTGGTTGACAGCAGTGGGAGCCAATAGCTGTGCTGTTATCAATCTATCCAATCAAGAGCCGGGGACCCGTGGAGAGAGGGATGGCGGGGATGCACTGATGGAAATTCAAGGCTCAGGTAATTAAAATGGGGGGGGGGGGGAGGCGGGCTGGTGGGCCTGTGACTGCAAGGTGTTTTTTCACCTTAATGCATAGGATGAATTAAGGGGAAAAAACACAAGCCTTTACAACCCATATATGCATTGAATATTGAGACTTTACAAATCCTTTGAATTGGTTGTATTGTCACCTTCTTATTATTTCAGCTTCATGCATTCAATGTGTACTGCAGCCAGCTCTGCTCCCCTAATACTTACCTGATTTAATTTAAAAATAGTGATGTACATGAGATCCTTTACATATGAATGAGTAATAAATTGGATGAATGATCCAAAAATTGGATGAGGGATGTATGAGTCAGAAATGGAATGGAAGAGCAAGAAATGGGAAAAATTGAAAAAAAAACGGGCCTTTAGTATAACTTTAACTTTCAGCAAGTTTTTCAGCACTTTATTTCCAGAAGGGCAAGACTGACAGACTCTGCAGGGCTCCACACAGGTAGGTTCCCTTTTTAAAAACCCATGTGACCAGCACTGTACAGAAGGCCCACCTCACCCATATCTGGGAACTCAAAGCTCAATCCTCTGATGCCATCCTCTGATGATTGGCAGCCTGCACCCTAGCAGCCTTTGTTTACTATTTTACTGTGCCAGTGCTGGGGCATTGGAAAAGTTGCTGTTGTGCTTACCTGGTGCTCAACACTTAGCGGGTCACATAAGGGAGCTTGAGGTTTACACATGGACTGTGTATTGCCTACTTGACCTACATTCTGACTCCTTATTGTACAAGCTTCATCCCTTAAGTCATGTGATTATTTTAGTGAAAGGTAATACTAGAATATAATGTTAGAGACATGGGGCTAGATCAGTTGTTCTGCTTTATATGCATCATCTGTGCAGACCAAAAGAGAAAAAAACAACATGAAGAAAAATGTATCACAATTTCTGAATTTTAAGGCTTGGTGTTGCCCCCTTTACCTATGTTGCCCTAGCCACTGTTCTTCTATTTCCATTAGGGTCCATTTACACAACTGCATTTCAATAATTGGTGTTTTAATGCATTAAACACATAGTGGTGCAATGCACTGCCATTCATTTTAAGTGGCGCCTCAACACTACCTGGTAAGCACAGCACAATACACTTGCATTTTGCCACAGTACAGCACACAGATGTGAACCATCCATCGGTGCATTTCGGTAGGCTCCATTTAAAAAGATCGATATAAAAGATGCATTGCAGTTCATTAGCTGCCCATTGTAAGATTAATGAGTTGCCTTAACTCATGACATGATTATGTGCAAAACATAATTTGTTTGTGACTGTGAGTAGTAATACAAATACCACAACAGTCTGAATGAGCCTTTTTTGATAAATATAGCCCTGGTGCTATTAAAAATTGCTGATTCATGATGGAATCCAAAAACAACAAAACAAAAACGTATTATTTTTGAGCTTTGTTTAGGAAAGGTATCATGTTTTTATTGTTATCAATATCTATGTAAGTAAATTTACCCTTACCATCGTGATGTCATTAGGAGAAGAGGCAGAGGAAATACAAAACTTGATGGTTTTCACTGAAACAAAAGGTAAGAAGATATATCTTAGCTTACACACCAGTGCTGAAGTGTCAAGGCTGGGGGAAAAAAAATGGAAATGGATCTTAAAGCATTATCGTTTCATTCCCATCATCATCATTTCTATAGCCAGAGGCATGGTTCTATACTGTACATCCCGCATAGGAATGCACGGTGCCTGTTGCAGCGCAGTGAATGTTGTGAATCATACATCTAAAGGTATTTGCTGACCACGTCTGAGTTCTGCTTTGTGCTACATATAAATTATTGTTTTATTTTGTAATACATTTTGGAAAGCAAATGTACTTTTCTATAGGACATAGTAAACCAGAGGTGTTTAAAAACAATAACTAAATAATAATTCCCTGCAAGGCAATGTTATAATGCATACTAGCACATTATGAGAACAGAGCCCTCCAGCAACGTGATGTCACTGCTGAGAGGGCTAACATCTTCCCCTGGTCTGCCCTCCGGGTTTGCGGCCTCCGGCTACATGAGTGGCCGAAAGCGTGATGAGGTCACTCCCGCACATGCACGTGGGAACCGCCATGTACGGCATGGGCTTTGAAAGTCCAACACTATAAGCTGGACCTTCAGAGCGCATGCGCCGGTGAAGTCATTGCATGCATGCACTCTGGATATCTCCTAAATTGTACATGTTTAGGAGATATACACAGTATTTACAGGTAATCCTTATTATAGGCTTACCTGTAGGTACAAATGGTGTAACAGAGTTTACTACCACTTTAATTAAACATGGGGGTAAGGTGAATATGGGAGCACTGTATTACAGAATGATAACTGACATAAAGATGTAAACAGTTTAAATATTTCAATTAACATTAGATGCTCATTTTATCTGATATGTCAAGATGATCAGACAACAGCTGAGGTGACTATTAGGTTGAATGAAAAAAAAAAACTGACTGTTCCAGTCTGAGCCGCTGTATTAACAATTCAGTGCTAGTACAGCGTTCTCCCCTGTTGTTCTATTGTGTTCTGAGAGGGGGATGGCTCTGCTGCCAGAACACTCCAGTCAGCTGAAGCTGCTGGTTTTCCATCATGCTTGTCCAGCACAAGCTGGGCTTAACGGCCAGCTTCTTCAAACCGGCTGCCATACACATGGGCCAAATGTCGGACAGTTTTGTGTACTAGGCTTAAGGTTTGCATTGTCAAGGGAATATGTCAACCTTGAGTCTAGCTAAAAGACTATTGTTTTCTTTGTTAGTAATGAGATGGGGCTGGTGCCAAATCTGTCTGCCTGTCATATTTAGATATATGCTTGTAGGAAATAATTGAGCATATATGTGGCATATATTGTTATGTCTTAGGGCCTCATAAAGTATATCTAAAGCCATTTTTTTATTATGTACTATTTATTTTTGCTTTCCCATACTTCTGATTTAAATGGGGTTTAAGTCGTTGAAAGTAGAAAAAACTCAGATCCAGGTCCCAATTTTGAGCGTAGATGCCATGATACCCTGGAGAAAAGCAAATAACTGGTCAAAATTGCATGTTACTGTGATAAAAAAGCTACAAATCCTTTCCTTGAATGCATAACAGACCAGCATCCTCAAACTGGACAGACTCATAGTTCATGTGAAGGGCATTACATGCTTCTCTAAATATTACAGTGGCTACATGATGTAAACTTGATAAATATGAGCTCTCGCTGAGTAATGTGTCACCAAGTGGAGAATGTTTTCACCACAAGACATGTTAACCTAACCTTCCTCATCATAAGGATTTTCATTTTGAAGCAACTCTGCATCCCAGTCCTCTTGTTTATAGTGAATGGGCGACTAAGACTGTGACGGGTTGGCATCAGTGTGCAAATCGCTGTAATCCTCTTCTGATGAGCATTCATCAAAATCATTTATTTTATTGGCTACCCAATCTTCATAAAAGGGTTCTTTAGTGTCACTCAGCTCATCATGGATGGAGAGAGAAACTTTAAATTAAGTTAAAATCCTATTTTTTTTCATCTATGTCCAATTGGAGAGATTTACCTCACTTCTTGTCCTTTAGACACAGCAAGAAATGGGAGAAATTCTCTCCAAAGTTAGGGAAATGTCCTATTAGCTGTCACCAAACAAGAATACCTACTGGAAGATTCCTTCTCTATACCTCTTTGACAGCTCAAAGTTCTGGATTGTTTTCCTCTTTCATCCCATTGACAATGATCATCAGGAAAAAAATATAAAGAGTAAATATCTTTAACAGGGAAGGACTGAGGTGCTATTGTCTCATCACTCTAAAGTTAAAGCTAAAAAAAGTTTTTGGTTTAGATAGACTTTAATATGATTACAGACAATTGGTTATTTGGCTACATTTAAAAAAAATCAAGATATCTGAATATCATATGTTCACTCAACAAACATAAACCCTCATCTGTGAATTTTCAAAGAGCTCTCTATTGACAGTAAGCTGCAGTAGTATCTTAATTACAGCATGTCAAACACTATGGGGTGGATTTACTACAGGGAAATAGACTATGCACCTTGCAAGTGTAGTTACCCTAGAAAGCATTGTTGCTTTCACATGTCTGAATGATGGGAGTCAGTAGAGCTTCCCCTCATTTAGTAAGCTAAACTGGGCAACTGTACTTCCAAAGTGCACATTCTGTAGATTTACCTGATCTGCAGACAATCACACAATTTAGGAAACACAGCAAATAGGATTTCTGAATTGTAAAAAAGAATCTGCTATATATATTTTTTAATATTTACAAAAAATGGTGAATGGTCAGTTAACTTGGTTTTCAAAACAATTCATTCTACAAAATTGAATAGTATATAGGTTTTCACTGCATAATAGGCATGGTCTCACTAGTATTTTTTTCAATAAAGCTGCATATTAAAAATTATTTAAACAATTTTTAGAATTACATTTGCATGTTAAAGCTTATGTGAGCATTAGTGATTGGGTTTAGATCTACTTTAATCATTAGAACTTATAGACTTTAATATTATCGATTGGGATATTATAGACTGTAAGAAAATGTTTAAAGAGCTGTATGAAGTAAAAGATAAAGTAATGTGCTAAGGAGAATTTGACACATTAAAGTATGTGGCTTTTACTGTATTTTGCTTTAAACTGTTATGAGACATTAGATAGTTGGGTTTTAAAGCTACCAAGAGTAATATAAGTTATGATATATTTATAAAACAACCCAGATGAGTGTAAATTTGGAAAATGTATTACACTCACAAAGGGAAATAATTGAAGACAAATTTATGACCTTGAAAAAATATTTGATAGCAAGCTTCCAGTAAGCTAAATACATATGTACATCCTCCTTGTGTAATCTAACAATTAAAAGTGACATATATTTCTGCAAATAATTTCTCATCTGTATATAACCTGCAGTCACATCACGATAATTCCTACAAAACAAACTGACATGTAGCTTCAGAGAAATAATGATTTATGTATTGGTGATCTATCAATTTTTTATGTCTCGTTATCAAATGTTGTGACAGATGTTGATAGGAAGGAATTTTAATATGTATTCTGACCGTTGGCAAGAAAAAGAAAAAACTGTTTCCTTTTTGGTTATGAAGGGACGAAATGTAAACAGCCTTTGGCATCACTAATTAAAACGGTAGTTCACAAAAGGGATTCTCAGAATGGCTCTTCGTGCAGTTACCGAATAATGAATGATTCCATTCTCATTTGTGGTCTGATATATAAGGAGAAAAGTGTCTGTCAGGGGGGAGTCAGACTGACGTGTTATGAGGTTTAGCAAGTACTCTGCCTGCAGCTGACTCAGTTTTAAAAGTTTCCTTAACAAACTTTGCTTTATAATAAAAAGATAAGTCTGTATTTACTTCTGCTAGCCAGGTATAAAGCCAACATGCCCATTGTCTGGTGCTGCTCAGGCTCCAAGCAAATAATAGTTTATTCTAATCTAACAACTTTACCAAAGCTTTATGGTTCAGGATGCAGGACAGGCATTACTAGACTCTCATACCGAAGGCAGGTGCCCCCAGTTTTCTACACTGTACATATGTTTTAAACTCTAGAACACCCAGCCGACATCCGGTCTGTGTGTACACCAGCCTGTCCGACAGAAGCCAGCCGAATGGTGGTGGCATCAGCAACTGTTCCTGGTTTTATATGCAGCGGTTGATATTCTTTCATATATCTCCATTGTTAGGTCAATGTTTTACCATTATGTATTTTTTATTTTTATTTTTACCATTATGTATTTTTGATCATCCTCCGGGGCATTCAATGTTTGTAATATTACTATGTATATATGTTGACCATATACTTACAGTGAATCTGGAAAGTATTCACCTTTTACACATTTTGTTATGTTACTGTCAGAAACCATGAATCAGACCGAGACAGAAGTACAGGTAAATCACACTTGTTTAATAATAAAAGTAAATAGAACAAACTTCGTCAAAACATAAACAAAGTTCAGTGACCGGAAAGGATAGTCAGACAAGCCAGAAAGTCAGGAAGCCAGGGACAGCGTAGTAGAACAGCAAGCAGGATCTGCAGCCAGAAGGAGAGTCAGCCAAGCAAGTCTTTAACAGGAACGTAAGAGATTGTCTGTGTGATGTTGACCAAGGCAAAGGCAGAGATCATCTGGGCTGGACAGCTTAAGTCGGCAGGACTGACGAGCAGGATATCATCAACAGGTGAGTCACTGTGGAGAGATCAGAGCCGGCCAGCTCAGAGAAGGAAGGGCTGAGCCCAGCACTGCCAGTTAGGCCGCGTACACACGCGGGGACTGTTCGGCCAACTTTGTCCGCTGAACAGTGTTTCGGCGGACAGTCCGCCCGTGTGTGGGCTTTCAGCGGACAGTTTCAGCGAACAGTCCGCTGAACAAGGTTTTTTGGAAATTCCGAAAAACTGTCCGCTGAAACTTTGTTTCAGCGAACAGTCCCCTCGTGTGTAGGCTTGTTCGTCAAACTAAGTTCCGCGCATGCTCAGAAAGGATTTACACGCCGAAAGTTATAATGCAGTGTATAGGACGTCGTATTTTTTGTCCCGTCGTACGTGCCGTTCACGTCATCGCGCACGGTTTCAGCAAACTGTTCGTTCGTCGTGTGTGGCCATGTCCGTCCATGCTAATTTTGAGCGGACTGTTTGCTGAAACTGTTTGACGGACAAAGTTGGGCGAACAGTCCCCGCGTGTGTACGCGGCCTTACAGCCTTATTCCAAGAAGGATTAAATTCATTATTTTCCTCAAAATTCTTCAAACAATGCCCATAATGACAATGTGAAAGAAGTTTGTTTGACATTTTTGCAAATTTATTAAAAATAAAAAATTAAACAAATCACATGTACATAAGTATCCACAGCCTTTGCTCAATACTTTGTTGAAGCACCTTCGGCACCATTACAGCCTTAAGTCTTTTTGATTATGATTCTACAAGGTTGGCACACCAATTTTTGGGCAGTTTCTCCCATTCTTCTTTGCATGACCTCTCAAGCTCCATCAGGTTGGATGGGGAGAGTTGGTGCACAGCCATTTTCAGATTTATCCAGAGATGTTCAATTGGGTTCAAGTCTGGGCTCTGGCTGGGCCACTCTAGGACATTCACAGAGTTGTCCCATAGTCACTGCTTTGTTATCTTTGCTGCGTGCTTAGGGTCGTTGTCCTGTTGGAAGATGAACCTTTGCCCCAGTATAAGGTCCAGAGCGCCCTGGAGCAGCTTTTCATCAAGGATGTCTCTGTACATTGCTCCATTCACCATTCCTCAATCCTGACTAGTTTCCCAGTTCCTGCACTGATGGAATGGGATGGTATTGGCCAGGTGATGAGCGGTGCTGGTTTCCTCCAGACATGACGCTTGCCATTCAGGCCAAAGAGTTCAATCTTTGTTTCATCAGACCAGAGGATTTTGTTTCTCATGGTCTGAGAGTTCTTCAGGTGCCTTTTGGCAAACTCCAGGTGGGCTGTCATGTGCCTTTTACTAAGGAGTGACTTCTGTCTGGCCACTCCACCATACAGGCCTGATTGGTTGAGTGCTGCAGAGATGGTTGTTCTTCTGGAAGGTTCTTCTCTCCCTCCACAGAGAAATGCTGGAGCTCTGTCAGAGTGACAATTGGGTTCTTGGTCACCTCTCTGACTAAGGCCCTTCTATGCAGATCGCTCAGTTTTGCAGGATAGCCCACTCTAGAAAGAGTCTTGGTGTTTCCAAACTTCTTTCATTTATGGATGACGGAGGCCACTGTGCTCATTGGGACCTTCAATGCTGCAGAATTTTTTCTGTACCCTTCCTCAGATCTGTGCCTCGATGCAATCCTGTCTCGGAGGTCTACAGACAATTGTGCTCTGACATGCATTGTTAATTGTGGGACCTTATATAGACAGGTGTGTGCCTTTCCAAATCATGGCCATTCAAATGAATTTACCACAGGTTTACTCCTATCAAGTTGTAGAAACATCTCAAGGATGATCAGTGGAAACATGATGCCCCTGAGCTCAATTGTTGTGTCATGGCAAAGGCTGTGAACACTTTTTTACATGGGATTTTTTTGTTTTTTTATTTTTAATAAATTTGCAAAGATTTCAAACAAACTTCTTTCTCGTTGTCATTTTGAGGTATTGTTTGTAGAATTTTGAGGAAAATAATGAATTTCATCCATTTTGGAATAAGGCTGCAACATAATAAAATGGAGAAAAAGTGAAGCACTGTGAATACTCATGCACTGTATGTTTATATTTATATTGTAGACAGTGCATTCCTGCTACAAACACCTCTGAAGAAGAGTCCTTGAAAAGCGTCAGTGCCTTCATCTATATCACTTTGGGACTGCTCCCCTGTGATATTTCATTTCTGTACTATGTATATATATATCAGTCACTGTGAAGAATATTTATTTGTTGTACTCTCTAGTGTGCTAGATGTAAAAAAGTTTGTAGTGTAGTAAAATGTGGCCTTGCTGAGATTCAGGCCTGGGTTCAATCTGGGTCAGGGTTGAGTGACTCAGGGGGGCTGGATGACTCAGCAGGCAGCATCTCTGGTGCCTCCCCTTGTCTTCTGGAACCTCGGAGAAGCTTCCAGATGTAGTGGGCGGAAACTAGGAGGAACTGCTTGGTATATTTATGAGGGCCCCAGCCAACCCCCAGCAAGTGGGCTAGCAAGGGGCAGGCCAATTCATAAATACGCATGAGCCACGTCAGCAGAGGCAGTCAGGTGGAAGATAGAGATGGAGTGCTGAGGAGGTTGTGGGTGGCCATTGAAGGGGCCCCCTAGTCTGGGAGGGTGACCTTGGCCTGAGTCTCAGCTGCTGAAGGGACCTTCCACAACACATAGAGGAATCCATCCTGGAGGCATAGGAACAAGGAGAGGTCAGCATGTTCGGGAGGTCTCCTGAGAAGTCAGCCAAGTGGGTTGGTGAATGATCAGTCTGGGGGGGACTGTGGAGAGAAAGTGTTAGTTTGGGAGGACTGTGGAGAAGTAGCCAGGAGGGCTAGTGAAAGGAGCAACTTCAGCCAGGAGGGCTGGCGGTGCCTGAAGAAGTGGTGCTGGGATTAGTAGACACAGGGATAAAAGCTGAACACTGACCTTCTTTGTTACACACTTAATCTCATATTTCTCCCAATCCCTATTCAAGTTATAACTCCTCAATAAAACTAAAAAGTACCAACTGTTTCCTGACTCTGAAGTGACTGTGAAAATTTGGTGTGCCTGGCTGTGCAGGGTGGGGATCCCATTCTACTTGCGGCTCTTTAGAGGGTGCGCTCCATATTCTAGGATGGCTATTCTAGGATGCTTTTTAACTTTATGTACCAATAAATGACCAACACCTTTTATTGTTAATACTCTTTAGCTTGTCCCATTCCCAAGAGGGGTATTTGTTCTATGTATGGGATGAGGGTGCACAGCAATATTTGGCCAGATCTATATACTATTCAGTTTATTTGAAAGAAACTGATAGTGTACCAGGTAGTGTACAGGCTTTAACTCCACTGGTAACTGTTTTTTTTCCTTTAAATTTTTTTTATAGGTATCTAAACACAGAAATGTCATCTATTGCAGCTGTCTGGTCCTTAGATAGGATTAATGTATTATTTTTCTTTTTTTTTTTACATGTAATTTTTAAATTTATTTTCACCCTGTGATTCTGCCAATAATACACTTCTTGTCCTATGGCTGACACAAGTTGTATCTGTTTTATCTTACCTATAATTGAGTCAATACCAGGTATCAGTTCAGTGTCTATGCATAGGGATTTATTTACTAAAAACAAATAGACTGTACACTTTACAAGTGCAATTGCAATCTGCAAGGGAATTTTCTCCAGAGCTTAGTAAATAATCATGTGACTCATGTCAATCATGTGCAAGCAAAACTGCTGTTTTTTTTTTTTTATTTCCTTGTGTTTGACTGAGTACTCTTTGCAAAGTGAAGCTTTACCTCATTTGCTAAGCTCTGGAACAAATTACATTTGAACTTTCAAAGAGCACAATCTATTTGCCGTTAGTAAATCAACCACCTTACCACCCTGGGCTGTTCTCTGAATTTGGGCTAAAAACAACTCCCTCTAATCTCGTTCCTAGTACTTAGAGGGGTTACTCTGTAGTTTACAGACATTTTTTGAAAAAAACTGTTAAAATTGTTTCAGATTTAAATTTAGTCCACAGAAGATTATAAGAACCCAAGATTTCTAACAGGATAAACAGGTGTTTTTTCTGTACTTTCAGAAAAAAAAACATAGTCTTAAAAAATAAATACAGCCACCACATCTAAGAACTGGTAAAGTGCAACATATTAAATGTTATATATTTTTGGGCATATATACTGTATATTTGAAGATTAATACTGGGTAAATCATTTAATGAATTAGAGAATATGGAATTTCTAATTAATTACTGGATGTTTACATTTACCTGTACTCCAAAATGTATGTTACTTTTTTAGTTAATAGAATAATGTCCATTGATGTACAATTTATTTTGGAAAATTATGTTCTTCTTTAAAATTAGTTAAATATGAATATCTATTTGTGATCCATTAGATTTTTAATTGTAATTGTATCAACAATATCCAATCTGGATCTTGAAAATACCAGACAAAGGCATTCCCAAAAAACTGTTTACAATTAAATGGTTCAATTGGGGGAACTCGGACCTTGGACTGGTAACAAGTAGGGATGGGTGAACGGTTCGGCCCGAGCATAAGTTTGGGCCGAACTTTGGTTGTTCAGGTGTTCTGCAGAACACCGAACAATATGTGGTGTTCCGGGCAAATTAGAAAAGTTGCCAGAACACCATTAAAGTCTATGGGACCATTAAAGTCTATTAACATGAAAAATGTCCCATAGACATAAAAAAAATGGCATGGGGTTCCCCCTCAAAATCCATACCAGACCTTATCTGAGTATGCAACTTGGCAGGTCACACGAAAAGAGGGAAGGACGAGAGAGTGCCCCCCTCCTGAACCGTACCAGGCCACATGCCCTAAAAATGGGGTGGGTGCTTTGGGTAGCCCCCCAAAGCACCTTGTACCCATGTTGATAGGGACAAGGGCCTCATCAACACAACCCTTTCCTGGTGGGTGTGGGGGTCTGCAGGCGGGGGGCTTATCGGAATCTGAAAGCCCCTTTAACAAGGGGACCCCCAAATCCTGGCCTCCCCTCTCGTGAAATGGTAACGGGTAAAAATGTACCCCTACCATTTCACAAAAAGGTGTCAAAATGGTACAAAAGACAAGACACAACTATGGACAAGTCCTTTATTTAAAAATAAAATGTCCTGCAAAGTCCATTCATCTTCTTCTCTCGCTCCGCCGACTGACTGAAAAATAAAAATAAAACAAAGCAGTGACCGACCCACCACCATGGGAGTCACCCACCATATGACGTGTCCTTGCAGGTGACAGTTCTTTTATAACTAAAGTAGGGTCGCAGCTTTGTTTTTTTTGTTTTTTTGTTCCGTCTGCGGAGCAAGAAAAGAAGATGAATGGACTACGTGGGACATTTTTTTTAATAAAGGACTTGTCCCAAGTTGTGTCTTGTCATTTGTACAATTTTTACACTTTTTTTGTGAAATGGTATGGGCACATTTGTACCCCATTACGATTTCACATGGGGGAGGCCAGGATCTGGGAGTCCTCTTGTTAAAGGGAGCTTCCAGATTCTGATAGCCCCCACCCACAGACCCCCACAACCACCGGGAAAGAGTTGTGGGGATGAGGCCCTTGTCCCAATCAACATGGGGATAAGGTGCTTTGAGGGGCTACCCCAAAGCACCCTCCCCATGTTGAGGGCATGTGGCCTGGTACGGTTCAGGAGGGGGGGTGATCTCTCACTCCCCCTCTTTTCCTGCGGCCTGCCAGGTTGCATGCTCGGATAAGGGTCTGGTATGGATTTTTGGGGGACTCCCACACCATTTTCTTTATTTTGTCATGGGGTTCCCCTTAAAATCCATACCAGACCCTTCGGTCTGGTATGGTTTTTGAAGGGGACCCCCACACCATTTTTTTTTATTTTGGCGTGGTGTTCCCCTTAATATCCCTACCAGACTTGAAGGGCCTAGTATGGAATTTGGGGGCGACCTCCACACAATTCTTTTTTTAAATTTTGGTTCAGGGTTCCCCTTAATATTCATACCAGATCCAAATGGCCTGGTAATGGACTGTGGGGAATCCCATGTGGTTCTTTTCAATGACTTTTATCTGTATTGCCGGGACCGACAATTCATTATAGCTGCGAGTACTTTTAAATTACTTTTTTTCCTTTAGAAATGCCATTTTGTTTCATGACTGTTCTAAACATGGGGAAAATACACCACTTTACAGGCATACTATAGACAACCCCCAGGTACGAAATTTAAAGAAATATTTCACTTTTAGTGTTTCACTTTAAGCATTATTAAAATCACTGCTCCCGAAAAAACAGCAGTTTTTAAAACTTTTTTTTGCTATAATTTAATATATTTCCCCTGGTGCAGAACCTGGGTTCCCAAACATTTTTTATGACAATAACTTGCATATAAGCCTTTAAAATAAGCACTTTTGATTATTAATTTTTGTATCCCATAGACTTTAACGGTGTTAGTGTGCTCTACCAAATTTGCCTGTTCGGTATCTTCTGGTGCGAACCGAACCGGGAGGTGTCCGGCCCATCCCTAGTAACAAGGTGTTCAGGGGTGTTCTGGTTATTTTGTACCAGGGTAGATGGGGAATAGAGATGGTAAAACAATTTGAATATGTTTTTCAAGCCCAGCAGAACACTGAAGCCTTCTACATTCAAAGGGCCCTAAATCAAACACAAAGTAACCGGATATATGCAGTTCACTGTAATGAGCAATGCAAAGATCTGTACATTGGGGAAACAAAACAACTGCTCAGCACACATGTCTTAACATAGCAGAGTGAATTCTGCAGGTTGCAACAAGTCTTCCTACACCTTAAAGTGATCCTATTGTTATATTAAACATTGCAAATCAAATTATACCCATACAAGAACAAGAACACTGTATATATTACTTCTTTTCTTTGAAAATAAGATATTACAATTTTTTAATGCAAGTAACTACTGCACATTGCTGTGTGCTGTAGCATGCTGCAGTGTGTTGGGCTACTATTTCAATTAATGGCACCGCAACACTGTAAAGCATGTTGCATGCATTACAGTGAGGTCCAAGGGACCTTACATTTTATAGGGATACCCTGGGGTAGAAAGTCAGGTAGGCTATATGATCACTTATAATGACCCTGGATATAGTAGTGATACACAGTAGGTCAGCAGGAGGACCAGTAAAAGCTGCAGAGGACCCAGGAGATTAACACTCCTGAAAATGTCAGGTTAACAACGGATGGTTTCTTCAAGACTGTATCAGGGTTCAGCTGGATTGGTAACAGCCATCCCTAAGCAGAGGGGGGGACTTTAATATAATCTTTCACCCATATGTAATGCTGCAGGAATTTCACAACAATTCACACTCTCAGCCATGGAACTCCAACAATTAACACCTGCACCATTTTGACTTAATTATGTAATTTGAACAAGTTGGATTTACACATTTCATACTTCCAATCATGTTCAACATCTGCCCTGTCAAATTCCATAGAATAAGGTGCCTGAATTACCTGTGTATCTATAAATGCTGGGGTATGTTCCTGACACTCATAAAAGAAGAAGCTGCTTGGTTGTGTATAAAACTGTCTTAAGCTTTGTCCAATTTCATGTGATTAACTACTACTGGCTATAAAATGATTACACAAGCCAAGAGGCAGAGCTTGTATAAAAAAAAACACATTCATTTAAGACCTACATTTAATGCTACAAAGCATTACATATGATCCTGGACCTGTATGTAACGCTTACTCCCAAAGAAGCGCAGTGATCATCTCCTGACAGAAGCGTCTTTGAAACCACTTTCCACAGACGTTGGCTGGTTACCTGCAAGGACAGTCGGTGGTACTTCCACAGCAAGTCTGCTGTACCACTAAGCCTTATGTGACCCCCCTGAACAAGAGTGGTAGCTGGCTTTTTGGTAAGCCTCCATTGCTTATTCCTAGGTGACGGGCTGCACTAGTGGTGGAAACTTATTATTTGGATTTTGTTTGTGAACACTTCTTTGTTGAATTATTTCACCCATGAACTGTTTTTATGTTTGATACACGTGTTTGTTGCTCATGGATTGATCATATTAACATATATGTATAATCACGTTTTTTATTCTAATCACTTGCATTATTCGTTTATTACCCAGCGCTGCACTTTTTGTCTATTTTTATTAATCATTATTTTGTGATTGATAATTTTTTACCTCTCATTTTTCAAGAAATACTAATTTTATATACCTCTTAGATCTTATACACACGGTCAGAAATTCCGAGGGAAAATGTCCGATCGGACCATGTTGTCGCATAATCCGACCATGTGTGGGCTCCATCAGACTTTTTCCGTCGGAATGTCCGACCAACAAAGTTTGAGGGCTGGATATAAAATTTTCCAACAACATGATCCGATCGGACTTTGTCCGATCGCTTGTAGTGAATTCCGATCGGACAAAGTGCCATGCATGCTCAGATCAAATTGCGAGACCAAAGCTATTGGCTACTAACATGAATGTAGTCCCATCGTAACGAACAAACGTCATCACGTTCAGAACGATCGGATTTTCCGACAACTTTGTTCGACCGTGTGTATGCAACACCAGTTTCAGACAAAATCCGTCTGAAAAATCCGACGGATTTTGTGGTCGGATGTTTCGACCGTGCGTACAAGGGCTTAGGCCGCGTACACATGGGCGGACTGTTCGCCCAACTTTGTCCGCTGAACAGTGTTTCAGCGGACAGTCCGCTCGTGTGTGGGCTTCAGCGGACAGTTTCAGCGGACAGTCCGCTGAAACTTGGTTTGAGCGGACAGTCCGCTCTTGTGTAGGCTTGTTCGACAAACTAAGTGTCGCGCATGCTCAGAAAGGATTTACACGGCGAAGGTTGCATTGCAGTGTATTGGACGTCGTATTTTTCGACCCGTCGTATGTGCCGTTCACATCATCGCGCACGGTTTCAGCAGACTGTTCGTTCATCGTGTGTGGTCAAGTCCGCTCATGCAAATTTTGAGCGGACTGTTTGTCGGATTGTTTGACAAACTAAGTTGGGCGAACAGCCCGCCCGTGTGTACGCGGCCTCAGTGTTGTTGCCAATTCAAAGTCCCACTTAGGGTGTATCCCATTATTTCTATGCATCTAGGGATGTGGCAACTCACGATTATGTTCTGTTATGCTGAAAATATTTGTCTACTGCAATAGATGAGACAGTTTTAGCAGCATAGCTAAACAGCATTACAGATATTGTCACAGAAGAGGTAAACAGTGTGCATTACAATATTCTATATAAAGAGAATAAATGTCAGTACTAGAATCCCTTTAGGACCCAGCACAACTCACCTGACACAGCCTGTGTCTGGGAAACAACAGTGATTGGCCAGCTCACGTTTAAATCACCTGTATCAGCATTCAGTCAGTGCTCGTGTTAGAGTTCACTCGTGTTTGATCCAGCTGATATTTGCTCTGTGACTTTCGTGTTTGACCCGGCTTGTTTGACCCTCCTTACTTGCTTCTGATTCTGTACCGTTTGGATTCTGATCTACCTGTGTATGACCCAACTTGCCTAGACTACGCTTTGCCTGATTCTACTAGTACCCTCATCTGCAGCAGTGAACCACAAGGTCCAGCAATCATCTATCCTCATCTACAGCAGTGAACTACAAGGTCCAGCAATCATCTATCCTCACCTACAGCAGTGAACTACAAGGTCCAGCAATCATCTACCTTCGTCTGCAGCGGTGTACTACAAGTCCCAGCTGACCTGCTCTGCTTAGACCTGCTCATGGTATGTGCTTTGAACTCTTTGTATAATCAGCACACCTGAACTGTTACTTGTTATCTGCACCTAGCCTGACATTAACATGAGCCAATACATAAAGGGAAACCTATCATGAATCCTGAACAGGCTCAGTTGTTTACACAAGAACTTTGCCGTTTATCACATCAAGTTCAGGAAATGACCACAGAGCTCACCAAGGTGCAATCTCCTTCCACTACCACCATTACTAAAACTCCATCTGAACCAAAAATTCCTTTGCCCGACCGGTTTTCTGGTGACCGTAAAGCGTTTTGCAACTTTAAAAACAGCTGCAAATTATATTTCAAGTTGAGGCCATCCTCGTCTGGCCCTGAAACTCAGAGGGTTCAAATCATTATCTCTCTACTACAGGGTGACCCCCAGGCTTGGGCCTTTAACCTGGAACCTAACCATCCAGCCTTACTAACAGTAGATGCCTTCTTTGAAGCCCTTGGGTTGCTATATGATGATCCAGATCGTGCTGCTACTGCAGAATCGACCCTGCGTAACTTAAAACAAGGAACTACCACAGCTGAAATGTATTGCTCAGAGTTTCGCAGGTGGGCCCCGGAATCTGTCTGGAATGATGCAGCTCTCCGCAGCCAGTTTAGAATTGGCCTTTCAGATGCTATTAAAGACGCTCTGGTCAACTTCTCCTACCCAGCCTCACTGGAGGAGGCTATGTGTCTAGCTATTAGAATTGACCGCCGCCAGCGAGAGAGAAGGCGAGAACAAACAATGGCTGTGGCAAACTATATACCTTCTTTATCACCTGATTATTCCATCTCCAGTGCCAAATCTGAGGAAGAACCTATGCAGTTAGGCTCCACCCGGTTATCTGCCCAGGAACACAAATGCAGGCGTAATATGGGACTCTGCTTATACTGTGGCCTCAAGGGTTATATGCTCCGTTCGTGCCCTACATGTCCAGGAAACGCCAGGACCTAGGTGATTGCGGGGAGGTCACCTTAGGTCTACTCTCATCTCCCCAGGGGGACAATCGTATACTTTTACCCGCTGTCATTCACTTTGGGACAGGGGCTCATGAACTGCTCGCCTTGGTGGATTCTGGAGCAGCTGAGAATTTTATTGATAAAACTCTGATCACCTCTTTGTCCCTGGAAACTCATGCTCTAGATTGTCCAGTCCGCCTGATCTCCGTGGATAATCGGCCTCTCTCACAAGACCTAGTGCTCGAATCCACCAACCCTTTCCAGTTACAATTAGGGGCTTTGCATTGGGAGAAGATTTCTTGTCTTGTCATTGACTCTCCATCCACTCCTTTGATCCTAGGCCTTCCTTGGCTTCAGAAGAACAATCCTGTAATTGACTGGCCAACAGGAGATATTCTGGCTTGGTCCAATCAGTGTAAAAAGAGCTGCATCCAACACCTTGTTCGACTTGATACCTGTCAAGTGGGAATAGAACAGATTCCACTTCGTTATAAGGACTTTCGGGATGTGTTTTCTAAAGGAATTGCTGACACTTTACCTCCTCATCGCAGTTATGATTGTCCCATTGACCTCTTGCCTGACACTACACCTCCTCGAGGGAGAGTCTTTCCACTGTCTGAACCAGAGAATCTTGCTTTGCAAGAATAAATCCAGGAAAACCTAGCTAAGGGTTTCATCCGTCCCTCCACTTCTCCCGCAGGAGCAGGATGCTTCTTTGTCCCGAAGAAGGATGGAGGACTGCGACTTTGTGTTGATTACAGAGGTCTAAATAAAATAACCGTTCCCAATCGGTATCCTCTCCCTCTCATCACAGAGTTGTTCTCTCAAATCCAGGGAGCCAAAATCTTCTCCAAACTGGATTTAAGGGGAGTCTATAATCTGGTGCGAATCCGTGCAGGCGATGAATGGAAGACGGCCTTTAACACCAAGGATGGTCATTACGAATGTCTTGTCATGCCTTTCGGCCTCAGGAATGCACCAGCCGTCTTTCAGAACTTCATGAATGACATTTTCCGTGACATGATGGGTCGCTTCATGCTTGTTTATTTAGACGATATTTTGATTTACTCTCCCAATCTTGAAACACTTCAGAAGCATGTCTGCTCGGTATTAGCCCGACTAAAGACTCACTCCCTTTTTGTAAAGCCTGAAAAATGTCTTTTCCATGTTAAACAAGTACCTTTCCTGGGTTACCTAATTTCTGACACAGGCCTCACCATGGACCCAGCCAAGGTTCAAGCCATTTTAGACTGGGCACCACCTTCAGACCTGAAGGCAGTTCAACGCTTCCTGGGCTTTGCAAATTTCTATCGAAAATTCATTAAGAACTTTGCCACCATTGCACATCCCATCACCTCTCTCACCAGGAAGACTCCTAGTACATTTAAATGGACTACTGAAGCCCAGGCAGCCTTCACCCAGTTAAAGAAAGCCTTTACCTCTGCACCAATTCTACGCCATCCTGTTCCTGAGCTACCTTTTATTGTAGAGGTAGATGCATCTGAAGTAGGAGTGGGGGCGCTTTTGTCACAAAAAGCTTGGCCCAAAATTCATCGGGCCTTATGAAATCTCGGAGATTGTTAATCCTGTGTCCTACAGATTAAAACTGCCCCCATCCATGCGCATTCCAAATGTCTTTCATGTTTCATTGTTGAAACCTGTTCATTCCAGCCTCCTAGTAAATGAACCAGAACCTGTGGATGTGTTGGACAGTCAAGAATATGAAGTGGCATTTATTCTTGATTCCAGACGAGTGCGCAATTCCTTACAATATCTTGTTCATTGGAAAGGGTTCGGCCCAGAGGATCGATCTTGGGTACCAGCTCGTGATCTTCATGCTGATCGACTTAAGAAGAAGTTCCATCTCCGTTATCCAAGTAAGCCTGGGGGTGCAGGAGCAACCCCTCGAGAAAGGGGGGGTACTGTCAGTACTAGAATCCCTTTAGGACCCAGCACAACTCACCTGACACAGCCTGTGTCTGGGAAACAACAGTGATTGGCCAGCTCACGTTTAAATCACCTGTATCAGCATTCAGTCAGTGCTCGTGTTAGAGTTCACTCGTGTTTGATCCAGCTGATATTTGCTCTGTGACTTTCGTGTTTGACCCGGCTTGTTTGACCCTCCTTACTTGCTTCTGATTCTGTACCGTTTGGATTCTGATCTACCTGTGTATGACCCAGCTTGCCTAGACTACACTTTTCCTGATTCTACTAGTACCCTCATCTGCAGCAGTGAACCACAAGGTCCAGCAATCATCTATCCTCATCTACAGCAGTGAACTACAAGGTCCAGCAATCATCTATCCTCACCTACAGCAGTGAACTACAAGGTCCAGCAATCATCTACCTTCGTCTGCAGCGGTGTACTACAAGTCCCAGCTGACCTGCTCTGCTTAGACCTGCTCATAGTATGTGCTTTGAACTCTTTGTATAATCAGCACACCTGAACTGTTACTTGTTATCTGCACCTAGCCTGACAATAAATAGGTCAATATCACATTCTTAGTGGTTGGCTATGGAACATCCTTGGAGAGAGATTCTCAGTTATTAGCTTCCTAATAGGGTGGGGTTAAAAACAATAAAATGGATTCTCAGCCTTGTAGGTATCATTGCATATTTTAGGCCTACATTTCTTAGGCATTGTTTTTGGGCTTTTGTTGTATACTTGTATGCAAAAATAAAATGTGGCTGTGTTCCTTTTTTTTCTCTTGCCTTCCATAGAATAGTAACACTGAGGTTCAACAGTAGGATGATTAGTGGACTAGGTAGAGCACCAGGAGATGGTTGTCTAGTTAGTACTCAGTGGATCCGCTCAATTACAAAGTAGCTGAATGGACTACCTGCTAATTTCAAACTCTAAGAACTCTGGCAACTGTTCAGAGAAAAGCAAAAGCATTGACTATATTGTTTTTTTTTTTTATTTATTTATTTTTTTGACTATATTGTTTTATATGTGCTTTCAGAAGGCTTTAGCTTGAATTCTGTGAATACCTGATGAATTTTAATTTTAGCTTGCACATTGTGTATATATATTAACTGAACTATACTTCATTTTAACCCTCAACATAGGTGGTATTTTGTTAAATAGACAAGGCACAACTGATCTTTCAGAAATATTTTTTTATTTTTGTACTGCACACAAAGGCATATGAATATTTTATTTTTTTATGCAGATTGTATATATATATATATATATATATATATATATATATCATTGTGATATTGTGATTGCAATGCTTGCACATATTTATTTATTTGCACTATAGATTCAAAGAGATATATGCGCCTGTTGTGTGTGATATAGTATTTAGGTCTGGTATTCAGACTTGGCTAGGTGCTGTACATAAAAAAAAAAAGAGGAAATAGAACTGCGCAATCCCTAATGTTTGAAATTAAGGTGTAAAAAACCAACGGTGAAGTGCAGGGGTGCTCAATGTTACACAAAATATTGTCATAAACCCCAACATTGAAAATACATTAGCAACATTTACTAGACATGTGCAGAGTAAAATATTTCGTTTCGGAATTTCGTTTTCGTCTGAAAACTTAATTTATTTAGTTACTCCCGAAATTCGTTTTTATTTATTTCATTTTTCGTTCAAAAATTGCATTCGTCCGAAAATCCACATGAATCACGGTCGAATCTGTCTTTGAAGGCTTATGGTGTCTGTCGAATGTATAAAGAAGATTCGACGGAGCTAGTATATAGCATACTTTAGAACCCTATTAAAGTCTATGGGACTCCAACGTTCAAAATCTAAAGTGCTCATTTTAAAGGCTAATTTGCAAGTTACTGTCCTAAAAAGTGTTTGGGGACCTGGGTCCTGCCCCAGGGGACATGGATCAATGCAAAAAAAAGTTTTAAAAACGGCCGTTTTTTCGGGAGCAGTGATTTTAATAATGATTAAAGTGAAACAATAAAAGTGTAATATTCCTTTAAATTTCGTAGGGGGGGGGGTTGTCTATAGTATGCCTGTGAAGGGGCGCATGTTTCCCGTGCTTAGAATTGTCCCTGCACAAAGTGTCATTTATGCAGGAAAAAAAGTCCTTTAAAATCACTCGCAGCTATTATGAATTGTCGGCTCCTGTAATACAGAGAACACTCATTGAAAGTCATTGATAAAAAAATAAATAAATAAATAAATAAAAAAGCGTGGGGGTCCCCCAAATTCAATTACCAGGCCCTTCAGGTCTGGTATGGATATTAAGGGGAACCCTGCCTCAAATTTAAGAAAAAATTTGACGTGGGGTTCCCCCTAAATATCCATAACCAGACCCTTCAGGTCTGGTATGGATATTAAGGGGAACCCCGCGTCAAATTTAAAAAAAAATTGACGTGGGGTTCCCCCTAAAAATCCATACCAGACCCTTTATCCGAGCACGCAACCTGGCAGGCCACAGGAAAAGAGGGGGGGACGAGAGAGCGGCCCCCCCTCCCTCCTGAACCGTACCAGGCCACATGCCCTCAACATTGGGAGGATGCTTTGGGGGTCTGTGACCCCTCAAAGCACCTTGTCCCCATGTTGATGAGGACAAGGGCCTCATCCCCACAACCCTGGCCGGTGGTTGTGGAGGTCTGCGGGCGGGGGGCTTATCAGAATCTGGAAGCCCCCTTTAATAAGGGGACCCCCAGATCCCGGCCCCCCCCCTGTTTGAAATGGTAAGGGGGTACAAAAGTACCCCTACCATTTCACAAAGAAAGTGTAAAAATTTTTTAAATAAAACAAACACACTTTTGAAAAATTCCTTTATTAAAAATAAAAAAATAAAAAAAAGATTCCAGCGGCGGTAATCCACTCTTGCTATCCATCGACGGACGGTCATATCTCCAGCGATGTCTCATGTCATCCAGCGCAGCGCAGCATCCTTCTTCTGTCTCCGTGGAGGAGACACTACAGACATTCCGGCGGCTGACGTTTGTTATATACGGAGGGCGGGGCCACCCGTCACCTGACCCCGCCCCCCTCTGACGCAAGGGGAAACCCGGGGTTCCCCGTGACGTAGGGGTGACCCCGCCCCCCTCTGATGTAACGGAAACCTGCCTGTGTTACATCAGAGGGGTGCGGGTCACCCCTACGTCACAGGGAACTCCGGGTTTCCCCTTGCGTCAGAGGGGGGCGGGGTCAGGTGACGGGTGGCCCCGCCCTCCGTATATAACAAACGTCAGCCGCCGGAATGCCTGTAGTGTCTCCTCCACGGAGACAGAAGAAGGATGCTGCGCTGCGCTGGATGATATTAGACATCGCTGGAGAGATGACCGTCCTTTGATGGATAGCAAGAGTGGATTACCGCCGCTGGAATCTTTTTTTTATTTTTTTATTTTTAATAAAGGAATTTTTCAAAAGTGTGTTTGTTTTATTTAAACATTTTTTACACTTTCTTTGTGAAATGGTAGGGGTACTTTTGTACCCCCTTACCATTTCAAACAGGGGGGGGGCCGGGATCTGGGGGTCCCCTTATTAAAGGGGGCTTCCAGATTCTGATAAGCCCCCCGCCCGCAGACCTCCACAACCACCGGCCAGGGTTGTGGGGATGAGGCCCTTGTCCTCATCAACATGGGGACAAGGTGCTTTGAGGGGTCACAGACCCCCAAAGCATCCTCCCAATGTTGAGGGCATGTGGCCTGGTACGGTTCAGGAGGGAGGGGGGGCCCCTCTCTCGTCCCCCCCTCTTTTCCTGCGGCCTGCCAGGTTGCGTGCTCGGATAAAGGGTCTGGTATGGATTTTTAGGGGGAACCCCACGTCAATTTTTTTTTTAATTTGACGCGGGGTTCCCCTTAATATCCATACCAGACCTGAAGGGTCTGGTTATGGATATTTAGGGGGAACCCCACGTCAAATTTTTTCTTAAATTTGAGGCAGGGTTCCCCTTAATATCCATACCAGACCTGAAGGGCCTGGTAATTGAATTTGGGGGACCCCCACGCTTTTTTTTTTTTATTTATTTATTTATTTTTTTATCAATGACTTTCAATGAGTGTTCTCTGTATTACAGGAGCCGACAATTCATAATAGCTGCGAGTGATTTTAAAGGACTTTTTTTCCTGCATAAATGACACTTTGTGCAGGGACAATTCTAAGCACGGGAAACATGCGCCCCTTCACAGGCATACTATAGACAACCCCCCCCTACGAAATTTAAAGGAATATTACACTTTTATTGTTTCACTTTAATCATTATTAAAATCACTGCTCCCGAAAAAACGGCCGTTTTTAAAACTTTTTTTTGCATTGATACATGTCCCCTGGGGCAGGACCCGGGTCCCCAAACACTTTTTAGGACAGTATCTTGCAGAATCTTTTCTCTCTGTCAAATCTTTTTTCTCTGTCGAATATTTTCTCTATATAATCTTGGACTAATAGAGGTAAGGTTAGGCACATTCGAACACAGGTTCTATAGACACAGATTGTTGTCAGAGTCATGTCGAATCTCCTATTCTATATCGAACTGTTGTAACAATGAAAACGAAAATAAAGCATTTATTTATGTCGGATCTTTCGTTTTTCGGATTTTGTGCTTTCGTTATCGTTTGTCAAAACGAAAACGAAAATAGCTGAAATTCGGACGAAAATGCATTCGGACGAAAACGAATGCACATGTCTAACATTTACTAATACAATGCAAATAAGAATATATATAAAGTAGCACCAATTAATATAGACAAACCCTATTATGATAGATGCTACAATCTCAATGGTTCTGGTGCTCGAAGAAAAATACAAAAAAAACTAAAAATACATGAACGAATGATATAGCAACTTTTATAAAGTCCTGGTGAATGAATTCAAAAACACCATATGCCCACAGTGACTTGTCCAAATTCCAGACCAGGTGTAAACGTGAAACAAAAATTAAAGTGCACCACCACCGTGTAGATAACAATAGCTCCTTACCAGATACCCCAGTAAGGAGTGCGTATCCCTAAGGTCAGGACAAAGTATGCATCAAACTCGGATCTTCAAAGGATTGGAGACCACGGGCGCCGGACTCAAATGTGTTCCAACCAAGAGGGAAATGGTCCACCATAAGAAGGAAAGAAACACTCCAAATAGTGTAACACCATTTATTATAAATTAAAACATAAAAAGAAGTGCACTTACAAGAGTAAATGAACACAGGGCATATCGTCAATGGAAAAGCGTCGGCCGATCGCGAACTCCAAACGATATCCTTATTCTGTTACAATTACTGATGAGGCAAAAAGCGTGTCACGCCACCCTGTGCTGTACATGTTTCGGCTGACTAAGCACACGTTTATCATATTATATTAATTTCATGTTTTTGAATATGTTCATTTCATTTAAACACAGTAATATAACATTTTCAAAATTCAGTACATACCAAAACTCCGACCAGGGTAGGTACTCTTTAAGACACACAGACAAGCATTTCAAATATGTTTTTTTTTAACCATTTTGGTTGCTAGCATTTGCATTGATAATGCATTCCCTTTTCATGATCAAGGCAGATGCAACGGCCACAGAGGGGAAAAATAGTGCATAATAAATGTTGCATTCAGATTTAGTACCACCTTCTTAACTCAAAGATGCAGAACAGGGTGTGACATTTTATAAATAAAATATAAAAGTTTTACACTATTATGCATACAAAGTAATGTGAAATGTATATATTTTCAAAACCAGCCACAAATGCGCAGCCCGTCTCTGTACATACACGTAATAAAGTACAGCTCTAGGATCTGCATCTCTGGCTCTGGAGGATTATTAACTTTTACACTGGCCATAAAATTTATTTATCACTCCAATAATTAGCTTGGTGTCAGGAATCTCTCCTCTGCTGTTAGGATGTTCTTTAAATGGCGTATTTTTAATTTAATGAGCCATGCAGGTCTCTTCATTACTGCTGGAATTGATTTGAGCACTTCATTTTTATAATCCAGTTTTAAGAATCTCAACAGTGTTTATCTTTGTAGTTACTCAGTGATGTAACTTTATGTAATATGACAATCTGATTTCTTCTTTGCAGTTTTACAACAGCCCGGTTAGGTTATGCTCATTGGGACTTTAATCCTTTACAAACACAGAACAATCTGCAAGAGATGCATATCAAAGCAGGGACTAAAATATAGGGACATCTACATACTATTAAAGCAGAACTTTCACCTACAAATAGAAGATCAGGCAATCGTAGGGCGATAAATGAAAATTGTTAATTGCACGCACCAGCATTATTATTATTATTATTAATAATAATAATAATAATAATAATAATATATATTTTATTTATAGGTGCCTTTCAGAACACCCGTTTTCAATGTTCCCTAATCAGTCAGCTGTTAAGGTATTTGTAGATATGACATAATCATTGCTAATTTATGGTCTGTTATAGGAAAGTGACCAAATGTATTTGAGCACTCTGAAATGTGTGCAGACAACCTTTGTATAGATACTTTTGGGGGACGTATTGCTGAAATGGGGTTTTTCAGCTTTTCTCCAAAATTCACCAGTATCTCACCAGAACAAACATATCTTGCAGGTTTGAGAAGGGTGATATGAAGAGCATTTCAAAGAAACACATGAGGCAGGGAAAAGCACATATGTTCTGAGTAAGAAAGCAGCAAGAGGCGAGCTGCGTGGAACAGACAGGCCTTGAACAACTACTATTATGAGTGAAGCATGAAAGTAGGGATGATTCTGTCAAGCGTTAGTTTAGTGGACCAGTTAAGCTGCATTTGACATGTTTCCTGTGCCAAACATACTCCCCCAACACAGTAGAAGTACATCTGACATCAGGTAAGTGTCAAAGAAGCATTATAGATTGACACACACTGTCGAGACTTTGCATCTGTCACTTGTACAAGGTGTTTCCTCTCTGAAGCTCTCTGTAGCTCTACTGAAATTGAATGCTAGCACTGGGTAGCAATGTTGTAATATGCTGAAGTGTATGCCAATTCCGTTCACAAACATAAATGCCAAACCGAAATGTGCATGTTTAAGACATACAGTGGGGATCGAAAGTTTGGGCACCCCAGGTAAAAATGTGTATTAATGTGCATAACGAAGCCAAGGAAAGATGGAAAAATCTCCAAATGGCATCAAATTACAGATTAGACATTCTTATAATATGTCAAAAAAAGTTAAATTTTATTTTCATCATTTACACTTTCAAAATTACAGAAAACAAATTTTGGAGATTTTTCCATCTTTCCTTGGCTTTGTTATGCACATTAATACACACTTTTACCTGTGGTGCCCAAACTTTCGATCCCCACTGTAATTGTTTAGTAATTGATTGGATCTTCCAACTGCTCAACCGTATTGTTACATTTAGTTTCAGTAACACCTTTTTTTTCCTAAAATGCTTCTGTCTCTTCCCTATTTCACAGACATTTACTGATGGACCTGGAAATTGATTGTTCTAGGACTTACAACAAGCACATTAGTTGATCAAGAATGATGTATTTATCTATTATTAATCACTTTGGCTTTGGTACCTGTATACAGTCCATATGAATGGACCTGAGCATTTTTTACTTTCCTCTATGGACTTGTTTATATGGTGATAATGTTTTCATTACTTAGGATAGCAAAGAAATACAAACTTTGTTATTTTTGTGAAAAACTAGGCTTTCTTTTGGCAAGATTGTTTTACAAAAACGTTTTTATTTTCTATGGAATCTAAAGACAAAAAAGACATAGGAACTGATTTTTTTTTTCCAGTTTAGACCAATACTTTTTTTTTAAGTTGTTTACTGTAAATAAAAAGTATACATTTTATTTAAAATGACACTAAAATGGTGGTTATGATACTGAAAATGTAACAAACTAAACAAATATAAAAAAAGAATGGTAAAGAAATTTAAAAATAACCCTGAAAAATAATAGCTATGGGGAAGATGGAAGGAAATAGTTCATTAGTAAGAGAGTTACTTAGTAATTTTATGAGCTCTGTAGAGAACACTGTTTTAAAATGTGCATTATGCTATTAGAGGGTATACAGTGCCTTGCAAAAATATTCACCCTTCTTTGCTTTTTACCTATTTTGTTACATTACAGCCTTTAGATCAATGCTTTTCTAATCTGAATTATATGTGATGGATCAGCACACAATAGTCTAAGTTGGTGAAGTAAAATTAGAAAAATATCTATATATAAAACAATTTTTCAGAAATAAAAAAATGATAATTGGCATTGGCATATGTACAGTATTCACCCCTTTGTTACCTATGTTACCAATTACCTTCAGAAGTCACAGTATTAGTGAAATTATGTCCACCTGTGTGCAATCTAAGTGGCACTTGATCTGTCATTACATATACACACCTTTTTAAAAGGCCCCAGAGGCTGCAACACCTAAGCCAGAGGCACCACTTACCAAACACTGCCATGAAGACCAAGGAACTCCCCAAACAAGTAAGGGACAATGTTGTTGAGAAGTACAAGTCAGGGTTAGGTTATAAAAACATATCCAAATCTTTGATGATCCCTAGGAGCACCGTCAAATCTATCATAACCAAATGGAAAGAACATGGCACAATAGCAAACATGCCAAGAGATGGGCGCACACCAAAACTCATGGATCGGGCAAGGAGGGCATTAATCAGAGAGGCAGCACAGAGACCTAAGGTAACCCTGGAGGAGCTGAGAGTTAACAGCAGAGACTGGAGTATCTGTGTATAGGACGACAATAAGCCATAAGCTCCATAGAGTTTGGTTTTATGGCAGAGTGGCCAGAAGAAAGCAATTACTTTAAGCAAAAAACAAAATGGCACGTTTTGAGTTTGAAAAATGGCATGTGGCAGACCCCTAAAATGTATGGAGGAAGGTGCTCTGGTCTGATGAGACTAAAATTTAACTTTTTGGCCATCATAGAAAACGCTATGTCTGGCCCAAACCCAACACATCACATCACTCAAAGAACACCATCCCCACAGTGAAACATGGTGGTGTTTTCCAGCAGTCAGGACTGGGAAACTGGTCAGAGTTGAGGGAAAGATGGATGGTGCTAAATACAGGGATATTCTTGAGCAAAACCTATACCACATTGTGTGTGATTTGAGGCTAGGAAAGAGGTTCACCTTCCAGCAGAACAATGAACCCAAACACACTGCTAAAACAACACTTGAGTAGTTTAAGGGGAAAACAAATGGTCACAACATGCACTTTCATTTTGTAGCATCGATGTTGTGATAGCAATTTGTCCTTTTATGCTGTGAGTACTGCCTGTCTGCTGACCATCTCATTCAACAACTTCCTGGATTACCTGTCAGCTTTCCCTCTGCTTTGATTTCTAAGGGTTGCAGTTTTCTTGCCTACAAGCAGTGTTTTTTATACTGATTGTGCCTCCTAAAATTTTACTCTCAGCACTTCTTTAATTCAGAAGGCAAGCTCTGTGAAATATATGACACAACAGCATATACTTAAAAGGCATAGTGAATATGTATTGCAGAATTTAAAGAAGTAAATGTGTTGGGTTCTTCCCACCATACATTATATACACAATCAAAAGAAATCTGGAATTCGCTGCACCACTTCACCTTTATTGATCCTTCATGTAAAAGACATCACAGACAGTGTAGGGTACAGTAAAAGTTGAAGCATTTCATGCTGTGACTACATACCCACCTGGAGCGGCTTTCTCTCCAGTTGTGGTCCACCATATATACACTTTAATATGAATATACAGGATTAAAAGTTCTCTTCTACATCTGAGGTCATCTGATTTAATAGAGCTTTTCAATACTGAATTTAACTATTTCTGTAATAAACCAGTTACTGAGAGTGAGAGTGGATTGCTAAAACCTTCCTGAATTCTAAACCTGTTCTGGAGGCTAATACATTATTGAACTTCGCCAGGGATGAACATTATAAGTGAGATTTAAGCACTCTTCTTTTTAAAGTAGTCAGTCTTTTCAGTTCTTCCATAGAAAGTGGCAGCATGTACAACCATTGTCACATCCGAAAATGCCTTCCCATAATTGGAGGAAGTGACAAGCCGCTGCTTGGTTGGCTGTCTCCTCCCACTGCCCTTGTTCTGCTGATAAAGGAAAGGGTACTCAGATGCATATATTTTGCATATTACTTGCACATTGCCATTGATTTTTGTTTTCATCATGACACCATCCTTCTCCGTTCAGTGCTGGGTTTACAATTGATTTATTTTATTTTTCCGAGGCTCTTATTTTTTTATTTTATTTCTTATTAATTTCTTATCTAAGATGTTTATGTTCTTATTCTATGCAGCCAAGTATTGTAATCCTTATTTATATTTTGTAATGTTCTTCTGGTTCCTACTTACAAGATTTATTTAGGCTATTTTATTGTATCTTCACAAGTCACTGTTTTTCCTTAGAATATTTCTAAAACCTAATAAAAAGTATTTCAAACAAAGCAAAAGAATGGAAATGAAAGTGGCATTTGCATAAAACCACACAACCAATACTGTGTTGGGAAAGGTTGTGTTCTGCTTTTTTAATTTATTCTCTATATATTTTATGCATGATTGTACTTGCTTAGTGATGCAGTAATGAGATGTTCTCTGATGTTGGATTTTCTCTATATCATCACTGTGGCTATATATATATATATATATATATATATATATATATATATATATATATATATATATATATGTATATGTGTGTGTGTGTGCATGTCTATTTTTTTATTTCTGTAGTTAGCTGTGTGGATATAACTATGAGTATATAGAAGCAAACACACATTTGTAGGCCCTATGGTAAGCATAAATGGAGCCATGCGATTGTGCCATTTTGCTACAGGAAATGGCTGGGAACTTTTTTCCACAATGTACCCAAAGCTCCTAGCGTTCCATGTGAAAAATATATATTTCTTGAATTTTCTATTTTTGATATCAGTAGCTTGGTCCGATGTTGCTTTATCACTATCCACATTTAAAGTGTATGTCAAGTTAAAGCCTTTTTTTTCTAGTTTTTATATAGTGGGGAGGGATTGTAACTTCTTCTGGGTCACAATGGTTTTCAACAGGAAGTGAGAGAAAATAATCAACAGAAACACATGCAGAAGTACAAATCTGATAGGGGTTCCTCAATTTTTCTAAGATAAACATTTTTCCAATCTGTGTTGGAAAGTTCTCCTCACTCTCTGTATGGTAAAATTTTGACAAAAACAAGAAGTAAGGACAAATCACCATAAAGGAGCCCTAGATAGCAGTTCTAACTCTTCCTCCCTCTATCCAAAACTAAGGAAATAAGGTTTGCAGGGCATACACTTGAGGCTGGGCTCACAACAGTCCAGTGCATCTCCATTCATTGTTTCATGTCTGATTTCAGCCCAAATTTTGGGCTGAATTCATACCTGAAATGGACAAAAAGTCACACAGGGCTCCTGTGCAATTCCCACTTGAACCACTGCAGAGATGTGTGAACCAGCTCCATAGAAAGCCAGTCACAATCTCCTGCTATGCGAATTGGATGTGGCGAAACCCGCATTCCAATTTGCACTGTTGTTAACCCAGCCTAATGTAGTACCCCTATATATGAAACACTCTAGCAATAAAGACTTTTACTGGGTTACTAAGTGTTTATTAGTGTAGGATCAGAAACTACAATGGCAACTCCATGTTCTTACTCAACACAGCAGCAATTCCTTAACTTTGACTCCTGTCCAGTTGCGATATTGCTGCTGTTTCTTAAGCTTGGTACACACTATCTGATCTTTTATGTTCAACCCAGTGGGCAGCTGTTTTTATGGCATGTCCCTTCGACAAGAGCAGGAAGTTCAGCCGGCTTCTGTCAGACAGGCTGCCATACACACAAGAAGAATGTCTGCCGATTTCTGTTGAATATTAAGCCCGTATGTACCATGCTTTACTTTTACTTTTAAGCAGGCTCTGCTTGAAAGTAAGCACTAATTTTACACTAGACTGATAAGTTAGCTATGATTAAACCCCTAAACCCCTTCCATCTGTCTTGAAACTATTAATCAACTACCAACAACCTTCCAAACTTACTCGGCATGAGAAGTTTCACTGCTGGGGTTTAACACTAGCTTTTTTTCTGAAACTATATAATTACCAAGATTCCCATACATAATCATCAATGAATAGTTTAATCAATGGAGGCTTATACCATATCTTTATTACCGTAAGTTGAAAAACTCAGAATCATAGCTTATATCCTAATAAGAATGAACACTGTATTTTGTAACCACTTGTAAATGGATAACAGAATACTATGAATGTTTAAGGATGCATGCACATGTTATCTTTTATTTGCTTGGTCTTGGTGTCTGGCTGACTCCTAGCTTAACTTATATCAGTATTTTCAAGGCTCAGTGAGGACATTAGGCAAAAAGTCCACTGTAACAAATATGCAGCTTTATAAAACAAATCACGCCTTATCTATTCCATAAGTAGATGAAGAAACTTTTCTATAAAATACATAACTAACACATAAGATGCAATACAGATGTGGGCTCCGATTATTTTTAGTAGTTTGATGTATAGTGTTTACCACTGGTAATACCATTGTGCTCCTTCAACAATAAAAATATATTACCTAATTATTTGAAAAAAAACTTTCATTTTAAGTAGAAGAATTTTAACAGAAGGGTACTATTGAAATAGGATGCTGGTAAAGTTGCTAAATACAATCAGTTAACACATTTAGCTACTTTACTTGCAGTTGGAGAAAAGTTCTTATGAAGCCCAGGGCTTAATATCCTGAGATGGGTTGTGTTGGTCCACACGTCACCTCATACTGACAGTATATATTGCATTGACATAAAAAAGAAGCTTTAATTACATCATGAAAGCCAGGTGCATTTCCTGTTGCAGGCCTACCTGGCTGTGTAAAGATCACAACACACAGATCAAAAATGTATTCTTGCGGACATGTGAATATTGGAGATTACATCACCATTTATTTCAATTTACTGGTGGTTATGTTTGGCACCAAAGGTACTTAGCTGAGTTCTTAAAATGCTTGCGAATGTATGTAGATATGAGCAAGCATTGTTACGTGTCTCCTGGCTTTAAACTGTCTATATGTATGAGATTATGGCTATTTACCCAGAGGCTTATGATGCAGAAGCACGTTTACTCTGTTTTTAAATGGTTGTGTTGATGTCTGATGGTGAAACAACAAAAATGGAAGAGATAACACCAGGCTTTGAAGTCCGTATTGTTTCTGATGTTTTTGTGTCCATCAAGTGTCCAGTTGTGATGTGTATTAAGACTTACATTGACCATAAAGTGACTACAAAAGCTACCCAAAATGTAAAAGATAACAGTACTCACTATCAACATGACCTTAGGTCTCAATTTTTGTCATGTTATATTCATTACAACAATATCAAGATTTACCAGAATGATATTTACTACAGTAACTTCTTAGTGTAAGAACATTTGGTAGCACAATGTATGTAGCAACTATATAAGAGATATGATGTGCTATATGGTAAAGTGATAGATTTCGACAATCTAAACGTAAAGTAAAAAGTAAAGTAGTAAATAAACACATGGTGGCAAAGTTCTTTAATAAACAAACAAGAACCCCCCCCCCCCCTCCCACCAAAAACAAAATTCCCACAATGTAAATCCATCATCAATCACTAGCCCAGTGATGTACATTTATGTCAATCATGATGAACGACACCCGCCAAAATTTTGGACCTGCTAAGATGATCATCTTCTGACAATGGAGGTGGGAGGTGGTGGGAAGTGTTAGATGCACCTGCAGATTTTAATACATAACATATTTTGAAGCCAAACATGAGCTAATAATTTATAAGCAGTTTCAGCAAACGTTTTGTTTCTTTTGGGTCAAGGCAAGCACCCCTGTCAGTGTTAAATGGTTTGCCTTAACCCTTTAACTTTTGTTAACAGCTTGTTTTGTAGAAAAACAACTGCCTTACTGTCTGGAGCACTAGGTGAAAATAAAGGAAAAAAGCCTAAAAAATAAATCAAATGCAGCCTTTACATCTAATGCCGCGTACACACGGGCGGACTGTATGGCGTACTTAGTTCGTCATACAATCCGACGGACAGTCCGTCGTACTTTTGACTGAACGGACTTGACCACACACGGATGACGGGACTAGAAATAGGAAGTCCAATACACAGCAAAGCACCCTTCCGCCGTGTAAATCCTTTCTGGGCATGCGCCATTCTTAGTCCGCCGAACTAGCATACTGACGAGCGGATTGAAACCAAAGTACGACGGACAGAATTTCGAAAAATCCGAAATTCTTAGTACGCCAGACTGCACGCTGAAAAAGTCAGCTGAAGCCCACACATGAGCGGACTGTCCGCTGAAATGTGTTTCGACGGACTAAGTACGCCATACAGTCCGCCCGTGTGCACGCGGCATAAGAATAGGTAAGCCTGCAATATAATAAAAGTTTGATTTTCGATTTAATACCGCTTTAACTGTCATGAGTAGGATGAGCTTCGAGTTCGAGTTGAACTCATGTTCGACTCGAACATTGCCTGTTCGGCGAACAGTGAACAATTTGGGGTGTCCGCGGCAAATTTGAAAAGCCGCGGAACACCCTGTACAAGTCTATGGGAGAAATCTAAAGTACTAATTTTAAAGGTTAATATGCAAGTTATTGTCCTAAAAAGTGTTTGGGGACCTGGGTCCGGCCCCAGGGGACATGTATCGATGCAAAAAAAAGTTTTAAAAACATCAGTTTTTTCGGGAGCAGTGATTTTAATAATGCTTAAAGTGAAACAATAAAAGTGCAATATTCCTTTAACCACTTCAATACCAGGCACTTAAACACCTTCCTGCCCAGACCAATTTTGAGCTTTCAGCGCTGTCGCACTTTGAATGACAATTGCGCGGACATGCTACACTGTACCCAAATGAAATTTTTATCATTTTTTTCCCACAAATAGAGATTTCTTTTGGTGGAATTTGATCACCTCTACGGTTTTTATTTTTTGCGCTACAAATAAAAAAATACCGAAAATTTTGAAAAAAAAAATGTTTTTTTTTGTTTCAGTTTCAAAACTTTGTAAATAAGTAAGTTTTCTCCTTCACTGATGGGCACTGATGGGGCTACACTGATGGGCACTGATAAGGCGGCACTGATGGGCACCAATGATGTGGCACCAATGAAGTGGCACTGATGAGGTGGCATTGATGGACACTGATATGTGGCACTGACAGGCGGCACTGATAAGCGGCACTGATGGGCGACACGGATGGGCGACACAGATGGACACTGATAGATGGCACAAATTGGCACTGATAGCTGGCACGGATTGGCAGGGATGGGTGGCACAGATGGGCATGGATAGGCGGCACAGATGGGCATGGATAGGCGGCACAGATGGGCATGGGTGGGCACTGATAGGCGGCACAGGTGGGCACTGATAGGCGGCACAGGTGGGCACTGATAGGCGGCACAGGTGGGCACTCATAGGCGGCACAGGTGGGCACTCATAGGCAGCATTGGTGTTATACTGTACTAATGGATGCCAATCAGTGCCAAACAATAATGCATGCCAATCAGTGATGCCCATTGTGGGCACTGATTGGCATCCATTATGGGCACTGATTTGCATCCATTGTGCTGACTGGCATCCCTGGTGGTCTAGGGAGGATTACCTTTTCCCTGGTGGTCTGGTGGCGTCCCTGGTGGTCCAGTGTGGGCATCCTGGGGGGGGCTGTGCTGATAATCGATCAGCACAGACCCCCCTCGTCAGAGGAGCAGCCGATCGGCTCTCCTCTACTCGCGTCTGACAGACGCGAGTGAGGAAAAGCCGATCACCGGCTCTTCCCATTTACACTGTGATCAGCCATGATTGGACACGGCTGATCACGTGGTAAAGAGTCTCCGTCAGAGAGTCTTTACCGAGATCGTAGTTGCCGGGTGTCAGACTGACACCCCGCAACAACGATCGCCGCGATGCGCGCCCCCGGGGGCGCGCAGCGGCTCATAATCCTGATCATGTCATATGTCGTCCGATCAGGATTATGAAACCACTTTGCCACCGTCAATTGCCTATAGGGCGGGCGGCAAGTGGTTAAATTTCGTACCTAGGGGGTGTCTATAGTATGCCCGTGAAGGGGCGCATGTTTCCCGTGCTTAGAACTGTACCTGCAAAAAGTGTCATTTCTGCAGGAAAAATTACTCGCGGCTATAATGAATTGTCGGCTTCCCATAATACAGAGAACAGTCATTGAAAGTCATTGATAAAAAAAAAAAGCGTGGGCTTCCCTCAAATTCAATTACCAGGCCCTTCAGGTCTGGTATGGATATTAAGGGGAACCCCGTGTCAAATTAAAAAAATATATAGACACCCCCAGGTACGAAAGTTAAAGGAATATTACACTTTTATTGTTTCACTTTAAGCATTATTTAAATCACTGCTCCCGAAAAAACTGACATTTTTAAAACTTTTTTTGCATTGATACATGTCCCCTGGGTCAGGACCCAGGTCCCCAAACACTTTTTAGGACAATAACTTGCATATTAGCCTTTAAAATTAGCACTTCAGATTTTGAATGTTCGAGTCCCATAGACTTTAATAGGTGTCATGTATCAGATAAGACCAGAACTGTGTGGACTGCAACAGAAGAAACTCAAACGTGTATAAGTGAAATATAATGATTTATTAAGGAAAGTGAATAATATAAATACAACCACACAGCGCAATAAATCAACCAACAGAGACCCCCGAATAACAACAGACAGATACAGTATGTACAATAAATGGGAAATACCAAGATCATAAACGATAGGCAGGCCAGGGTCATGCACAGAGGATCAGTAGATAAACACAGGGCAGTCCAGAATCAGAGACACAAGCCAGGCCAAGGTCATACATGGGGAGATCAGCAGATGGGGTAGGAACACAGGACAGGGAGAGGATGGACGGATCAGACTGCAGGGCAGGCATGATGGTAACAGGTGGGACAGGGCAGGGACCAGGGCAGGGAAACAGGATCAGAAACACGGGTCACAGGTTCGGGGCACAGGAACAGGTTCAGAATCAGGCTCAGGGTCAGGATTACAAGCAGCAGGTCAGGGCACAAGGACAATACCAAGGCAAACATGTAAATGCTTGCCAGCTATTTATAGGCCTGTGATTGGCCTCAAGTGACACCTGATTGCAGGAGGTGCTGTCTGCTCCACACTGCCAGGATCCATCCGATGGTGGACGCCAGTACTGCAGCCCAAAGATGACATAACATTAGGAGGGAAAAGCTCTCCTGACAGTTCAAAACTGCCAGGAGACACCCACTGGTGGACCTCAGTACTGCACGCCCAAAGACAGATATTATCAGTGGATGGAACATTTCCTGACAATAGGGTTCTAAAGTTCACATGTAGTTTAGGTCTGTTCGCAGGTTTTGGTGCGAACCGAACCGGGGGGTGTCCGGCTCATCCTTAGTCATGAGGTATAGGTATTATTGTACTTCCTATGATTTCATTGAGGCCAGATAGTATAGCTATTTTTATACTTTCGGTCTGTTGCAGTTATGACAGCTGCAGCTCTCATAGATGGAAACCACAGTGTTGTTTGTCCACCCCTTTTCCATCTTTCCCATTGACAGAATGCTTTATAGTCTGTGAAGAGCCCACAGAATACAAAGAGTTCTGTGAATGGACAAGGAGAGAGGAGGGGCAGACTAATAACAGTGTTAATTCTCTCTATGAGAGCTGCAGCTCTCATAGTTGTAATACTGGAAGTATAAAAAGCTATATTATCTAACCTCAGTGAGTATGATTATTAAAGTACAGCAATACTTTTTTGTTTACCACGTTAGCAAACTCTGTCAAGAGACTTATTCAACTTAAGGTTTATTTACTGTCTTCTTCTCAGTTTTACATCATTGTGGTATTCTCCTTATAAGTTACTTAAGTAACCATCTATATCTGTCTTACAAAAATGTTACCCATGTTCGACCACCCTCCCACCATCTTCTCTCCCTCCCACCTCCATTCCCCTCCCCCCACCCCTCTTTGGTTTGTTCTCAAACCTCTTTCTTGTTTCCAATTCTACTCAGGCCCTGTCGCCCTCCGTCATCTTTTCTAAGTATTTCTCGGATGTTTTGAAAATACTCCATCTTCTCCAAATACTATTATATTTTTCTGGTTGCCCTCTTTCTCTACTGCATAAGTATTCCATTCTACTATAATATTCTATTAGCTCAAACTATTCCCTTACATCCGGTTTTTCTGCATTTAACCACCTCTTTGGAATTAATTACTGTGTAGCATTCAACAATATTGGAGTTAATGTTTTTCTGTATTGCTGATTTGAAGCTTTTGAATCATGGAATAAACATGTCTGCAGGCTGTTGATTATCTTTTCTCCGGTTATCTCTTCTATATATTCCAGGATTTCCTTCCAATATTCCTTCATTTTCAGGCACTCCCACCAAATGTGTATCATCGTGGCCCTCTGTTTCCATTCCCTCCAACACTGTGGGGATTTATCCGGTTGGTATTTATAAATTTTATCCTGTGTCAAATACCATCTTACCAAGAGCTTATAGTTAATTTCTACTGTATTTATATCTGTTGCGTAGTTATGTATCGCTCCTATCATTCTCTCAACTTGTTGATCCTCTAGTTTCACACCTATTTCTTTTTCCATTTCTCTATATAAGGGGGCCTCTCTTGTCCTTCCAGGTCTGTCAATATTCCATACACTTTAGATATACCATGTTTCAATGAAGTTTGTATACCACCGAGTTTTTCTAGTGGATTTAAATTCTTTCCATCTCTAATTGGTTGACATAGTGTATTTACCAAATGTTTTAATTGAAAATATTCCCATTCGCTTATCTTCCACCCATTTGTTTCCTGTAATTCCAACAGTGATCTCATCTTCCCGTGTATAGTGATACCCCTTATTTGTGTATTTCCCATTCTAACTCCAAATGGTGTCTCCTTGCCTAGGCCAAAAAAATTTGTTCCAGTGAGTGCAATTAATGATGAATTATATGCCCAATTTGTTTGTCGATATAATGCATCCCACCTTTTAAATAGATTTATCGTCAAATCGTGTGCCTCTTAATTTAGTGTTCGATGCTTACGTGGTATCCAAATATTTTTGTGCAATGTTGTTCTACTTAACATATTTTCAATCCTAATACACTTTTATGGCTTTTTTCGTTAACTCAATCCACCATTCATTATATAATTGCTGACTTATAATATCTATTTATATCTGGTGCTGTTAAACTTCCATGTTTTTTTTCCTGGTGATACGTGCGCCCTTCTTTAATTCTACTTTGATCTCATTCAATAATGGGATGTAGTTTTTCCAAATATAACTTCTCAATGGTGGGTGTCAATTTAATTTCTAAGTATGGCAATTCTCTTTTCACCCAGGTGAATGGAAATTCCCTTCGTAGATCCCTACCTCCAACCCCCCTGCCCCCAAGGAGGGGGGGGAGAAACCCCAAGCAGGGTGACAGAGGGAGCACTTTGTATCAGGCCCCAGAGGGCCACAGCAGACCTGCCCGAGATTAACAAACCATTTCCCTCCCTCACACAGCAGATAATTAATCTTTTAGAGGCTCTCTTGTCCCTCTGCTCTTTCTAGCCCGAGGCAGAATTCTATTTGGTACTCTAGGTTAACCTCTTCTGCAACTGAAGGGTTGACCTCAGGGCACACCGCATGTTCGGGTCTCCATCCGTTCCACGTTCTTCTTTTCCTTTTCTCTTCCATTCACCTTCCCCCACCTCCTCCCTTTCTCCCTTCTCCTCTCCTCCCCCAGTCCAGACCTCTTTATTTTTATTGAATTTTAAATATTAAATACTTTTGTTGTAGTTGCTCTAGTAGTCTGTTTCCTAGGGATCAACTGCCATTGTGCTTAATCCTGTGTCGTTCTTTCTTGTTTTTACGGTATTGGGATCTCCCTTTTTTTGCAAAAATTGGTAGTTTCTTCTATGAACCTAAGTTTAGCAATACGTCCATTTCTCCTAGCGATCAAACATGTGGGGAAACCCTAGTTATATTGAATTTCTTGTGCCTGTAAAATTTTCATTAAAGGTTTTAATGTCCTTCTCCTTCTCAAGGTTTCTTGTGAAATGTCTTGGAAAATTGTAACGTCTTTTCCTTATATTCAGTTGGTGACTTTCCCCTTAGATTTCTCAAAATATGTTTTTTTCCTCCCAATTTTCAAATCTGACAATTATGTCTGTTGGACTTTCCGTCTGGAGCCCTTGCGGTCTTCTTATTCTATGTACTCCTTCAATTTTTATTGGGTTAGTTTCTTCTTTTCCAAGAATTGGATTGAAAACCTTTTTTGTTATTTCTGTTAAATTTTCTGTCTGAGTGAGTTCGGAGAGAGCTTGTATTCTTAAGTTTTTCCTTTCTGTCCCTGTTTTCTTGGTCTTCTATTCTATACGCTCCTTTTATCTCTTTTATCATGCTTGTGTGGGAGTCCATTTTTTTCTACTTCCTCTACTCTTCAAAGCATTGTGCCCAGGTCTTTATGGATTTTTGCCATTTCTGTTTTTAAAGAATTTTCCAGGGCCGCAAACATTATTTCCATATCTATTATTGGCAGTTGAGATTTCTTCTGTTGTTCCTCCTCTGTACTTGCACGTAAGTCTAAACCAAGGTCCTGTTCTATTCTGGATTCTCAGAGTATAATCATTTTTAGCGATGTTTTATTCTGGCCCCTTTTCTCCTTTTTTTTACTTGGTATTCGTTTGACGCCCCTTAGTGCTTTGTTGTTTTTCTGTTGTTTGCCTTTCTCTTTCCCCATCCCCTCCTTGAGTTATATATTTATTCATAGGACCAGAACTAGGGCTTAGGCTAACGTGTTGTGATTTTGCCACCACTCCGCCTCCTCTTACCGACTTACCCCTCATTTTACCAACTTATACCCCAAAAAAATAAATAAATAAAGAATAAGGGGGGGGGGGTCCCCTTATCTGCTACCCCTCTTCATTTCCTCTCAATGTTTGGGGCTTGTGTAGTTGTTGCAAAGCCTGTAATACTCGCCATCTACTCCTATTACAACTCAGGTAGTCTTAATATTGAATGTATTTGTAGATTTGCAGGGTAACAAAACAAAACAAAACAAAAAACTAAAAAAAGGAGAGCAGAGCCAACACAGAACAGTTCAAAAAGTTCAAAAAGTTCAAGGTAGTAGAGTACCTCAGATAGGTGCAATTTCTCCCATCCAACTCATATCCACCCAAATCACTAAGTCACTCAGTGTATGTAAATACTGACACCTTGGACCAGATGTATCTTTGCATACACTTGTATAACACTTCTGCTTTGAGTACTTTATATATATAGGAACTATTGCAATACCAGGTATATACTCGGTATACGCTCCCCAATTTCCTCTGAAGGTTCTCTTCTTCACTTTACTTCATAGAGACATTGTATAGGCACATAGAGTGACTCTCCGATTGCTTAACCACTTCAATACAGGGCACCTTCCTGCCCAGACCAATTTTGAGCTTTCAGCGCTGTCGCACTTTGAATGACAATTGCTCGGTCATGCTACACTGTACCCAAATGAAATTTTTATCATTTTTTTCCCACAAATAGAGCTTTCTTTTGGTGGTATTTGATCACCTCTGCGGTTTTTATTTTTTGTGCTACAAATAAAAAAATACCGAAAATTTTGAAAAAAAAAATGTTTTTTTTTTGTTTCAGTTTCAAAACTTTGTAAATAAGTACGTTTTCTCCTTCACGGATGGGCACTGATGGGGCTACACTGATGGGCACTGATAAGGCGGCACTGATGGGCACCAATGAAGTGGCACTGATGAGGTGGCATTGATGGACACTGATAGGCGGCACTGATAGGCGGCACTGATAGGCGGCACTGATAGGCGGCACTGATGGGCGACACGGATGGGCGACACGGATGGACACAGGTGGCACAAATTGGCACTGATAGCTGGCACGGATTGGCATGGGTAGGCTGCACAGATGGGCATGGGTAGGCGGCACAGATGGGCATGGGTGGGCACTGATAGGCGGCACAGGTGGGCACTCATTGGCGGCACAGGTGGGCACTCATTGGCGGCACAGGTGGGCACTCATTGGCGGCACAGGTGGGCACTCATTAGCAACACAGGTGTTATACTGTACTAATGGATGCCAATCAGTGCCAAACAATAATGCATGCCAATCAGTGATGCCCATTGTGGGCACTGATTGCCATCCATTATGGGCACTGATTGGCATCCATTGTGCCTGACTGGCATCCCTGGAGGATTACCTCTGCTGGGCATCCCTGGTGGTCTGGTGGCGTCCCTGGTGGTCCAGTGTGGGCATCCTCGGGGGGGCTGTGCTGATAATCGATCAGCACAGACCCCCCCTGTCAGAGGAGCAGCCGATCGGCTCTCCTCTACTCGCGTCTGACAGACGCGAGTGAGGAAAAGCCGATCACCGGCTCTTCCCATTTACACTGTGATCAGCCGTGATTGGACACGGCTGATCACATGGTAAAGAGTCTCCGTCGGAGACTCTTTACCGAGATCGTAGTTGCCGGGTGTCAGACTGACACCCCGCAACAACGATCGCCGCGATGCGCGCCCCCGGGGGCGCGCAGCGGCTCATAATCCTGATCACGTCATATGACGTCCGGTTAGGATTATGAAACCACTTTGCCGCCATCTATTTGTAATAGGGCGGGCGGCAAGTGGTTAATTATACTTGTTTACAACTGCATAAAACTGAAATAACAGTTTTGTATGAAATTTTGTTTATCAGTGCAACAAAAGCAAGAGTCACAAGACTTTATATGTATATATATTACTAAACTGGCATGCTAGGTAAGGAACTTAATGTATTACTTTGAGTACAAATCAAAAGCACACTACTTGTACCTTCACTAAAGTGTTCATAATGGTTTCTCATAATTTATTCAGAAAATGACAATGCCTGTCAATAGAAAGCACCCTTTCAAACCTTTCCTGTAAAACAAGATCATTAGCACTTTCTAGAATATTGTATGAAGGACATTGCAAAGTGTTTGCCTTTCAATAAACAGTCAAAGCATATATATACACGCCATAAAGTGCCAACCTGTTTAAATGCATTTAAATCACTGTTTGTGTTATTGAAGAGTTATGTAATCTCTATTAATATACAAAACAAAAATAGTACATGCTTTGTACATATCAATACCAAGCTGACTTATAAGGTCAGAGATTTTGAGGGGTTGATTTACTAAAACTGGAGAGTGCAAAATCTGGTGTAGATGTACATGGCAGCCAATCAGCTTCTAACTTCAGGTTGTTCAGTTAAGCTTTGACAAAAAAAACCCCAACAAACTGGAAGCTTGTTTCTCTGCAGAGCTGCACTCTTTGTTTTAGTAAATCCACCTTTAAATGTCATTTAACAATGAGTACATCAGACTGTATATTTTTGTAAGTGTAGGCACAAGTTTTTACATGGTTTTGAAACACAAAAAACATGCCTATTTCTAGATTTATAGAATGTTGCCAATAAAAGCATGGCACACTTATATTTATAGCTATAACATACTTTGGTAAAGTTTGCAACCTTACTTTAACTACAGTAACCCATAGTAACTAATTTGAATGAAATCTGCTGAAGTCCAATCAGTAAAATAATGCATTCCAATTGGTTGCTATGGCTTTTTGCATTTAAGAACTTTTACCTAAGAATATAAATGCCTGATAAGGCCACTTGTGTATATGTGCAAATTGTACTTCTTTGCGTTTAAGCATTTCAAGATTTTTGACTGTGTCCTTAAGAGTAGAGTACTTAACCAATTCCCTACCACCGTATTGTAAAATGACGGGGGCAGAAACTGTTTCTCACACCGCATGGGCGTCATATGATGTCCATTGCTTCTCGGCATTGTGGAGAGCATGAATGCGCCGCCGGGGGCGCGTGCTCGTCGCATCGCTGGAGACCCGATGCACGTGCGATGTCCGCCGGGCCCAGTAACAGAGTCGGGACGTGGATCTGTGTGTGTAGATGTCCTGTCAGGGGAGAGGTGAACTGATGGGATGTTCCTTGTACAGAGTAACACCGATCGGTCTCCTCCCCTCATCAGTCCCCTCCCCCCACAGTTAGATTCACTCCATAGGACACACATTTAACCCCTGCAGCACCCCTAGTGTTAACCCCTTCCCTAACAGTCACATTTATACAGTAATGGGTGCATTTTTTATAGCACCGATTGCTTTATGAATGTGAATGGTCCCAAAATAGTGTCAAAAGTGTCCGATCTGTCCACCGCAATGCCACAGTCATGATAAAAATCGCAGATCGCTGCCATTAGTAGTAAAAAAAAAGACAAATCTATCCCCCATTTTGTAGACGCTATAACTTTTGCGCAAACCAATCAATATATGCTTATTGTTGTTTTTTTTTACCAAAAATATGTAGAAGAATACATATCGGCCAAAACTGCAGAAAAAAATGGGATATTTATTATAGCAAAAAGTAATAAATATTGTGTTTTTTTTTCAAAATTTACAATTTTTTTGTTCATAGCGCAAAAAATAAAAAACGCAGAGGTGATCAAATACCACCAAAAAAAAGCTCTATTTGTGGGAAAAAATGATCAAAATTTAATTTGGGTACAATGTTGCATGACCGCGCAATTGCCATTCAAAAGTGGTTAAAATCCATGACATTTGTGATAAAAAACGATGGAATCATTATTACACCAATGTTAAGAAAATGCACATTCTGTAATACAAGTAAAGCTCAGGGCAGTTTTTCTTTTTAATTATTTCATTTAAGAACCTGCATACAAATAGTTTGTCATACAAAAACCGATTACAGTGCCAATCATTAACAATTCAGATAAAATTATACACTGAAGTGTTAGATGTAGACAGGAACAACAAGCTTTGCAAAAACATAAGGAGAGATGTCCATTTTAGGTGACTTGATTTCTGAAAATGATTTGAGCAAAATAAAACTATTCCAATGACTGGTAAAATAAAACTGCTAATATTATTTGTTTATAAGATGGAAAATAAGTAAAATAGATGGGATAGTATTTTTGTTTTCTATTTATTCAATGGGTTAACCCCCCTGACGGTATTCCCGAGTCTGGCTCGGGGTGGAATTTTCATACCAAAAGCGGTATCCCCGAGCCAGACTCGGGACTGCATCGCTGGATCCAGGAGGACGTTTACTCACCTTCTCCCTCGGATCCAGCGTTGTCTCCCCGCTGTACGAGCGAGCCGTGTCTCGCTCGATGCATCACATCGCCGATCTCCGTTCCCTGACGCACGGGGACGGAGATCGGCGCCAAATTCAAAAAGTAAAACAAACAAACATACAGTATAATGTAATCTTACAGATTACATTGCTGTATGTAAATATTTCACATCCCCGTTGTCCCTAGTGGTCTGCCCAGTGTCCTGCATGCAGTTTTATGTAATAAAAACTGTTCTTTATGCCTGGAAACTGGAGATTGTCCATAGCAACCAAACTGTCCTTTTACATCAAAAATGGTTTTAGACCAGCTAGAAAACAGCGATAATAAATTGGAATCACTCGCAGAATTGAGCGATAGCGATTTGTGGGGAGATCCGTCATCAAATACTGAAAAGTAATGACAGTGACAATTCTGCAACTGAGCAAATTTCAGTGTTTTTGATTTGATTACATTATTGAATAATTTTTATTATTGTTATATTATTATTTGGTACAATTATTTATAATTATTTATTATATTATAATTTATGATTTCATTTTTCAAACTTTATCATACCCGGGATGTCTGCTAGACTCTGGTTTGGACAGATTTAAGTGAGTTATTCCTAAGAATTGCAGGACTACAATATAAAACGCCAAATTTTCATGCAAAATAATGGTACCGCTTTTAGCACCTAAAATCCGAAATAATCGTACCGCCAGGGAGGATAAAAAGCAGGAATAAGAGAGAGAAAAAAGAGAGAAAATAAAGAGAAAAAAAATGGTGGGGGGAAGGGACGGGAAGGGAATAGAAGAGAGAAAAGGGAGAGCAGAGAGGGTTAGTAGGGGGTGAATGGTTTTTCAGGTAAACAGGATGGAGAGAGAAGTTATTCAGGGAGTGGACTCTAATTCCACGTACACACGATCGGAATTTTGGCCAGAAAAATACCAATGAGAGCTTTTCATCTGAAAATGCGACCATGTGTATGCTCCATCAAAATTTCATGAAATTCCGATCGTGTGTATGCATTTCCGACGTGCAAAATCTCACGCATGCTCAGATTCAACTACAAGATGGAAGCTTTTGGTTACTAAGTATTAAACTTCCTTTTTCTAGTCCCGTTCTACGTTTTGTACCTCACAGCATTCTTGGCGGTCAGAATTTGGTGTAACTGTGTGTAGGCAAAACAGTTTGAGCAGAATTCCATCTGAATTCCGACGGGAAAACCATCAGAGATTTTTCCAACGAGAATTCCGATCGCGTGCACGTGGCATCACAAGGGTTTACCTTTGAGTATTTGAATGGATTCCAACAGAACCACATTTTAGAGGAAGCATTATGTTTATTATGAGAGGAGAGGATTAGGTCTTACATTTTGTTTTGTTCCTCAACTTTTGTAGCCCAGAGTGATAAAGAAGGGATTGCAAGTCCTTCCACTTTAGTGGGATGCATATTTTATCAGCATTGAAAGGAAGACACAAAACTTTTTTGTTATTGGGAGTCTGAGACTTGAAGAAGAAAAAAGATTGTTGCTGGCATCTGGTAACACCTAGATAACATGTTGATGTTTTTCTTGCAACCTAATAAATGCAGATGAGTGAGAAGCAGACAAATCCTCTATGGCCGCGTACACACGGGCGGACTGTCTGTCCAACTTAGTCCGCTGAAACGTGTTTCAGCGGACAGTCCGCTCGTGTGTGGGCTTCAGCTGACTTTTTCAGCGGACAGTCTGGCGGACTAAGTCTTTCGGAATTTCCGTAATATTGTCCGTCCAACTTTGGTTTCAGCGGACAGTCCGCTCGTGAGTAGGCAAGTTGGACGGACTAAGTATGGGGCATGCTCAGAAAGGATTTACACGGCCGAAGGTTGCATTGCAGTGTATTGGACGTCGTATTTCTAGTCCCTTCGTACGTGCTGTACACGTCATCGCGCAAGCTTTCAACGGACTGTCTGTTCATCGTGTGTGGTCAAGTCCGTTCATTCAAAAGTAGGACGGACTGTCTGTCGGATTGTCTGACGGACTTAGTTGGCCAGACAGTCCGCCCGTGTGTACGCGGCTTAAGTTGTTCTCTATTAAAAAGTAGATCAAACTCCCATTTCTGAATGGAGGGATATTTTCAGAGATCAATAGAGATCAATAGAGAACATCTGAAAAAGAATGTACCTTATAGGGTTGGAGTATGAACATAAATTCTCAAATTAAGTCAGTGGACATTGGTGAACAGGGTTGGGAGGGGGGAGTGATCTCAGAAAGTGTCTGACTTGCAATGCTCTCCTTAAATCTAGTTTAAAGGAACCAGGGACATGCATTAGGCTGGTAAGAAATGGCATGGAGAAGAAGAGTCTACAAAGTGGAGTGCTTGGAAGTAGGGATGGAAGAACGGTTTGGCCCGAGTATAAGTTCGGGCCGAACTTTGGTTGTTCCGACGTTCAGTGAACATCCGAACAAACGGGTCATTGAACCGACCACAATGCATTGTCATACTGAACAGTGCACTACAAGCCCTGATTGGCTGAAGCACTGAAATATTCAGCCAATCAGGGCAGAGAACACTGTCAGAATCATGACTTTATCCAATCATGACTCATTCCCACCCCACAGTGTAAAAGTATTCTTTCAATGGCAGACATTTTCAGTATGATTTCTGTGTGGAGAGATAGAACAGGGCTCTGTTCAGTGCTGTTAGGTAATTAGTGTGCTATACTGTGCTATTTTGCTTCAATTGTCAGTGTAGAATATTAGTTTAGTGTCAGTCTAGGGATCGTGTGAGTGTAGTGAGAAGGACCATCATTCAGCTTTGCATAGTGTGCAGCTAGAGTAGGGACAGCTCAGATAGTTTCACTGTAGTGTAGTAAGACTGTGTCATTCATACACACATTATTGCAGAGTAGGGACAGCTCAGATAGTTTTAGTGTAGTGAAATTGTGTCAGTAATCTTTACATTAGTATATAGCTAGAGTAGGGGCAGTTCAGATAGCAACAGTGATGTGATGATTGAACATCAACTATTTGATTGCATTACTGCCAGTTTAACGCCATTTACTTGTGTGCGCTTTACTGCCAGTTTAATGGCATATAGTTCTGTGTGCGTTACTGCCAGGTTAATGCCATATAGTTTTGTGTGCATTACTGCCAGTTTAATAGCATATAGTTTTGTGTGTTACTGCCAGTTTAGTGCCATATAGTCCTGTGTGCGTTATTTCCAGTTTAATGCCATATAATTTGTGTGCATTACTGTCAGTTTAACGCCATATAGTTTTGTGCATTACTGCCAGTTTAACGCCATATAATTCTGTGTGTGTTACTGCCAGTTGAACACCATATAGTTCTGTGTGCGCTACTGCCAGTTTAACGCCATAAGGTTTTGTGTGTGTTACTGCCAGTTTAACGCCATATAGTTATGTGTGTTACTGCAAAGTTAACACCATTTACTTCTGTGTGCGTTACTGCTAGTTTAATGCCATATAGTTTTGTGCATTACTGCCAGTTTAACGCCATATAGTTCTGTGTGCGTTACTGCCAGTTTAACACCATATAGTTTTGTGTGTTGCTGCCAGTATAACACCATATAGTTCTGTGTGCATTACTGCCACTTTAACGCCATATAGTTTTATGCATTATTGCAAATTTAATGCAATTTACTTCTGTGTGTGTTACTGCCAGTTTAACACCATATAGTTTTGTGCTTACTGCCAGTTTAACACCATATAGTTCTGTGTGCGTTACTGCCAGTTTAACTCCATATAGTTTCGTGTGTGTTACTGCCAGTTTAACGCCATATAGTTTCTGGATCATCACATGTCACACTGCCTGATGGTTCCACCCATACCATCAAGTACAATGTGACATGTAAGACTGTAGGAATAGTGTACCTAGCTAGCTGTCCCTGCGGATGCTTTTATATTGGTAAAACCAAGCGTCCGTTTTTTAAACGGATCAGAGACCATATGTTACCATTATCCAAACGACTCTGCACTACAGCATTAAACAGACACATAGGCTCATCCCATAATTTTGATTCAAACGGAGTACATTTCTCGGCCCTCGAGCATGTACCCCTCCATGCTCGAGGGGGTGAAATCGATACCCGTTTATTGCAGTTGGAAACACAGTGGATATACACTTTAGAGGCAACGAATTACCCAGGTTTAAATGCATACATAACCTATAAGCATTTTCTTTAACCACTCTGTTTTAGACTAAGCTCAAAAATGCACAATTTCAATACAAATTCGATAAAATTTACATATAGAATCATACCTTATACATTCAGACACCAACTTTCCATAAAATGCCATATCTTTGACCATTTCCTCTATTTCCCCCTGCTGGGTCCCCCCCCCCTTTTCGTTTTCATTGTTTGTCTGTGTCTATTTAGCTGTTTGGTAGTATGTTCAATTGAATGCTTGCTTGGTTGCCTGCTTGTCTGTCTGTTTGTTCGTCTGTCTTTTCGTATGTTTGTTATTTGATTGGTTGAGTTGTATGTCTATGTTGATGTGAGTCCACCTTTAACTACTTTTAATCATTTAATAATTGTTCATTGTCTATTTATACATTTGGTGTATCTCTGATCACTTCACAATATTTCATTGCTGTAAAAGTTATTTAAAGGACAAATTTATTCAATTAGGTTATGTATTTCTTTGCTTTATTATCTTAGCTTTTTCTGAATGTGATCCATTATAATCTAAACAATGTGTCAATTTCCATATATGCATAACTGATTCTTATTATAATATTCATTTTATGTTTCACTTATATCTCCATTATAATTGCTTTGAATTTTTGTAGTATTGTGGATTTGGCCTATGAATACAGCCCTCTCTTTCTTTTTGCTCGCCTATTTATTACATTAATACTTTTGAAAAGCCATTCAATCAATGTGCTTCCACTCTGCACAATTGCCTCAATTTATTTTTATTTATTTGATTCCCTTGATCCTGTTCTTTGGGTGGGAGCCCCTCTGTGGGAGCGCGCCTGTCCCCTTGATCTCAGACATCGGTGCCTGTATGGACACACAGGTCGGGCTATGTGGAAGCCCGACCTATAATTATGCGGACTGCTTCACCAACACAATGCGTCCCGTGTCTGATGTTGATGGGCGGGGCTTTGAAGGGTTCATTGAACCTTGACACTGCCTCTCCACGATCCCCGTACGTGCCTGGGCGGCGTTTGAGTTTCCGTAGTTACGGAACCGCCACCGCAGTGCACTGTGGGGACTGTAGGCGCATCCACTCGGGTACGCATGCGCAGTTCCGCATTTGCTGTCTGCTCACGTCCGACGTCATTGATATGACGCCGGATGTGTGGGGGATAAAAGGACATATCCACATTGCAGGTGTGTCGGCCCTGCAATTGACGCTATAGCAGTGATCTTTTCGGAAAGGTTAGTTTATTGAGAAGCACACGGCCTGTCCACACAGTCCGTGTTTCTTCTCCCATTTCCCAGCTACATCTCTTCTCTTTTTTATGCTTATAGAGGCTGTTTCCTTTTTGCTCTCCATCCTCTAGACTTTCAACTTGAGGCGCTGCATACATCAGCTGATTAATCCATCCGCTGCAGCTCTTTATCCAAACCCTCTATCTTAGAGTGAATCCACACTCATTCCAGTGCAGCACAGATATATCTGTTTCTGCTCTTTTTCGTTCATGGTAAGCATATTCCTTTTAGTGATCTATTTGAACTATTTGAGCACAATGCCATTTATTATTACACTATATCTATTTCTCGCTAGCTTATCTAGTTTACTCTCACTTTTTTATTAGCCTTACTTAGACAAACCTGTGATTTATTCAAATACAATCCTAGGTTATCACCATGATATTAGATCATCCTATGAATCCGCTCATCTGCAGCCTTTAGTTCCCCTTTTGAGACACACTTTACATCAATTTACCCAGGTAGGTCTTCCTTCCTTTTTTACCATTCAATTATGTAACACATTGAAAGAAATTTTTCTTTCTGTTCTCTAAACCGCCTACGGGAGCCTTCCTGGTCCCATAATTGGTAACAAAAGTGGACTCTTTGTCTGTTCCATTTATCTCCTGCAGTCACCTTCTGGGGCTTCGGGGACTGGTGTGCTCTCCACGTTCTAGAGGCGCTCTCACTCCAATATGCAGGCAGGGCCCGCATTCTAAGTTTGGTAGGTATAACTAATTATTCTTTATCACCATAATGACACATATTATTGACTCTGTTGACCTATTGAAATAGGCGGGCGTATCTAAAGTCTGGGCTGCCTTCTTTACTATGACCAGATCCACTAATCTTGTTGTATTTTGTTTACAGTGTATTTTCTTCTTGTTTCTCTTTTAAAAACATTCTCTGTCAACCATTGGCTCCCCTGAAGAAGCCTTCAAAGGCGAAACATGTCGGGATTCCATCTAAATAGCCAAGAACCCCTTCATTTAAACTAATTGACGGATTGTGATTATTGTCTGTATGGATATTATTGTTTGTAGTTTCAAAATTTTGAACTTACTCCACTACTGTGGCTGTTTTTACTGTATTTAATAAAATTCCTCTTTTTACTTCTATATCATACTTTTTTCCTATGTTTATTAGCACCGTAATAATCCCATTCAGCCCTCTTTCTCTCTCTTTCCATATTTGACATACTTGGGATGAGGTGCGCTATTGTATCATTGCCCGACCTGATTTCTCCCATTTTGCCATATAGTTTTGTGCGTTACTGTAAGTTTAACACCATTTACTTCTGTGTGCATTACTGCAAGTTTAATGCCATATAGTTATGTGTATCACTGTACATTTGGAGCATTATATTGTGGTATGTTATAGTGTATCCGTGGAGTGTATCTGTGTGGTGTGAGTACTCAAATTAAGTGCATCTATGTACAGATTTCCACTTCTTCTTTATATTTGCTTATAGGCACCACCCTCTCCCTCCCAATAATGTCTGGGAGGACAACAAGGAGAGACAGACGTTCCTTTGGCACTGTAGGGGGTCAGTAACAAATGTGTCCACAAGAAAAGGTGGACGTGGTGGTCATCAGTCCTCAGGCAGGGCATAATTTCCTCTGTTTAGTGAGTTTGCCCATGCTATCCAGCCACAGCATGCAAAGCAGGTGGTGGACTGGCTTACTAAACCTTCCTCATCCTCCTCATCCTCTGTCACGCAGGCAGAGACAAGTGTGCAGTCCCCTGCAGTTGCCAGAATGGATAAACCTGCCACCTTGCCCACATCTATTCCTGTCATAGCCCCAACATCAGCCATGGAGGCTGAGTTATTTGATCACAGCATCAGCCACTTGCCCCTTGATGATGCCCAGTCCTTACTGGATTCAGATGCTGGTTCTGAAGTTGAGGATGACAGGAACATGAGCCTAGAGAGAGGGGAAAACACTGGTAGACAAATTCCCCAGCCACAGCATATTGCCAAGATGTCTCTTAACGCGAAACGGCACAACCCCAAGGAGGCCGACATCAAGAAAGATTAGAGAGCAGCCACCCTATTCCATCACATTCTGCAGCTGTTATCTCCCGGCCTACTCCCCAAAGCTCAGCTGTCTAGGCCTTTTTCAGAACATCTGCAGGAGATTGCACTGTTGCTACCTGCAAACTGTGTCTCAGGCAAAATAAACGTGGCAAAATCACCAGCCATTTGGGTACCACATGTTTAACAAGGCATTTAACGTCCAACCATTCAGCCCATTGGCAAGAGCACCTAAAAGCCACACAAAAGGAGCACACATCTATCCCTCCTCCTCCTCCTCCTCCTCCTTACCCACTTCAGTCTGCCCCTGCTATACTGAATCATTACCTCTCAGCAGCCTCCACTGACAGGCATGATAGCACAGGGTGTCCCCGGTCCTAGCATCACATCTGCCAGCAGCACACCACCAGTTGTAGACTGTAGCTGACAACATTTCTCTGCCCCATCTGTTGCAGTGGAAAAAAATAAGTCCCTACCACCTACATGCCCAGCTTCTAAATGCAAGCTTGTCAAAGCTGTTGGCTCTCCAGCTTCTTCCTTTCAGTCTGGGGGATTCTGCCCCCTTCCGTGAATTCGCACAATGTGCTCTACCACAATGGCAGGTTCCTAGTTGCTACTACTTTTTACGTAAGGCCATTCTATCTCACTACCATCATGTGGAAGGGAATGTTCTGGCATTGTTAGGCAAGGCAGTCAGCCGTAAAATCCACCTTACTGCTGACACATGGTCCAGCAAGCATGGGCAGGGACGATATATTTCGTTCACAGCACACTGGGTAATGCTGCTTGCAACTCAAAAGAATGCAGGACAGGGCTCAGTGCTGCAGCTTGTTGTGCCCCCATGTCTCCATACAGCTGGTGGTGATGATGCCAGACCTGTGAGCTATACCCCCTCCTCCTCCACCTCCATGCCCTCCTCTGCAGAATTGTCCTAGGAACATTAGATGCACCCTAAGCATTTAAAGGCTATTGCATGAGTCAGGCTAAAAGGTGCCATGCAGTGCTTGGTGTGTTTAGGGGACAACAACACCAGAGAAGAGTTTTTTGCAGCTCTGCAGGGACAGGCCCAGAGGAGGGTTACGCCATGCCAGCTGAGCCAGAAATGGTGGTGTGTGATAAAGGCCCATGGCTGTTAGCTTCCACATCCGATTGGCAGCATCTGCATCACATGGTGAATCATTACCTCTGGGCCAAAACAGAGACGGAGAGCTTTCCAGCTGACGATCCACTGACTTACTGGGTCATGAGAATAGACCACTGGCCAGAGCTTGCCCAGTATTCTATTGAGCTGTTGGGCTGCCCTGCATCCGGCGTGCATTCAGAATGGGCATTCAGTGCTGCAGGACGTGTCATTACCGATCATAAATGGCGTCTGTCCATAGACTCCGTGGACCACTTGACTTTTATAAAAATGAATCTTTGATTATCAGCTATGAAGCCCCTGATCCAATGTCACTGATTAAGTCTTTTTGGGATGTGGAATCTTTGCAGGACTTTGAGGCTGCCTAGCTTTGTGGGTGTTCAATAATTTCATCTGGAAGAATGTTTTTGGTATAGTTTCATGGGCACAATTAACACCCAAAGACCAATTTTTCAGCACCTGTTTGACAGGTGCATATCATTGCAATTTTTTTTGCCTTCATCGAGAGCACCTCTATAGGGTTACAATGGGAAGGTGCCCCCAACACCCAAAGAATAATTTTTCTGCACCTGTTTGAAAGGTGTATATCATTGCAATTTTTTACAGCAAGGCCAATTCTTGCTTTCATCAAGATTACCTCTATAGGGTTGTGGTGGGAAGGCACCACCGAAACCCAAAGACCAATTTTTATGCACCCGTTACTTCAATTCAAAGTCAAAATGACACCAGAATGTATCCAAAAAATCTCTAATCTTGTTCCCAGTGCACTAGATTGTGTGCTGAGCAAAATAAAGGTAGCTTGCAGGGGAAATTCAATTTTTCTTGGCTTTACAAATGCAATTATTGCTGCAGCAGATACTAGACATTTCTAAAAACTCAAAATATGGTGTTGCACTCCCAATAAATAAAATAATTAAGTAAATCACATAAATAAAGAAATTAATAAGTAAATTCATAAAAATATAAAATTATTATACATGTGTCATTCACAAATAAAAAATAGAAGCATACAAAAATTGCAAAATGCATAAAATGTCCAATCCAAGAGTGTGACACTCAAAACAGCTTGAATGTGACTTGAATGTGGCCAGCCAAGTGATCCAACAACACTTCAAATGTGCCCGCAAACACCAGGTGCAATGGCTCCTTACCTTACTGCTGTAAGGCAAACAGCAGTGAAATATTAATCTCCAAAGCGTTGGATCCTAAATGCGTCATGAGGTTAGTTCTATCACTTTGCCACAGCTCCCCTCAGATTTCCACTTCCACAGGAAGGAGACCCAAATTGTGAAGTATGCCAATTTATTTAGTAAATATAAAATAGATGGAAAGCTACTCACAATACACATAAATAAAACAAGCAATGTAGCAAACGAGCACCGTGCTCGTGGTCCGGACGTCCCTTCCGGTGTCCAAGGTTATGTTATTCTTCCTATGCGTGGTGTCACGTATCACGGGACTTCATTAGGGTTCTAGACATGGTACAGATCTGCCACTTTATAGGTAGACTAAAGGTACCCCCTAAAATGATGCTTTTCACAAACTTTTTTTATTGATACATGTTTCCCAGGGCAGGACCCAGACCCCGATAACCATTGTATGCCCAATTACTTGCATATAAGCCTTCAAAATGAGCACTTTTGATTTTTGATGTTTGGGTCCCATTGACTTTAATGGGGTTCGTTATTGGGATCCAAACGTTTTCGGTGTTCAAAAGTTCTGGTGCGAACCGAGCAGGGTTCCATTCGGCCCATCCCTGGAGCACTGGAAATGTAACAAGAGTCTATCCAGTAATCCCAGTGGAAAATGTGGGTTCCCCATAGACATGTGCATTCTTTTCGTCCGAATGCATTTTTGTCCGAATTTCAGGTATTTTCGTTTTCGTTTTGACAGAAAAAAGTTTTAAAAACTGCAGTTTTTTCAGGAGCAGTGATTTTAATAATGATTAAAGTGAAACAATAAAAGTGTAATATTCCTTTAAATTTCGTACCTGGGGGGTGTCTATAGTATGCCTGTGAAGGGGCGCATGTTTCTGGTGCTTAGAACTGTCCCTGCACAAAGTGTCATTTATGCAGGAAAAAAAGTCCTTTAAAATCACTCGCAGCTATTATGAATTGTCGGCTCCGTAATACAGAGAACATTCATTGAAAGTCATTGATAAAATAAATAAATAAATAAAAAAGCGTGGGGGTCCCCCAAATTCAATTATCAGGCCCTTCAGGTCTGGTATGGATATTAAGGGGAACCCAGCGTTAAATTAAAAAAAAAAATTGACGTGGGGGAACCCCTAAAAATCCATACCAGACCCTTTATCCGAGCATGCAACCTGGCAGGCCGCAGGAAAAGAGGGGGGGACGAGAGAGCGGCCCCCCTTCCCTCCTGAACCGTACCAGGCCACATGCCCTCAACATTGGGAGGATCCTTTTGGGGTCTGTGACCCCTCAAAGCACCTTGTCCCCATGTTGATGAGGACAAGGGCCTCATCCCCACAACCCTGGCCGGTGGTTGTGGGGGTCTGCGGGCGGGGGGCTTATCAGAATCTGGAAGCCCCCTTTAACAAGGGGACCCCCAGATCCCGGCCCCCCTGTTTGAAATGGTAAGGGGGTACAAAAGTACCCCTACCATTTCACAAAGAAAGTGTAAAAAATAGGTAAATAAGACAAACACACTTTTGAAAAATTCCTTTATTAAAAATAAAAATAAAATAAAAAAAAGATTCCAGCGGTGGTAATCCAATCTTGCTATCCAGCGACGCTCCGGGGTCCAGCGATGGCTGATCTGATCCAGCGCAGCGAATCCATCCATCTTCTGTCTCCACGGAGGAGACACTGCGGGGATCCCGACGGCCTGACGTTTGGTATATGCGGAGGGTGGGGCCACCCGTCACCTGACCCCGCCCCCCTCTGATGCAAGGGGAAACCCGGGATTCCCCGTGATGTATGGGTGACCCCGCCCCCCTCTGATGTAACGGAAACCTGCCTGTGTTCAAATCAGCCATCGCTGGAGAGATGATCATCCATCGCTGGATAGCAAGAGTGGATTACCACTGCTGGAATCTTTTTTTTATTTTTTTTTATTTTTAATAAAGGAATTTTTCAAAAGTGTGTTTGTTATTTACCTGAAGGGCCTGGTAATTGAATTTGGGGGACACCCACGCTTTTTTTAACCAGTTGCCGACCGCCGCACGCCGATGTACGTCGGCAGAATGGCACGGGCAGGCATAAGGGCTTACATGTACGTCCCTTGCCTCCCGCGGGTCGGGGGCCCGATCGGGCCCCCGCCCGGTGCCTGCGGCGGTCGGTTTTCGTCCGGGAGCGATCCAGGACGAGGGGGCGGCCATTCATTCATGGCCACCCCCTCGCGATCGCTCCCGACGAATAGAAATCCCCCGTGACATCACTTCCTCTCCTGTAATGTAAACACAGGAGAGGAAGTGATGTATTCTCTCCTCCGTGTCGGTATTTTTCGTTCCGACACGGAGGAGAGCGGATCGGTGAGTTGCACCAACACTCTACACACACAGTAGAACATGCCAGGCACACTCACACCCCCCCGATCACCCCCCCCAATTACCCCTGCCCCCCAGTCACAGTGACACCAATGTCATTTTTTTTTTTTTGCATTGGTGTCATTTGTGACTGTAATAACTGTTAGGGCAGTTAGAGTTAGCCCCCTTTAGTTCTAATGTACCCCCCTAACCCCCCCAATAAAGGTTTAACCCCCGTGATCACCCCCCGTCGCCAGTGTCACTAAGGCTGGGTTCACATTGCAGCGGTTTATGAGAACGAATGTGATTCGCACCGCACTGCAGTGCAAATCACATCCGATCTCTGTGCGATTCGAGTTCAGCCATTCGCCGCACCCGCCACACCCGCCACACCTGCCGCACCCGCCGCAAATTCGCACGGGACCCTTTTTTTGGCCCGCAGCAGAATCGGATCGCATGGGTGTTCACACCATGCGATCCGAGTTTGCAGATCGCACTGCGATATGCGAACTGATCTGGGGGTGTCAGTAACATTTCACTGACACTCCCAGCAGTTCGCATAGGGCAGTGTGAACTGCCGCCGGGAGGCATGCGATGCGGGAACCCGCCGCGGATTGGCTGCATTTCCGCATCGCTCCAGTGTGAACCCAGCCTAATAAGCGATCATTTTTCTGATCGCCGTATTAGTGTCACAGGTGACGCTAGTTAGGCAGGTAGGTATTTAGGTTCGCCGCAGCTTTTTATAGCGCCAGGGACCCCCATATACTACCGCAAAAAGCCCCCTGATTGCCCCCTAGTTAACCCTTTCACCAGTGATCACCATATAACTGTTACAGGTGACGCTGGTTGGTTAGTTATTTTTTTATAGTTTCAGGGTACCCGCCATTTATTACCTAATAAAGGTTTAACCCCCTGATCACCCGGCGGGTGTCATTTGTGACTAATAACTGTTAGGGCAGTTAGGGTTAGCCCCCTTTAGTTCTAAGGTACCCCCCTAACCCCCCCAATAAAGGTTTAACCCCGTGATCACCCCCCGTCGCCAGTGTCACTAAGGCTGGGTTCACATTGCAGCGGTTTATGAGAACGGATGTGATTCGCACCGCACTGCAGTGCAAATCACATCCGATCTCTGTGCGATTCGAGTTCAGCCATTCGCCGCACCCGCCACACCCGCCGCACCCGCCGCAAATTCGCACGGGACCCTTTTTTTGGCCCGCAGCAGAATCGGATCGCATGGGTGTTCACACCATGCGATCCGAGTTTGCAGATCGCACTGCGATATGCGAACTGATCTGGGGGTGTCAGTAACATTTCACTGACACTCCCAGCAGTTCGCATAGGTGTGTGAACTGCCGCCGGGAGGCATGCGATGCGGGAACCCGCCGCGCATTCGTGGCGTTCCCGCATCGCTCCAGTGTGAACCCAGCCTAATAAGCGATCGTTTTTCTGATCGCTGTATTAGTGTCACAGGTGACGCTAGTTAGGCAGGTAGGTATTTAGGTTCGCCGCAGCTTTTTATAGCGCCAGGGACCCCCATATACTACCGCATAAAGCCCCCTGATTGCCCCCTAGTTAACCCTTTCACCAGTGATCACCATATAACTGTTACAGGTGACGCTGGTTGGTTAGTTATTTTTTTATAGTTTGAGGGCACCCGCCATTTATTACCTAGTCTCACTAGTGTACCCCTAAATTTAGGGGTGTCTACTTTCCAAAATGGGGTCATTTGGGGGGGGTTTGTGCCATCTTGGCATTTTATGGCCTTCAAAACTGTAACGCCCTTAGAAAGCCTGAAGGCGGTGCTTGGTTTTCGGGGCCCCGTACGCGGCTAGGCTCCCAAAAAGTCCCACATATGTGGTATCCCCGTACTCAGGAGAAGCAGCAGAATTTATTTTGGGGTGTCATTTCACATATGCCCATGGCATGCGTGAGCAATATATCATTTAGTGACAACTTTGTGAAAAAAAAAAAAAAAAAAAGTTTGTAATTTTCCCGCCACTTGTGGCAAAATATAAAATATTCCATGGACTCAACATGCCTCTCAGCAAATAGCTTGGGGTGTCTACTTTCTAAAATGGGGTCATTTGTGGGGGTTTTGTGCCATCTTGGCATTTTATGGCCTTCAAAACTGTAATAGGTAGTGAGAAGTGAACTCAAAAATTTACGCCCTTAGAAAGCCTGAAGGCGGTGCTTGGTTTTCGGGGCCCCGTACGCGGCTAGGCTCCCAAAAAGTCCCACATATGTGGTATCCCCGTACTCAGGAGAAGCAGCAGAATTTATTTTGGGGTGTCATTTCACATATGCCCATGGCATGCATGAGCAATATATCATTTAGTGACAACTTTGTGAAAAAAAAAAAAAAGTTTGTAATTTTCCCGCAACTTGTGGCAAAATATAAAATATTCCATGAACTCAACATGCCTCTCAGCAAATAGCTTGGGGTGTCTACTTTCTAAAATGGGGTCATTTGTGGGGGTTTTGTGCCATCTTGGCATTTTATGGCCTTCAAAACTGTAATAGGTAGTGAGAAGTGAACTCAAAAATTTACGCCCTTAGAAAGCCTGAAGGCGGTGCTTGGTTTTCGGGGCCCCGTACGCGGCTAGGCTCCCAAAAAGTCCCACATATGTGGTATCCCCGTACTCAGGAGAAGCAGCAGAATTTATTTTGGGGTGTCATTTCACATACGCCCATAGCATGTGTGAGCAATATATCATTTAGTGACAACTTTGTGTAAAAAAAAAAAAAAATTTTTTTTTTGTCATTATTCAATCGCTTGAGGCAAAAAAATAAAATATTCAATGGGCTCAACATGCCTCTTATCAATTTCCTTAGGGGGTCTACTTTCCAAAATGGGGTCATTTGGGGGGGTTTTGTACTGCCCTGCCATTTTAGCACCTCAAGAAATGAGATAGGCAGTCGTAAACTAAAAGCTGCGTAAATTCCAGAAAACGTACCTTAGTTTGTAGATGTGACAACTTTTGCGCAAACCAATAAATATACAATTATTGACTTTTTTTTTACCAAAGACATGTGGCTGAATACATTTTGGCCTAAATGTATGACTAAAATTGAGTTTATTGGATTTTTCTAATAACAAAAAGTAGAAAATATCATTTTTTTTCAAAATTTGCGGTCTTTTTACGTTTATATCGCAAAAAATAAAAATCGCAGAGGCAATCAAATACCATCAAAAGAAAGCTCTATTTGTGGGAAGAAAAGGACGCAAATTTTGTTTGGGTACAACATTGCATGACCGCGCAATTACTAGTTAAAGCAGCGCAGTGCCAAAGTGTAAAAAGACCTCTGGTCATTTACCAGCAAAATGGTCCGGTCTGAAAGTGGTTAAATTAATAAAAAAAATTTTTTTTATCAATGACTTTCAATGAGTAATTCATAATAGCTGCGAGCAATTTTAAAGGACTTTTTTTCCTGCATAAATGACACTTTGTGCAGGGACAGTTCTAAGCACCAGAAACATGCGCCCCTTCACAGGCATACTATAGACACCCCCCAGGTATGAAATTTAAAGAAATATTACACTTTTATTGTTTCACTTTAATCATTATTAAAATCACTGCTCCCGAAAAAACGGCAGTTTTTAAAACTTTTTTTTGCATTGATACATGTCCCCTGGGGCAGGACCCATGTCCCCAAACACTTTTTAGGACAGTAAATTGCATATTAGCCTTTAAAATTAGCACTTTAGATTTTGAACGTTGGAGTCCCATAGACTTTAATAGGGTTCTAAAGTTCACACGAAGTATGCTACATACTAGCTCAGCCGAATCTTCTTTATACATTCGACAGACACCATAAGCCTTCAAATACAGATTCGACTGTAATTCATGTGGATTTTCAGACGAATGCAATTTTTGAACAAAAAACAAAATAAATAAAAACGAGATTCGGGAGTAACTAAATCAATAAATTTTTCGGACGAAAACGTAATTCCAAAACGAAATATTTTAATCTGCACATGTCTAGTTCCCCAAAATAGGGAATAACAGAAGTCAAGGCCAACATAGAAAGAGCCTTTCTGCTCACTCTCAGAGTAGGGCCAAACGTGATCTAATTGAAAGGGGTGGGTTGGTGCAGCACGAGGATGCTCTCTGTAGGGATACATTTAATTGGGCTTGCTGAACTGACTGCCAGAGCTTAAGATCAATGTGCTGACACCAGTCAATGAGCCTCACTAGATCTGTTGCTTGGTAGTATCTCATGGGGTCTGGTAGAGCGAGGCCTCAGTGTGATTTGCATATGGTCAGTTAACATCAATGTAATCTAAGTCTCTTATTGGCCCAAATAAAACTAACAAAGAGAGAACCGATTTGTTTTAAAAAAGAGTCTGGGATGTGAATAGGCAGGGCTTTGTAAAGATATAGACATTTCAGCTATATTGTCATCTTAATTATGTTGCACCATCCAAACTGGGAGAACAAGCCAGATTGTGCTAGTGACAATCAGCTCTGATTAAGAGGGTGTGTTCCCTGAAACGTGTTAGCATTCCAACTGCAGGGTGGCTTACTTAATCTGCCAGAGATTACGCAAGCCACCCCCTCTTTTCTTATCTTACTGCAAGTGAATAAGACTGCATTTTTTATTATTTGCCGTTATTTGCCATCTTTTTGAACAAACGTATTCTTTTTTTAAATCATTTTTTATGAACTGCAGACTGCTTTTTTAACCCTTTGAGCGCTGGTGTTTTCTGTTTTCTACTGCCCCCTCCCTGTACACAAACAGCCCTCCTCCCTTTCCTTCTCAGCCCCCCTCCCTTTCCCTCACAGCCCCTACTTGTAAAGAAGGTCTTCCTACCTGGTAGATACAGTTTTCACAAAGCTGAAATGTTACTAAGAAGCACAGTATAAATCACACTAGGGGTGCACATACCCATAGTAGCCAGAGGTGGCAGTAAAGAGCTTGATGTCTGAGCTCAGTGACACAAGAACAGTAGAAGCTGTGAAACTATTTCTGTAATGCATGGCATGGCTCCCCTCCCACCCTGCCTTCTTCTGGCCCAGGCGTGGCCCTTGGGCCCTGGGGCCCCTTACAGTTGTGATGGCTGTACCCCTCTGATGGCAGCCCTGGAACCACCTTTCGTTGCAATTACAGCTGCAAGTTTTCATTGGGTATGTCTCTAACAGCTTTGCACATCTAGAGAGTGACATTTTTGCCCATACTTCTTTGAAAAATAGAAGTATTTTTCAAAGAAGCTCTGTCAGATGTAATAGAGAACTTCGATGAACAGCAATTTTCAAGTCTTGCCACAGATTCTCAATTGAATTTAGGTCTGGACTTTGACTGGGCCATTCTAACACATGAATATGCTTTGATCTAAATCATTACATTGTAGCTCTGGCTGTATGTTTAGAGTTGTTGTCCTGCTGGAAGGTGAACCTATGCCCCAGGCTCAAGTCTTTTGCAGACTCTTATGCCCCGTACACACGAGCGGACTTTTCGACATCCAAACTCCGACGGACTGAGTCCGGCGGACTATCCGCTCGTGTGTGGGCTGCAACGGACTTTAGCTTCGCAAAAGTCTGACGGACTTTAGAAATGAAGCATGCTTCAAATTTTCCCGACGGAACTCCGCCGGACCCAGGTCCGATGTAGAAGTCCGCTCGTCTGTATGCTGTTCCGACAGTCCTAAAACGACGCATGCTCTGAAGCAAGTACGAGACGGAAGTGCTCGGTCTTGTAAAACTCCAGTTCGTATTGGAAGTAGCACATTCGTCATGCTGCAAATTCTGTGCTCGTTTAAATGTATAGCGCATCTTCTTTATAATGCTAGAAGAACGAAGCCTTTTTATTTATAATGCTAGAAGAACGAAGTTGCTTTGCTGCTCATATTCACTCACAGAGTTCTCACCAAACACATTTCTGTTTTATTTCTCCTCATCTCATGAATGATCTTGTTTTTATTTTAAAGCCCCATCTCAATATTTTTTATTTTTATTTTTTTTTTAATAATTTTTTTTACTCCATATTTTTGGTACAATTCTTTACCATGTTTTTCTTGTGATCTCCATATTTAATTATTCTGTCAATTAAAACCAAAAAAAAAAAAAAAAGTTGTTAACTTGACCGAATAATTAAATATGGAGATCACAAGAATAAAAATGTTCATGATTTCACCCAAAAATATTGATGAAAAAATTACTCCAAAAAAATAAAAAAAAACAAGAAAAAATGTTGGTGACTAATTTTTGGCCTACATATTTTTGGTACAATTCTTTACCATTTTTTTTTTATTGTGATCTCCATATTTAATTGTTCCGTCAAGTTAAAACCAAAAACTTTATTTTATTTTATTTTTTTTTCATTACCACAATAACCTTTTTATTTTTATTCTGGTGACAAGTTACCACAATAACATTTTTATTTTGTTTATAACCTCAAGGAGGTTAGTGTCCCTTGTTAATTTCACATTGTCTTTTATAGAAAGGTATTTGACCAAAAAACACATAGGCAATTATATTTTCAAACAAAAATATCCATTTATTCTGGTTATACAAACAAAAAAATGAAGGCAACACTGGAGAAAATTGTGACATTTGTGTAGCCTTTTGGCCCCAGGGCAAACGTGAAACTATGTGGACAAGAAAATTCAAATATTACAAAATCCAATATGGTCCCAGAATCCCAGACATCAAGAGCAGCATCAGATGGTATATATGTCCCCAGGCTGTGGTTGGTCGGACCAGAGTGAGGCCAGGTCATCACCTTCTTCTCTTCGCTCCACCCTTCACTGCACCCTTCCCTGCAGACTTCCCTGTAGCCTTCCTGGGAGGCTGTGTCTCCGGTGGTGGACTCGTGGCAGGAGGAGGAGGAGGAGGAGGAACAGGAGGAACTTGCTCCACAATATTACTGTTGGCCGATAATTCTCCACTGAACCCCTTCTGTAACGCCAGGAAAATGAGCCTTTCACAGTGGAGACGTTGGCCCATCTCTAGTTGCTGGAGCCGGCTGGCTATGTAGCAGCCATAGGCCTCTTCTGCATCAGGGGGGCTGTTTAAAACATTAGTAGCCTCTCTAATTAGTCGCAGGGATTCCTCTTGTGCCTGCGTATTTTTTTTGGCCCTTTTGGATGGAAGACGGAGGGGAGGCACTTGAGATGTTGTGAGGCTTCTACTAGGCCCGGCCACCTCCTGCCTGACAGAGGGCATGGACTCCTCCTGGCTGAGAGTGGGCATAGCCTCCTCCTGCCTGCCACTTTCCCCACCTTCCTCCTGGCTGAGCTCCTCCTGTGTATAAAAAAGGGACATTGTTTTAGTTTTTTGTTCATCAATCCTAAACATTTTTCAGCTCCTGACTTCAAAATTCTGTTAATACATATAAAAGAGTATCATTATGACACCACTATTTCTTGTTTCTGCTGGTGACAAACATTTGTGGCCACTACTGTAAATTGATATGTCCAAATTTTAACTATTTTTTAACATCAATAATAGCGTACAAATTCGAATAACATCTAGTTAACATCATTAATATTCTGAATATCACTATTTTTGGTAAAAAAATACCTGGCTCCAGCTGGGTGCATCCGCTTCTTCCAGGATGGAAGGCTCATCAGCCTCTGCTGAGGTGGAGGGAATGCTGCAGGGAAGGGTGGAGGGAAGGGTGGAGGGAAGAGTAGAAAGCGACTCCCTGGGTCTACACCGGTCGTCCAGGAACCGTAGCTTTTCAAAGTACCACAGCCTGGGTACATATACATCACCTGGTGCTGCTCCTGATGTTTGGGATTGAGCGATTTTCCTCTTTTCCTTTCGGAACATATTTTGCAATATTTGAATTTTCTTATCCACAAAGTCCACGTCTGCCTCTGGGATCCAAGTCTGCACAAATGTCACAAATCTCTCCAGTGTTGCCCTCCTTACTTGTTTATTAAAATAATCCTTGTGCTTGGTATGCCACAGATTAGACATTTCTTTATACTTGTCGATAAACAGACTTAAAAATTCTGGATCCCTGAATTTTTTATTCATTTTTCTGCAAGACAATACACAAGCCAAAAAACATAATGTTAGCTCAGACTCTCCTAATCTTAGCCCAAGATAGACTCCAGGATCTGCCACTTATTTGGGGAAATGGTTTAAACTTACCTTCGTTTTTCTTGCTCCCAACTTCTGTTCCTATTTTCGCAAACGAACATACGACATGTGATTTTTGTCGTTATATACAGTGCGTACGCGTAGAACTACGCCTGCGTTGCCCGCCCCTGACGTTCTTTTAGTCAAGTTCATGTTTTCCCGCCCCTTTCTGCGCACTTAACGTACGTACGACATGTGCATTTTGGCTTAAGATCCAGTGCGTACGCGTAGAACTACGCCTGCGTTGCCCGCCCCTGACGTTCTTTTAGTCAAGTTCATGGTTTCCCGCCCCTTTCTGCGCACTTAACGTACGTACGACATGTGCATTTTGGCTTAAGATCCAGTGCGTACGCGTAGAACTACGCCTGCGTTGCCCGCCCCTGACGTTCTTTTAGTCAAGTTCATGGTTTCCCGCCCCTTTCTGCGCACTTAACGTACGTACGACATGTGCATTTTGGCTTAAGATCCAGTGCGTACGCGTAGAACTACGCCTGCGTTGCCCGCCCCTGACGTTCTTTTAGTCAAGTTCATGGTTTCCCGCCCCTTTCTGCGCACTTAACGTACGTACGACATGTGCATTTTGGCTTAAGATCCAGTGCGTACGCGTAGAACTACGCCTGCGTTGCCCGCCCCTGACGTTCTTTTAGTCAAGTTCATGTTTTCCTGCCCCTTTCTGCGCACTTAACGTACGTACGACATGTGCATTTTGGCTTAAGATCCAGTGCGTACGCGTAGAACTACGCCTGCGTTGCCCGCCCCTGACGTTCTTTTAGTCAAGTTCATGGTTTCCCGCCCTTTCTGCGCACTTAACGTAAGTACGACGTGTGATTTTGGCGTAAGATCCAGTGCGTACGCGTAGAACTACGCCTGCTTTGCCCGCCCATGACGTTCTTTTACAAGAATATTTCCCGCCCCCTTTTCCCCTTACGGTGCGCAGTAGGAGAAACATGGCGGAAACACAACAGGTGCTTGATATGAACGACTCCAGTAGTCAGGAATCCCCGGAGCCACAAACGTCCCGATCTGGAAAGAGGAGATTTAAGGCCTCAAATATGGCATTTCAAGAGATGGTGGAGATGGTGGGAATCTTGCGAAGTAAGGATTATGATGGCAAGCATGGACCATACACCCATCCGAACTTGCGCAAGGCCAGAATCATGGCCAAAGTAGTTAAGACCCTGCATAATCGTTTTGGGGTACGACGGTCAAAAGACCAATTGAGGAAACGGTGGTCCGACCTGAAATTGAGGGAGCCGGATCAATACAGAAGGATCAAGAAAGTTCTGAAAAAAAGTAAGTACTTGTCGTGTGTTCCTATTTTATGATTATTGCATACAGATCCATATGCTTTACCTTTGTACAATGTAAAAAATTGCTGCTTTCATGTTGTATACAGTAAAAGAATCGTATCGTTTTTTCAAACCCTCGTAAATTGTTCGTGGCAAACCTCGTTTATGATACAGGGTTTGAACAGCATTTTTTGGGTGTGTAATTTTTAGGACACAACAAATGATTAGGACATTGTGGTTTAGATGTGTTTCAAAATACAATGACTAGAAAAGAACATTCAGTGTAATTGAAGGAGAGGACACTTGGCAGCTGGGTAAAAACACATCTGCACTCATGAGCAAAGGTGTGGGACACCAGAGAACATTTATTAGGGTAAACCACACGCCACACGGGGTTCCCTGGTATACTTGGGGGGGGGGGGGGGTTGGGCATGTGTGAACCTTCGCACAAAAAGCTAATTATTTGCTTTTTTGTCAAAGTGAATTGATTTCTCATGTCTTCACATTTTGCATCTCTTCATAAACCGACAATTGTACAACACTTCTAATCAAGGTTTCATCTTCCTAGTTCTGGCCTTAAATATCTGTGTGCTAAAGTATACCTTTTTGTTTGTTAATTTCTCATAGGGGAGAAAAGCCTCACAAAGCAGGATCCCAGGGACCGCCACCCTTGCCAGCAGGAATGTGAGGTTAGCCCCATCCCCCCCGTGGATGTGCATGTGGAGGAAGGAGAGGTGGAAGAAGGAGAGGAGATGGGCACCCCACCAGATGAGTGTCTGACACCACAGCTTCAGGTAATCGATGTATACCTGCATATTTCCAAACACATTTTTTTACATCTATTTTAGGTGATGTTGTGGTTGTGGAAAGCGACACATTTCCAAGCACCAGTGCCCCCCCCGAGGATGTCGAGGAAGGAGAGGTTGAGGAAGGAGAGGTGGAGGAAGTAGGGGAGCTGGGCACCCCACCAGGTGAGTGTCTGACACCCCAGCTTGTTGAAATCCATGTATGACTGCATAATTTTTGACCCAATTTTTCCCATCTATTGTAGGTGATGTTCTGTTTGTGGAAAGGGCCCCATTTTCCAGTGACAGCGCACAAAGGCTGATTGGCCAGATAATGGGCTGGAATGGGGAACTAGATGACATGCGAACTAGCCTGGATCTCATGAAGACTCAGATTGACAATATGCAGCTGGAAATGAAGAACATGATCGATATTTTGGGGAGAATATAATCCGTTTCTCCATAATATCGATCATGTTCTTCATTTCCCTTGTTTTAGTTCAAAGATTGTTACTTCACCAATTTTTACGATTGTGGCTGATTGTTGTTTTATACATTTTTCATATTTTTTATAGAAAAATAAAAAGCACAAAAAAAAAAAAAAAAAAAAAGTTTTTAAAAAATAGAAAAAAAAGCAAACCAAAAAATGTTTGGCAAAGAAAGTTAAATAAACCCAAAAAAAAAATTTAGATCACTAAATATTCAATGGCACATGTGAATGTGGCCAAATTAAAATTTTGAATAATCAACAAGGTGTGGCGTATTCTTTCAATGCTTAATACCAGTTTGGGAAAAGGGATTTTGTGTATCCAGTGACAATGGGCCTTATTGAATTTAATGAAAATACACTTGGCACTACAAGTGCACTAGGATAACATAGGAGACAGCACAAACCAAAAGCAAGCAAGAAAACACATTTCAGATTTGAGGTTATTTTATTATTTTCCTCTTTTTAAAAATTAAATATTGGGTGGCATTGCAATGGCCCCCCTACCGTTAAAATAAGTCACATATCTTTCACGCACTTCACGTGCACTTTGGGGGGCCAAGCCAGTACGGCCAGTATCCAGGCCTGTCATGGATTCTGGACCAACTCCAGCCTCCGGCATTATTCCTGATAAGTAAGTATTGGAGTATTTGTGCAAAAAGTTGTGCAAAATGCAGCACGTAAGGATGACATAGTTCAGTTTGTATTCCGCTAGGTTTAGAGCCGTCAGAAATACACGGAACCGGCTGGCCATTATTCCAAAAGCATTTTCCACCACTCTTCTCGCTCTGGCCAGCCGGTAGTTGAAAACCCTCCTCTCCGGGGTGAGGGCTCTTTGGGGGAATGGCCGCATTATGTGGTTGTCAAGAGCAAAAGCCTCATCCGCGATGAATACGAAGGGTAGTTCCTCCACATTCTCCGAATCAGGTGGCAAGCCCAGGCCACCTGTCTGTAGACGGCGGTAGAACTCCGTCTGGGCGAAGACTCCTCCATCCGACATGCGGCCATTCTTCCCCACGTCCACATAGAGAAATTCATACTGTGCCGACACCACCGCCATTAACACAATACTGTGAAACCCCTTGTAATTAAAAAAGTATGACCCCGAATGGGGTGGTGGCACAATGTGGACGTGCTTCCCATCTATGGCACCACCGCAGTTAGGAAAGTCCCACCGGGTGGCAAAATGGGATGCCACAGTCTGCCATTCCTGTGGCGATGAAGGAAACTGGGGAGGCAAAAAGAAGAAAAAAAACAAAATAAGTACTTTTGCACATTAAACATTGTACATTACAACACAAACTTTATTTCACGCTTCTGCCTAGTCACATGACACCGATCGTCTGCTCCCTGTCATTGGGAGCAGTGATCAGGGTCATGTCACTGCTAGCCCATCCCCCAGACAGTTAAGAAAAACACTCACCCAGAACACACTTTAAACCATTCCTTGGCCCCCTTGTGCTTAATAAAACACCTTCACTGCATGTGACATTTTTACAGTAATCAAGACAATTTTTGACAGCATTGATCACTGTATTAATGACAATGGTCACAAAAATGTTTGGAATTGGCCAATGTGTCCGCCATAATGTGGCAGTCACCAGAAAAACAAAAAACAAAACAAAAAAAAAAAAACGGTTAGCAATGCCATTTCTATTTTCAAAAATGGCAAGATTTTACAAATGCCAGCAAAATAGACCATATTTACGAAACGATTGAACTTTTAACCAAAACAATCAAGAAACGCTTAAATTGTGATTCATTTTAAAACATTTTTGTTTACTAAAAGACTACGTATCAGCATCAAATGATGTTCCAAAAAATCATGGTGATATATTTTTGTGCCTATCTTTCTTTAGAGCGAAAAGAGAGAAAAAAATGCATATTTAGAAAAATGCATTTTGGGTTTGTTGGTGGTTAATCACCAAAACTAAAAAAGGAGAGGTGATCAAAGACAACCAAATACAAAATCGCTTTGTGCTAATAAAATGAAGATCATTTACTAGGAGGAGCCATGTTACAAGGACGCACAATTGTCAATTCAAACAACGCACTGCCAAATCACCCAAAAAAGTGATGAAGGTCAGGAAGGGGGGAAAATCATTCCAGGGTTGAAGTGTGTTAAAAATACAATATATAATTCTACATTAATTTAAGGACACACAGACTCGTTGGAATTATATTAAGTGTGTGTGGGGGGGGGGGGGGGGGGGATCCAGTTAAAGGACACACAGACCATTTGGGATACTATTAAGGGGGGGGGGGGATTCAGTTAAGGGGACACAGACCATTTGGAATAAGCTTTAAAATGTTTGGTTTTAGGATAAAGCAATAGAATGGAGCTGACAAAAGACATTTTAAGTGACTAGACTAGGTGGATATGGGCCTACCATAGCATGTTGGTGAGGTTTAATGAAGGCAAATATGCATGAAAAACAAAAAAGGAGCATTAAAAGATTGCAGCATGCATGAGGACAAAGGGGACATTCACAGCATATTGCAATCATGGTAATTAGAGATTGAGGAAAGAAATACAAGGCATTAGCAAACATTAAAGACAATAAAATGTGATGTTAAATGCTAAATATTACCTTAATATAGTCCTCCTGCAGGACCTGTATAATGGCAGAACAGGTCTCTGGGATAATGATCCCCAGAGCCTGGGGGGAGATGCCTGTCGAGAACTTCAAGTCCTGAAGGCTTCTCCCTGTCGCCAAGTAGCGCAACGTGGCGACGAGCCTCTGCTCCGGAGTGATGGCTTGCCGCATGCAGGTATCCTGCCTGCTGATATAAGGGGTCAGCAAAGCCAGCAGACGGTGAAAAACGGGGTCCGTCATCCGGAGATAATTCCTGAAATCATCAGGATTATTCTCCCGGATCTCACGAAGCAAAGGCATGTGCGAGAACTGGTCACGCTGGAGCAACCAATTCTTCGTCCATGAACTCCTCAACACCCCGTCCAAGGACTGTTCTTGGGTTGCAGAATGAACTACAACACCAAGCGCAAGCAAAGCACGAACTCGACGACGAGTACGTACACGCAACATGGCTTCAAAACGGTCGGATTGTCAGAGCGGACTTAACAGACGTCACTGAAGAACAGCAAGGCCTGTGAAGAGCGAGCTGAAAGTCAGCGAGCGCAGTTAGATCGCACTGCAAAATACAGACACGAACTGACTACACGCACTAAAAAACAGATACAAACCTCACAAGCACAAACTGAAAAGCAGTGAAAAACGTTCTGAAAAATACGAGTCTGAAAAACGCGAATCGTCTCTCACCAAACTTCTACTAACACGAGATAAACACGAAAGGAGCCCAAAGGGTGGCGCACTTGGTATTGAACTTCCGTTTTATAGTCTCGTCGGACCTGGTGTACGTCACAGCGGACCAGACGGGCGGACTTTAGTGGGATCGTGTGTAGGCAAGTCCGTTGCGTCGGAACTCTGTCGGAACTCCGGCGGAACTCCGGCGGAACTCCGGCGGAAACTCCTTCGGATTTAAGTCCGCTCGTGTGTACGGGGCATTAGGCTACTTTCACACTGGGGCGTTGCGAGCGCTGGCAGTAAAGCGGCCCTATATTTAGCGGCGCTTTACCGACACTAGGCGGCCCCCCGCTAGCGGCCTAAAAAAGGGTTAAAACCACCTGCAAAGCGGCGCTTCAGCAGCACTTTGCAGGGGGGTTTGCAGCACTGCCCCATTGTTTTCAATGGGAAGGGGCACTTTAGGAGCAGTAAATACACTGCTCCTACAGCGCTCCAAAGATACGGCTTGCAGGACTTTTTTGACTGCCCTGCAAGTGGACCGCTCCAGTGTGAAAGCCCTCGGGGCTTTCAAACTGGAGACACAGCAGCGGCTGTTTCAGGGTGCTTTGCAGGCACTATTTTTAGCACTTTAGCCCCTGCAAAGCACCTCAGTGTGAAAGCAGCCTAACAGGTTTTCTTTTAAGATTTCCCTGTATCTGGCTCCATCCATCTTCCCATCAACTCTGACAAGCCTCCCTGTCCCTGCTGAAGAAAGGCATCTCCACAACATGATGCTGCCACCACCATGTTTCACCATGGGGATGGTGTGTTCAGGGTGATGTGCAGTGTTAGTTTTCTGCTACACATAGTGTTTTGCTTTTAGGCTAAAAAGTTACACATGTTTGTTGTGTCCCCCACACGGTTTCTCGCAAACTGCAAAAGGGGCTTCTTATGGCTTTCTTTCAACAATGGATTTCTTCTTGCCACTCTTTCATAAAGGCCAGATTTGCTGAGTGCATGATTGATAGTTGTCCTGTGGGCAGATTCCCCTACCTGAGCTGTGGATCTCCCCATATGCATTTTTACCCTCCCCTGCCTGTTCTTATCTCCTTTTTTCCCCTTATTTCTCCCTTTCGTTTTTCTTTCTTGTTATTTACCCCTATAAATTGATAGTTTATACTACCGTATATACTCGAGTATAGGCCGACCCGAATATAAGCCGAGGCCCCCAATTTACCCCCAAAAAAACTGGCAAACTTATTGACTCGTGTATAAGCCGAGGGTAAGACATGCCTGTCCATCCCTGTGTGTGTGTCCGTCCATCCCTGTGTGTCCGTCCATCCCTGTGTGTCCGTCCATCCCTGTGTGTCCGTCCATCCCTGTGTGTGTGTGTCTCCATCCATCCATCCATCCCTGTGTGTGTGTGTGTATCCGTGTGTGTGTGTGTGTGTGTGTGTGTGTGTGTGTGTGTGTGTGTGTGTGTGTGTCCAGCCTACCTGTGTCCTGAGCCTTTGTCCCGAGCCTCCGTCCCGTGCCGAGCCTCCTTGCCTCCGTGCCTCGCCGCCGTGCCTCGCCGCCGTGCCTCGCCGCCGTGCCTTGCCTCCGGTCCCGTCCCGTCCCGTCCCGTGCCGTGCCGTCCTGTGCCTTGCCTCCGTCCCGTGCCCTCTTCGTTCGTCGGCGGCCATTGTAAAATTCAAAAGCTGCGCCGCCGCCTTCGCCTGTGATAGGCGGAACACTGAATTTCCCAGCAGCCTGTGTTCCGCCTATCACAGACGTCGTATCATCCTCGTCCGTAGTACGAGGATGATACGAAGTCCGTGATAGGCGGAACACAGGCTGCTGGGAAATTCAGTGTTCCGCCTATCACAGGCGAAGGGGGAGCCGGAGGCGCGGCTTTTGAATCAGAATGGCCGCTGTCTGTCTGCTCGACACGCTGATCGAGCGGGCAGACAGCGATGACTCGAGTATAAGCCGAGGGGGGCACTTTCAGCCTCAAAAAAGAGGCTGAAAATCTCGGCTTATACTCGAGTATATACGGTAATGAAGCTAATCAAATTATGATTTAATCTGACTTAGAATCTATCTGCTTTTATTGACCAATTTGAAGATCATCAAGCACCACTTTGAAAACAAGACACATGTCCCTTTAATTTAATTTACTTTGATGGGTGGCATTCCCATGAAAAGATGACGCTATAAGGGAGCGAGGCCCGCCGTCCAATCACCGTCCAGATGAAGCTAAGTTATTCTCATTAGTGAAACGCGTTTACGGCACAAACGTTCCGTCATGAGATGCTGCTTTTGCAAGCTCCCTGAGTTAAGGATGCTAACTGTGGTTGGGAGACACATGATCATGCACAGCATGCCGCCAAACGTACTGTACAACAAACAGACAGGCATGCAGCGGCACTCTTCTGAATGACACGGTCTTACATAACCCATGGAAGGGATCACAGAGGATGGAGACAACCTGTTTACCCATCGCACAGGACGGTAAAGT